>NC_092708.1:202438223-202738223 GCF_047496885.1 Scyliorhinus torazame | reverse complement strand
TCTCAGACTGGAGGGGTTGGGGAACGGGGGGTGGCCTTATACAGGAAACAAACATATGGAGGGGGATGCGTGGGAGAGGCGTATCATGTAGAAAAGCCAGAATTCCCAGTGAAGGCGCCAATGCCTCACCCAGGTGGCAACGTGGTATTGTCGCTGGACAATTAATCCACAGACCCAGGATAATGATCTGGGGACCCGGGTTCAAATCTCACCAGGGCAGGTGATGGAACTTCAACTCAATAAAATATCTGGAATTAAGAGTCTAATGATGACCATGAAATCGACCATTGCCGATTGTTGTAAAAACCCATCTGGTTCACTAATGTCCTTAGGAAGTCTGCCATCCTTACCTGGTCTGGCCTACATGTGACTCCAGACCCACAGCAATGTAGTTAACTCTTAAATGACCCCTGAAATGGCCTAGCAAGCTACTCAGTTGTATTCAACCGCTACGAAAACACCAAAAAGGAATCAAGTCGGATAGACCACCCGACATCGAACCAAGAAAACCCAGCCTTGCCGACTCTCCTTCCTAACATCTGGGGGCTTGTGCCAAAGTTGGGAGAGCTGTCTCACAGTCTAGGTAAGCAACAGCCTGACATAGTCATACTCTCAGAATCAGACCTTGCAGAGAATGTCCCAAACACCACTATCACCATTCCTGTCCTGCCTGTGAGACAGGACTTACCCAGCAGAGGTGGTGGCACAGTGGTATACAGTCGGGAGGGAGTTGACCTGGGAATCCTCAACACCGACTCTGGATTTCATGAAGTCTCATGGCTTCAGGTTAAACATGGGCAAGGAAACCTCCTGCTGATTACCACGTACCATCAGCTGATGAATCAGTACTCCTTCATGTTGAACAGCACTTGGAGGAAGCACTGAGGGTGGCAAGGGTGTAGAATGTGTTCTGGATGGGGGACTTCAATGTCCATCACCAAGAGTGGCTTGGTAATACCACCACAGACTGAGCTGGCCGGGTCCTAAAGGACATAGCTGCTAGACTGGGACTGTAGCAGGTGGTGAGGGAACCAACAAGAGGGAAAAACATACTTTAAAAAAAAAAATTTAGAGAACCCAATTCATTTTTTCCAATTAAGGGGCAATTTAGCGTGGCCAATCCACCTACCCTGCGCGTCTTTCGGTTGTAGGGGCGAAACCCACGCAAACACGGGGAAAATGTGCAAACTCCACACGGACAGTGTCCCAGAGCCGGGATCGAACCTGGGACCTCGGCGCCATGAGGCACAGGACTAACCCACTGCGCCACCGTGCTGCCCCAGAAAAACATACTTGACCTCATCCTCATCAATCTGCCTGCTTTAGATATATCTGTCCAGGACAGTATCAGTATAAGTGACCACCGCACAGTCCTTGTGGAGACAAAGTCCCAGTCTTCACATTGAGGATACCCTCCATCGTATTGTGTGGCACTACCACCGGGCTAAATGGGATAGACTTCGAACTAGATCTAGCAAATATCCCCATCCTCAATGATGGAGGAACCCAGCACATATGTGCAAAAGACAAGGCTGAGGCATTCGCAACGATCTTCAGTCAGAAGTGCCGAGTGTATGATCCATCTCGGACTCCTCCGGAGGTCCCTAGCATCACAGATATCAGTCTTCAGCCAGTATGATTCACTCTACGTGATATCAAGAAATGGCTGAAGGCACTGGATACTGTAAAGGTTATGGGCCCCTGACAATATCTGGTAATAGTACTGATGACTTGTGCCCCAGAACTTGCCGCACCCCTAGCCAAGCTGTTCAAATACAACTACAACACTGGCATCTACCGGGCAATGCGGAAAGTTGCCCAGGTGTGTCCTGTGCACAAGAAACAGAACAAATCCAACCAGCCAATTACCGCCCTATCAGTCTACTCCCCATCATCAGCAAAGTAATGAAAGAGTCATCAACAGTTCTATCAAGTGGCACTTTCTTGTCAATAACCCGCTCACGGACGTTCAGTTTGGGTTCTGCCACGGTCACTCAGCTCCTGACCTCATTACAGCCTTGGTTCAAACATGGACAAACAAGCTGAATGCCTGAGATGAGGTGAGAGTGACTGCCCTTGACATCAAGGCAGCATTTGACTCAATATGGCATCAAGGAGCCCTAGCTAAACTAGAGTCAATGGGAATCAGGGAGAAAACTCTCTGCTGGTTGGAGTCATACCTGGAACAAGGGAAGAGAGTTGTGGTGGTTGGAGACCAATCATCTCAGCACGAAGACATCACTGTAGGAGCTCCTCAGGGTCGTGTCTAGGCCCAACCATCTTCAGCTGTTTCATCAATGACCTCCCTTCCATCATAAGGTCAGAAGTGGGGATGTTCGTAGATGACTGCACAATGTTCAGCACCATTCGTGACTACTCAGATAATGAAACAGTCCATGTCCAAATGCACCACATGGCTTAGACAATATCCAGGCTTGAGCTGACAAGTGGCAAGTTACATTCGCGTCACACAAGTGCCAGGCAATGAACATCTCCTACAAGAGAGGATCTATCCACACCCCCTTGACATTCAATGGCACTACCATCACTGAATCCCCAACAATCAACATCTTGGGGTTTACCATTGATTAGAGCCTGAACTGGACTAGCTACATTAATACTGTGGCTACCAGGGCAGATCAAAGACTAGGATTCCTATGGTGAGTAACTCACCTGCTGACCCCCCCCCCCCCCAAAGCCTGCCCACTATCTACAAGGCACAAGTCAGCTGTGTAATGGAATACTCTCCACTTGCCTTGATGAGCGCAACTCCAACAGCACTCAAGAAGCCCAACACCATCCAGGATAAAGCAGCCCCACTTGATCGGTCTCCCTTCCACAAACATTCAAACCCTCCACCACCGATGAATAGTGGCAGCCATGAGTACCATCTACATGATGCACTGCAGGAACTCGCCAAGGTTCCTTAGACAACACCTTCCAAACCCATGACCACTACCTTCTCGAAGGACAAGAGTAGCAGATACCTGGGAACTCCACCACATGGAGGTTTTCCTCCAAGTGACTCACCACCCTGACTTGGAAATATATTGCCGCTCCTTCACTATCGCTGTGGCAACATCCTAGAATTCGCTCCCTAACAGCACAGTGGGGGTACGTACACCTCATGTAATGCAGCGGTTCAAGAAGTCAATTCACCACCACCCTCTCAAGGGCAACTAGGACAATTCCCATTCACCACCACTCTCCTCCGCCTGGCTGAACCCGTTCTATCTCTTAACAACTTCTCCTTTAACTCATCTCACTTTCTCCAAATCAAAGGTGTAGCAATGGGTACCCGCATGGGACCTAGCTACGCTTGCCTTTTTATGGGGTATGTGGAACATTTCTTGTTCCAGGCCTATCCGGGCCCCCTCCTACAACTCCTTTACCAATACACTGATGACTATTTTGGTGCCGCGTCATGCGCTCGCCCGGACCTGGAAAAATTCATCAACTTCATTTCCAATTTCCATCCCTCCATCACTTTCACCTGGTCCATCTCAGACAGTTCCCTTCCCTTCCTTGATCTTTCTGTCTCCATTTCCGGCATTAGACTATCTACTAATATCCACTACAAGCCCACTGACTCCCACAGATATCTGGACTACAGCTCTTCGCACCCTACACCCTGCAAGGACTCCATCCTTTTCTCTCAACTCCTTCGCCTCCGTCGCATTTGTTCCGATGATGCCACTTTCCAAAATGGTGCTTCGAAAACGTGTTCCTTCTTCCTCAACCATGATTTCCCACCTACAGTTGTGGACAGGGCCCTCAACAGTGTGCGGTCCATCTCCCACGCCACTACCCTCGCCCCCTCCACTCCCTCCCAGAACAAGGATAGAGTCCCCCTCGTTCTCACATTTCATCCCACCAGCCTCCGTTTACAATGCATAATCCTTCGCCATTTTTGCCAACTCCAACGTGATGCCACCACCAAACACATCTTCCCTTCACTCCCTCTTTCAGCATTCCTCAGAGACCGTTGCCTCCGAGACAATCTAGTCCACTCCTCCACCATACCCAGTACCTCTCCCATCACCCATGGCACCTTCCCATGCAATCGCAGAAAGTGTAACACCTGCCCATTTACCTCTTCCATGCTTAACATCCCAGGCCCAAAACACTCTTTCCAGGTTAAGCAGCATTTTACTTGCATCTCTTCCAATTTGGTCCACTGCATTCGCTGCTCCCAATGTGGTCTCCTCGATATCGGAGAGACCAAACGCAGACTGGGTGATCGCTTTGCTGAGCATCTTCGGTCTGTGCGCAGTCAGCACCCTGACCTTCCTGCTGCTTGCCTTTTTAACAAAAGAGCCTGCTTCCATGCCCACATATCTGTTCTTGGCCTGCTGCAATGTTCCAGAGAAGTTCAACGCAAACTGGATGAACAACATCTCATCTTCCTCTTAGGCACGCGACAGCCTTCTGGCCTGAACATCGAATTCAACAACTTCAGATGATCAGCTCTACCCCACCTCGACCCATTTGTTTTCATCCCATTTCATTTTAACTGTCTTTTACCAGTTCTTTCTTTCTTAATATATATTTAATTTCCCCCCCCCCCCCAATCTTATCCACCTTTCCTTCATCTTTCTCCTCTTTGCTTCCCCTTCCCCTCCCCCCACATCTACAGTTCATCCTCTGATGTTAGTTTCCCTGCTGTTTGGCCTTTCACATCTTTTGTCCTCTCTGGGGACTGCCATTAGCACTCTTTCCCCTTGGTTTCTGTGGCCATTAGCACCCAGTTTCCCTGGGTTTCTGTGGCTATGACTCATCTTTCATTCTCACTCCACAGTATAAATATTTCCCACTTTCTCTGTCTGTTAGCTTTGACAAAGAGTCATCAGACTCGAAACGTTAGCTCTTTTCTCTTCCTACACATGCTGCCAGACCTGCTAAAATTTTCCAGCATTTTCTCTTTCGTTTCAGATTCCAGCATCCGCAGTAATTTGCTTTCATCAAGGACAACTAGTAATGGGCAATAAATGCTGGCCTAACCAGTGACGCCCACATCCAGTAAATGAATTTTAAAAAAAACAATTCAACATTCAGCCAGGGCATTCTGGCATCTCAAAAGGTGTCAGATAATACTAGAAGTACCAGGAAAGCTTCCCTGAAGGACTACATGTGTCAGCCGCAAGGCTGTTGTGAGTGTGGTCAAAGATGTGGACTTAGGTAAGGCTGCCAGAATCAGTAGTATGCGTGCTGACCAGGCTAGAAGCCAAAGTCATCTCACTTATGTAAGGCTGAGGAAACAAGGTTCAGACAGGGCGCTGGAGGGATACAAGATAGCCAGGAGGGAACTGAAGAAAGGGATTAGGAGAGCTAAGAGAGGGCATGAAAAATCTTTGGCGGGTAGGATCAAGGAAAACCCCAAGGCCTTTTACACATATGTGAGAAATATGAGAATGACTAGAGCGAGGGTAGGTCCGATCAAGGACAGTAGCGGGAGATTGTGTATTGAGTCTGAAGAGATAGGCGAGGTCTTGAATGAGTACTTTTCTTCTGTATTTACAAATGAGAGGGGCGATATTGTTGGAGAGGACAGTGTGAAACAGATTGGTAAGCTCGAGGAAATACTTGTTAGGAAGGAAGATGTGTTGGGCATTTTGAAAAACTTGAGGATAGACAAGTCCCCCGGGCCTGACGGGATATATCCAAGGATTCTATGGGAAGCAAGAGATGAAATTGCAGAGCCGTTGGCAATGATCTTTTCGTCCTCACTGTCAACAGGGGTGGTACCAGGGGATTGGAGAGTGGCGAATGTCGTGCCCCTGTTCAAAAAAGGGAATAGGGATAACCCTGGGAATTACAGGCCAGTTAGTCTTACTTCGGTGGTAGGCAAAGTAATGGAAAGGGTACTGAAGGATAGGATTTCTGAGCATCTGGAAAGACACTGCTTGATTAGGGATAGTCAGCACGGATTTGTGAGGGGTAGGTCTTGCCTTACAAATCTTATTGAATTCTTTGAGGAGGTGACCAAGCATGTGGATGAAGGTAAAGCAGTGGATGTAGTGTACATGGATTTTAGTAAGGCATTTGATAAAGTTCCCCATGGTAGGCTTATGCAGAAAGTAAGGAGGCATGGGATAGTGGGAAATTTGGCCAGTTGGATAACGAACTGGCTAACCGATAGAAGTCAGAGAGTGGTGGTGGATGGCAAATATTCAGCCTGGATCCCAGTTACCAGTGGCGTACCGCAGGGATCAGTTCTGGGTCCTCTGCTGTTTGTGATTTTCATTAATGACTTGGATGAGGGAGTTGAAGGGTGGGTCAGTAAATTTGCAGACAATACGAAGATTGGTGGAGTTGTGGATAGTAAGGAGGGCTGTTGTCGGCTGCAAAGAGACATAGATAGGATGCAGAGCTGGGCTGAGAAGTGGCAGATGGAGTTTAACCCTGAAAAGTGTGAGGTTGTCCATTTTGGAAGGACAAATATGAATGCAGAATACAGGGTTAACAGTAGAGTTCTTGGCAATGTGGAGGAGCAGAGAGATCTTGGGGTCTATGTTCATACATCTTTGAAAGTTGCCACTCAAGTGGATAGAGCTGTGAAGAAGGCCTATGGTGTGCTCGCGTTCATTAACAGAGGGATTGAATTTAAGAGCCGTGAGGTGATGATGCAGCTGTACAAAACTTTGGTAAGGCCACATTTTGAGTACTGTGTACAGTTCTGGTCGCCTCATTTTAGGAAGGATGTGGAAGCTTTGGAAAAGGTGCAAAGAAGATTTACCAGGATGTTGCCTGGAATGGAGAGTAGGTCTTATGAGGAAAGGTTGAGGGTGCTAGGCCTTTTCTCATTAGAACGGAGAAGGATGAGGGGCGACTTGATAGAGGTTTATAAGATGATCAGGGGAATAGATAGAGTAGACAGTCAGAGACTTTTTCCCCGGGTGGAACAAACCATTACAAGGGGACATAAATTTAAGGTGAAAGGTGGAAGATATAGGAGGGATATCAGAGGTAGGTTCTTTACCCAGAGAGTAGTGGGGGCATGGAATGCACTGCCTGTGGAAGTAGTTGAGTCGAAAACATTAGGGACCTTCAAGCAGCTATTGGATAGGTACATGGATTACTGTAAAATGATATAGTGTAGATTTATTTGTTCTCAAGGGCAGCACGGTAGCATTGTGGATAGCACAATTGCTTCACAGCTCCAGGGTCCCAGGTTCGATTCCGGCTTGGGTCATTGTCTGTGCAGAGTCTGCACGTCCTCCCCGTGTCTGCGTGGGTTTCCTCCGGGTGCTCCGGTTTCCTCCCACAATCCAAAGATGTGCGGGTTAGGTGAATTGGCCAATGATAAATTGCCCTTAATGTCCAAATTGCCCTTGGTGTTGGGTGGAGGTGTTGAGTTTGGGTAGGGTGCTCTTTCCAAGAGCCGGTGCAGACTCAAAGGGCCGAATGGCCTCCTTCTGCACTGTAAATTCAATGATAATCTACGATTAATCTAGCACAAAGGTTCGGCACAACATCGTGGGCCGAAGGGCCTGTTCTGTGCTGTATTTTCTATGTTCTATGTTCAGGCCTGAACCTTGCAAAACTATTAGCCTGTAGAGAACGAAACAATGCAACTAAAAAAACTGCATCATCACCCCTATTTTTGCTCTGATAAAGATAACACTCTTGGAGATGGATGCGGATGCTGTATCTCCATCGTTGTGGAACAGATCTTCCGGCGTCTCCATGTGGGCATCTTGCTCCTAGGCCTGCATGACACCAGGGCCAAGTTGGTACATATACAGGAGAACATTTGAAGATTATGGGGACCACTATAACCCTGCTTATCCATGGGCAGCAGATGGCTCAACGCCTGGTCATTGTTGCACAAGGAACAGGACCCAGCCTC
Organism: Scyliorhinus torazame; assembly: GCF_047496885.1. Classification (NCBI taxonomy): domain Eukaryota; kingdom Metazoa; phylum Chordata; class Chondrichthyes; order Carcharhiniformes; family Scyliorhinidae; genus Scyliorhinus; species Scyliorhinus torazame. The sequence continues at coordinate 202,730,374 of NC_092708.1, read as the reverse complement.
TTGGCAGAGATCTACTTCAGAGGATCCATCTGGACTGGCGAGAAATTTTTTAACTAGGAACTGGTGGATGCGGTGGCATTCGCCTCCCTGCTAGCCCAGAGGAGGATTTTGCTGAATTGGCGGACCTCGGATCTGCCAAATGTCGGGTCTTGGGTGCAGGACCTTGCTGAGTTTCTTCACTTGGAGAAAATTCAGTTTGCCATGAGAGGAATGGATGAAGGGTTCTCTATGAGATGGAAGCTGTTCATCAATCTTTTTAAGAAGTATGAAAACGTCAGTGACGGGGTTTGGTATAGTAGCTATTGTTTATCTGGGGGTTGGAGTGGGTTATTTTGATTTTAAAACTTTTTGGGTTGGGTTGGTATGATTGTATATTTTGGGTGTCTGTACCGTATTATACGGTTATCCTGTCATATGTAATATTGCTGTATTATGGCTTGTGCGTCATTGTTTTTTGATTGTTTCTGTATTTTTCTAATATACCGTCAATAAAATATCTTTTTAAAGAAAGAGTAAGTGACTGATGTTTGATTTGGCGATTGATTAAAAACAATACATTTTCCAGTGCAGGTGTGTTTTTTGCACTCGTTATGCATAGGTGATTTGGATTTGGGAAGAGGCGGCAAGAGGCGGCAAGTAGGACTTCAAACCCTGATTGGACATATTCTTAGAGATTTCTCACATGACCATCCACCTCGCCCAGTCTAACAGTCCCCTAACTCCAACACTTCTACAGTTTCATAAACAGGAGGTTACAAAACATGTGGTGGTATGGTGGCACAGTGGTTAGCACTGTTGCCTCACAGCACCAGGGACCTGGGTTCAATTCCTGTCTTGGGTGACTGTCCACCAAGCAGGCTCGAAGGGCTGAATAACCTACTCTTGCTCCTATTTTCTACGTTTCAGTGAAAGAGGCAATATATTTTAGGAGGAAATTCACAGAATGCAATTAAAGATAGGACACTGAAGGCTGTGCATGAACAGAAAAACCTAAGGATTCAAATGCATCTTTTCCTGAAAATGGGAATGCAGGTGATTGAAGGCGCTTTAAAAAAAAAAACCAACTCTTTGGACTTATAAGCGCGTGCGGAAGATACAAAAGTAAAATGAATTTATGCAAAAACATGAGCTAAGCCATAGTTAGAATTCTTCGTGATTTTTTTGTACATACCTTTATGAAAAAGGATCTTAAAATCCAGATATAATATTCAGCTTATATCCACCAGGATGGGAAGTTGAACATGAAGACGACATTGGGGCCATTTCTGCTGCAGAAGAGAAGGCTAAGAGGAGATTCAATACAGGCACTCAAAATTAGAGAGATTTGGCAAAATGAATAGAGGAGAGTAAAAGACTATTTTTGCTGGTTGACGAGTGAACCATCAATTTAAAATCATCACAAAGAGAGGAAGTAGATTGTGAGAAATTTCTTAATGCAGAGGGCTGTTGAAGCGCGGAATATTTTGACACAGGGAATGGTTCAGACAGAGACTACTGCACTTTTGAAAGAAAATTGGATAAGTATTTTAAGCAGTGGATAATACAGGGCTATGATGAGAATGTGCAACAGTGGGATTAGCTTTGATTGCTCAATCATTGGTTGATGCCGACACAATGGGCCGAAAGAGCTCCTGCTGTGTTGGAAGCTTTTGCCTTACGCAGGAATTTCATGCACTTTCACAGAAACAAGGTGGCTCAGTTCATACCACAGAAAGTTAGCTCAACAACGCCACCACCAAAATGGTATGCAGCCTCTCAACCTGTCTCCTCCATATGCACTTGATGCTATTTTAAATCTAAAGTCAAAATGTACTTTGCATTGATTTAGTTATCTAGCTCTCAAGGGTGGCAGAACAGTTCAGAAGTCGTTAATGGTGTCATGAATCAGAGAGATATGTACAGGTGTGACATGGTCACTCTAATCGTGAATGGGGGACTATGTTTATCAGTTATGCTGCCAACAGGTAAAGTGAGGGTGATGAGTATTCTTTTACAGTAGTAGGACTTTTCTGCTCCAGTTGGTTAGGATGGAAGAGTGGGAAAGACAAAAAGAAGAGACAGGACCCTATAAGCAATAGGATTCTTATTAGCTTGGTGCTGAATAGGATTCTTATTAGCTAGGTGCTGAATGAGATTCTTATTAGCTAGGTGCTGATCTTGCCACTCTCCTCACCTTTCTAGTGCTGATCCTGTAGAGTCTGCCAGAGGTCCAGTTAGCACTGTCCTTTCTGCATTCTCCTCGAGAACATAAGAACATAAGAACTCGGAGCAGGAGTAGGCCATCTGGCCCCTCGAGCCTGCTCCACCATTCAATGAGATCATGGCTGATCTTTTGTGGACTCAGCTCCACTTTCCGGCCCGAACACCATAACCCTTAATCCCTTTATTCTTCAAAAAACTATCTATCTTTATCTTAAAAACATTTAATGAAGGAGCCTCTACTGCTTCACTGGGCAAGGAATTCCATAGATTCACAACCCTTTGGGTGAAGAAGTTCCTCCTAAACTCAGTCCTAAATCTACTTCCCCTTATTTTGAGGCTAGTTCTGCTTTCACCCGCCAGTGGAAACAACCTGCCCGCATCTATCCTATCTATTCCCTTCATAATCTTATATGTTTCTATAAGATCCCCCCTCATCCTTCTAAATTCCAACGAGTACAGTCCCAGTCTACTCAACCTCTCCTCGTAATCCAACCCCTTCAGCTCTGGGATTAACCTAGTGAATGCTGGATCACTTGTGAACAAGGCCCTTGCAATACATGTAGATGATTACATCGGCATCATGGCCTTGACAGAAAACTTGTTACGTTGTGACGACAATTTCCCATAAAGTGAAGCTTTCCTGACTACACCTTTCACCAATTGCCACATCCAGACTTTGGAGATGGCAGTGTGTGGCTCATAAAACCAAAGCACATCTTGGACTGTCCCACTGCCGCATTGGCACTTTCTTCTCCTTTGAGCATCTGGCCTTGTTTGACCCCCTAACCTCATTTAAAATTCAGGCTCCATACGACACATCCCACACAACCTCACCCCCAAGTACCATGCCAATTTGTTCATTGAGATACCTTCACTGTTTTCTTTTCTCAGCCTCTATACCCAACAAGTTCTTATCCTCAGTGATTTCAACCTCCATCTCAATCTATCATGTTTACACGCCTTTCTGAGTTCACTGAGCTCTTATCTTTCCTTAACCTCACTCGCCAAGTATGCATCCCAATGCATCTGCTTGACTTTGCCATCCCACTCATACAGTAGCAATCTCTGATGAGGCTATACAACATGCATTCCCCTTCAACCTTACTTCTTTCTGCATCCAGCTCAACTCACTGACAGCTGCACTCTCAAAATTCTAACTGTCCAGCATTTGGACCTCTATTCACCACAATATTTCTGCATCTACTGTTCTGCTCAACTACACATTCACTACTTTATTCCCACTAAAACCATTACTGTCTCTCACCTGGCCACTCCCCTGGAATAGCACTCACCTCCACTCCCTTCAGTGCAAGAGACACAGACTTGAATGGATGTTGCAGGTGACTGGACGATATAAACCCATCAGGCTCTGCTGTCATCTGATAAAATTGATTATTCTAGGATTGTTTGGAATGCAAAGGTAATCTTTTCTCCACCGTAAACCGGCTCATTAAACCTGTCTCCCATGTCTGCCCCACGTTCAACTTCAATGACAAGAGCAAGGAATCATAGATTTTTTTTGTCACCAAGGTTGAGACCATCTAATCAGCTGCCTCTGCCACTTGCCCACCTGGCCAAATTTCCATCAAGACTTCCCCCTGCCCTCGTGTTGAATTTGAATCTCTCCTCAATTTCTCATCTTTTCCAGGAGGTCCACCTCCTACCTTCTCAATCCAATTCTCACCAAATTGCTGACTACACAACTCTGCCTGGCTCCCAAGTAGGCTGACATTGTTAATAGACCCCGCTCCTGGGGTTCTGTCCCACTTCATTTCGAATCTGCCTTGATCACCAATCTCTGAAAAAAAAAAGCATGAACTCCTCAGTCCTTGCCTACTACAGCCCAACCCCAACATCTCTTTCCTCTCTAAAGTTTCTTCACACATTATTGCTTCCCATTTTCCTGCTCATGATTCCCAGAACTTCATGTTTAAATCCCTCCAATCAGGGTTCTGTCCCTCCACAGTACCAAAACAGCTCTTACCAAAGTCATGAATAAATCTTATGTGACTGTGATAAAAGCAAATTGTACCTCCGCAAACTATGTGCAGTCTTCACAGAATTGTTAGGATGCAGAAGGCCCATCATGTCTGCGCCTGCTCTCCAAAAGAAATTGTGACTTAGTGCCACTCTCCTGCCTTTTCCCCGTACCCCTGCACATTGTTTCTATTCAAATAAGCATCTCATGTCCTCTTGAATGTCTCGGGTGAGCCTGCCTCCACCACACTTCCAGGCAGTCCATTCCAGATCCGAACCATTCGCTGTGCGAAAATGTTTTTCTTGCATCACATTTGCTTCTTTTGCAAATCACTTTAAATCTGTGCCCTCTTGTTCTTGATCCTTTTGCGAGAGGGTACAGTTTTTCCCCCTCATGATTCTGAACATCTCGATCAAATATTCTCTTAGCCTTCCTCCCTCTAAGGAGAAAAGTCCCAACTTATACAATCTATCCTTGTAATTGAAGTGTCTTTGATGCAGTTGATCACATCACCCTTCTCCACCTGGGTGTGACTGCACTCATCTGGCTCCATTCTTATCAATTCAATTGTAACCAGGGAATCGTCGTCAATGGCTTCTCCTCCGAAACAATTATCTCGTGCCCTACCAGGAATTATCTTAATTCTCATATACATGCTTTATCTCAACATTATTTGTAAACACAATGTGTTTCCATATGTAAACCACCACCTCCATCAACCTCTCCAATGTCTCTAAAGCTGCAAAACTGTTTGTCTGACATCCAGTACTAGTGGAGCAGAAATATCCTTCAATTAAATATTGGGAAGACTGAAGCAAATGTCTTTAACCCTCGTCACAAGCTCCTTTTTCTAGCCACCAACGCCTTCCCTCTCCCTGCCAACAATTTGAGGCTGAACCAAATGGTTTGCAATCTGTGTCACATCTGAACTCAAGATGAGCATTCAATTGCATATCCATGCCATCACGAAGATTGCCTATTTTTACCTCCGTGACATTGCTCATGTCTATCTCAGTTCTTCTGCTGCTGAAGTCCTTATCGATGTCTTTGTTGCCTCTAGACTTAACCGTTCAGATGTACTCCTGGCTGGCCTCCCATGTTTTACTCTCTTTAAACTTGAAGTCCACCAAAACTTTGCTACCTATATTCTAACCTGCACCAAATCCAAATAATGTGTCCTTGTTCCTCCCTATCTCAGTAATCTTCTCCAGGCCCACATCTAATCCCAGCCCCTTGAGCATAACTGATTTTAATCACTCCATTAACAGCAGCCGTGCCTACAGCTGCCTAAGCCCCCAGTTCTGGAATTCTCCCCTACACCTCTCTGCCTCCTTTAAGACACTTGGGTCAAATAGCCTGTTCTTGTCCTATATGTGTAACGACAGGCATCATAGTTGCAATTGGCATACATAGTTGGTATAGGTTAACCAGTGAAATTAATAAAAGATCAATGAAGGGTAAATCTTGCAGATCAAGGCAGACATTCCAAGTCCAGTAGGTGCCAAGATACCACCATGCTCCTTTTGTTTGCAAACTACTCCTTATAAACTGCCTGTCAACAATACCTGGTGAGTATAGAGAACAACTTCTTAAAGTGTTGGTGGATTTTTTGTCAGCTAGAATTCATCTAGTCCGGTGGCTGAGCTCAGAAAAAGGTCTGTTTATTCATCGCAACAGGGTAGATAGATGTGCGGTAGGTTTACCAACTTCCCCAGGATGCCCGGGAGTGTGGCATAGTGCCACCTACTGGTGCTTGAAACATGGCTACACCATCCTAATTCTCGGTGTTTGGACATTAATTAATAGTTCCTCACTGACCTACTAGATAAATGTGCACCATCAAAGATTTGCCTTCAGGGCAAACCAGTAGTAGGGTCAAATAATTATTCCTCCTTATAAGTACTTTTTCAACTAACTGCTCCCAACTCCAATTCTGAACCAAGTTGCCCTGGGATTACAATGGGGCGAAAACGACATTATAATTGGATAAAGGTATTGCAAGAATTACAGCACAGGGGCAGGCTGCTTGCTGCCATCAGTAAATGTTGCCATTCATGCACTACTCACGCCTCCTTCCATCCTTCCTCATCCAACTCTACCGGCATAGCCCTCTTTTCCCATCTTCCTCACTTTCTTATCTAGATTCCCCTCGAATGCAACTACATTATTTGCTTCAAGATTAATCTTCAGGACAACGTTGCAAAGAAGCCAGAAAAACAATCGTCAGGGCATCCATTTAAAAAATCTACCGCATTTTCTTTGAACTTTTTCTTATATTGGTTATAAAAATGATGGCGATGGTGGATAAAAGGCTGCTGGTAGTCACCAATCATCCATTCAGATACCAACGGGTTGGTCTGTCCTCCAATGGGTATGGGAATACATTGCAGCAAGAAGATGAATGTATTGAGTGACGTGAATGGCCAGGAGCATGCAGCAAGATGGGTAATGACAGGATGTCATGTGAAGAAGTCAGAGTTGGGAAGCCCGATGTGGAGCTAAATAATGTTTATATTGTGTTTATATTACTCTAGTTATGGCCATGTACCTGTGCTATGTGGTGCTGGAGAGTTGGTTCTTGAAAATGTGACCACCTTCCTTTGCAGTCCAGTGTTGAAAAAAACAAATCTTGATTGTTCACATTACTCCGAGATCGCTCATCAGACTTTACATACTGTACCGCTGGGCAGTTGTATCCACCATGGATGTGCAATCTCTTTACACCTCCATCCCACACCAGGATGGCCTGAGAGTTCTTCGCTTTTTTCTCGAAAAGAGGCCTGGGCAATTCCCATCCACCACCACTCTCCTCAGCCTGGCTGAACTCGTTCAATCTCTCAACAACTTCTCCTTCAACTCATCCCATTTTCACCAAATCAAAGGTGTAGCAATGGGTACCCGTATGGGTGCTAGCTACGCTTGTTTTTTTACGGGGTATGTGGAACATTCCTTGTTCCAGGTCTACCCGGGTCCCCTCCCACAACTCCTTTACCGATACATTGATGACTATTTTGGTGCCGCTTCATGCTCTCGTCCGGAACTGGAAAAATTCATCAACTTCACTTCCAGTTTCTACGCCTCCATTACTTTCACTTGGTCCATCTCAGACACTTCCCTTCCCTTCCTTGATCTTTCGGTCTCCATTCCCGGCATTAGACTATCTACTAATATCCACTGTCACAATATACACACAAGTATATGATGGTGCAGACAGCCAGTGAGTGACACAAAGGATGACCAATGAACATACAGAACACAGCAGCTAATCACCAGACAGGACACGACCACTATATAACCAGGGGGCACTAGTCTTCCCACTCTCTTGGGATGCAGTCTCTGAGATAGTCCGAGCCTGTGAGCAACAACTAGAAAGCAACAACTAGAACATCCACCATGTGGTAGTAAGATAGTCTGGTCAGGTTAGCCTCGCGTCTCCAGTCAACTCAGCATAGCGTCAACCGACAGTTCAAGCATGTTTAGTAGTTAAGAGTTTAATAAAATAGAGTTGCATTTCCTCAAGTGTTGGAAGCCTGTCTCTCTCTCTCTCTCTCTGCTACAGTAAACACAGTCCTCGCAGACCCAGCTTACCGAACACATCATGGTACCAGTGAGTTATGTTTGAGTTTGACGGACCCACCTTGAGATAGTCTGCCTTTGACCGGCGATCAGCCATCCGGTAACATGGACAGCGTCCGCCCTCCCCCGCATCGCCGGCAACCTCGGTGCGAACTGGAAGATTTTTAAGCAGAAGTTTCAGCTGTATCTTGAAGCCATCGACCTCGAGGCCGCATCGGATAGCAGAAAGATTGTCCTCTTCCTCTCTACAGCCGGGGACCACGCTATCCACATTTTTAACTCCCTCACCTTTGTTGAAGGTGAGGACAAGACAAAGTTCAAAATAGTCCTGCTGAAGTTCGACAGCCACTGTGGCAACAAAGTCAACGAGAGCTTTGAACGCGACGTGTTCCAGCAGAGGCTTCAGGGTAAGGATGAACCTTTTCAGTCCTTCTTAACCCATCTCCGTATCCTCACGCAATCCTGCAACTATGGCTCCACTTCCGACTCCATGATCCGCGGCCAGACCGTTTTCGGGGTCCATTCCGATCCCCTTCGCCAGCAACTCCTCAAAGTTAAGCAGCTCACCCTCACCATCGCCATCGAAACCTGCGTCCTACATGAGCACGCTAATGACCGGTACTCCCATTTCAAGGTGACAGAAACGGCGCGGCAAGGCCCCCACGATGCGGAGCGGGTGCAGGCCGTAAAACTGCTCCAGGGCCTGAGTCTGGATGAGGGCAGCCATTTCGCGCGTTTTGCCCGGGCTCCTACGCATGCGCACAACGACCGAGGGGACAGCGAGGCCGAGGATCGAACTGCGCATGTGCGTACATCTTTCAACTGCACCGCGCGTGTGCGGTGACACACGGAATGTCCTGACGTCGGCGTCATGACGTGCAACAACTGTGGCTCCGCCCACTTAAAGCGGCAATGTCCCACGAAATCTTGACGCTGTCTCCAATGTGGCAAGCTTGGCCACTACACAGCCCTGTGCAGATCTGCTCAACTGCCCACCACACAGCGATCCCAGCCACAGCGCAGGAACATCCGATCAGTGCAGTAACCTGTCGCATTTGTTCCGATGATGCCACTTTCCAAACGGGTGCTTCGAAAATATGTTCCTTCTTCCTCAACCGTGATTTCCCACCTACAGTTGTTGACAGGGCCCTGAACAGTGTCCGGTCTATCTCCTGCGCCACTACCCTCGCCCCACTCCCCTCCCTCCCAGAACAAGGATAAAGTGCCCCTTGTCCTCACATTTTACCCCACCAGCCTCTGTATGCAAGAGCATACTCCTCCGCCATTTTCGCCAACTTCAGCATGATGCCACCTCCAAACACATCTTCCCTTCACTTCCTCTTTCAGCATTCCGCAGAGACCGTTGCCTCCGAGACAATCTAGTCCACTCCTCCACCATACCCAATACCTCTCCCATCACCCATGGCACCTTCCCATGCAATCGCAGAAAGTGTAACACCTGCCCCTTTATCTCTTCCATGCTTAACATCCCAGGCCCAAAACACTCTTTCCAGGTTAAGCAGCGTTTCACTTGCACCTCTTCCAATCTGGTCTATTGCATTCGCTGCTCCTAATGTGGTCTCCTCTATATAAAGATAGATGGGTGACAGTGAGAGGGGCTGGGAGGATGCAGTCAGTGCAGAGATCCTCTGTGGTCGTTCCCCTCAGTAACGAGTATACCGCTTTTGGATACAGTTGAGGGGGACGACCTACCAGGGGTAAGCCACGGTGAACCGATGCCAGCACTGAGTCCGTCTCTGTGGCTCAGATGGGAAGGAGGGAGAGCAGGAGAGCAATAGTTATTGGGGACTTGATAGTTAGAGGGACAGATAGACGGTTCTGTAGCAACGAAAGAAACTCACGGATGGTATGTTGTCTCCTCGATGCCAGGGTCCGTGACGTCTCGTACTGTGTTTTCAGAATCCTTAAAGGGGAGGGGGAGCAGTCACAAGTCGTGGTACACATCAGTATCAACGACATAGGTAAGAGAAGGGACAGGGATTTAAAACAGGAATTTAGCGAGCTAGGGTGGAAGCTGAGAGCCAGGACAAACCATGTTGTCATCTCTGGTTTGTTGCCGGTGCCACGTGCTAGTGAGGTGAGGAACAGGGAGAGAGTGCAGATAAACACGTGGCTGCAGGGATGGTGTAGGAGGGAGGGTTTCACTTACCTGGATAATTGGAGCACATTCTGGGGAAGGTACAGACAGGACGGTTTGCACCTGAACCAGAGGGGCACCAATATCCTGGGAGGGAAATTTGCTATGGCTCTTCAGGGGGGTTTAAACTAATTTGTCAGGGGGGTGGGAAAACGAGCTGTAGTCCAGAAGCCAGTGTTGAGAGTAGTGAGGTACTGAGGAGGGTATCAAGGTCGCAGGAGTGTACCGGCAGACAGGAAGGTGGGTTGAGGTGTGTCTACTTCAATGCAAGGAGCATCTGGAATAAGGTAGGTGAACGTGGAGCGTGGATTGGTACTACGATGTTGTGGGCATTACGGAGACATGGTTAGAACAGGGACAGAAATGGTTGTTGGAAGTTCCGGGGTATAGATGTTTCAGTAAGAGTAGGGAAGATGGTAAAAGAGGTGGAGGAGTAGCATTGTTAATCAAGGATAGTTTAACGGCTGCAGAAAGGCAGCTCGAGGGGGATCTGCCTACTGAGGTAATATGGGCTGAAGTTAGAAATAGGAAAGGAGTGGTCACGTTGTTAGGAGTTTTCTATACGCCCCCAAATAGTAATAGAGATGTGGAGGAAGAAATTGCAAAACAGATTATGGATAGGTGTGAAGGTCTCAGGGTAGTTGTCATGGGTGACTTTAACTTTCCAAATATTGATTGGAACCTCTATAGGTCAAACAGTTCGGATGGGGCAGTTTTTGTACAGGTTGTGCAGGAGGGTTTCCTGACAGAATATGTGGATAGGCCGACAAGAGAGGGGGGCCACATTGGATTTGGTACTGGGTAATGAACCGGGCCAAGTGTTAGATTTGTTTGTGGGAGAGCACTTTGGAGATAGTGACCACAATTCGGTGTCTTTCACTATTGCAATGGAGAGGGATAGGGCCATATGGCAGGGCAAGGTTTATAATTGGGGGAGGGGTAATTATGATGCGATTAGGCAAGAATTAGGGAACATAAGATGGGAACAGAAACTGTCAGGGAAAGGCACAAATGAAAAGTGGAGCTTGTTCAAGGAACAAATACTGCGTGTCCTTGATAGGTATGTCCCTGTCGAGCAGGGAGGAAATTGCCGTGTGAGGGAACCATGGTTCTCAAAAGAGGTTGAATGTCTTGTCAAGAGGAAAAAGGAAGAGTATGTAAGGATGAGAAAACAAGGTTCAGTTGGGTCGCTTGAGGGTTACAAAGTAGCAAGGAATGAGCTGAAAAAAGGGCTCAGAAGAGTTAGAAGGGGGCATGAGAGGTCCTTGGCGGGTCGGATCAAGGAAAACGGCAAGGCTTTTTACTCTTATGTGAGAAATAAAAAAATTACCAGGGTGAGGTTAGGGCCGGCCAAGGACAGTAGTGGGAACTTGTGCATGGAGTCAGAAGAGATAGGAGAGGTGTTGAATGAATACTGCATTCAGTGTTCACCAAGGAGAGGGGCCATACTTTTGAGGATGAGAGTGTGATACAGGCGGGTAGGCTGGAGGAGGTAGATATTCTGAGGAAGGATGTATTAGCAATTTTGAAAAACCTTAGGGTCGACATGTCCCCTGGGCCAGATGGGATATATCCTAGGATTCTTTGGGAGACAAGGGATGAGATTGCAGAGCCTTTGTCTTTGATCTTTGGGTCCTCACTGTCCACAGGGATAGTGCCAGAGGACTGGAGAGTGGTGAATGTTGTTCCTCTGCTTAAGAAAGGGAATAGGAATGACCCTGATAATTATAGGCCAGTTAGTCTTACTTCGGTGGTCGGTAAGTTAATGGAAAAGGTCCTGAAGGATAGGATTTATGACCATTTGGAAAGATGCAGCTTAATCCGGGATAGTCAACACGGATTAGTGGAGGGTAAGTCTTGCCTCACAAATTTGATTGAATTCTTTGAAGCGGTAACTAAGTGTGTAGATGAAGGTAGAGCAGTTGATGTCGTCTACATGGATTTTAGTAAGGCGTTTGATAAGGTTCCCCATGGTCGGCTCATGAAGAAAGTAAGGAGGTATGGGATAGAGGGAAATTTGGCCAATTGGATAAGTAACTGGCCATCACATAGAAGACAGAGGGTGGTGGTGGATGAAAAATTTTCAAACTGGAGACCAGTTACCAGCGGTGTACCACAGGGATCAGTGCTGGGTCCTCTGCTATTTGGGATTTTTATAAATGACTTGGAGGAGCGGGCTGAAGGGTGGGTCAGTAAATTTGCTGATGACACCAAGATTGGTGGAGTAGTGGATGAGGTGGAGGCCTGTTGTAGGCTGCAAAGAGACATTGATAGGATGCAGAGCTGGACTGAAAAATGGCAGATGGAGTTTAACCCTGATAAGTGCGAGGTGATTCATTTTCGTAGGAAAAATTTGAATGTGGATTACAGGGTCAACGGCAGGGTTCTGAGGAATGTGGAGGAACAGAGAGATCTTGGGGATCATGTCCACAGATCTCTGAAAGTTGCCACTCAAGTGGATAGAGCCATGAAGAAGGCTTATAGTGTGTTAGCGTTTTATTAACAGGGGGCTTGAGTTTAAGAGCCGCGGGGTTATGCTGCAACTGTATGTGACCCTGGTGAGACCACATTTGGAGTATTGTGTGCAGTTCTGGTCACCTCACTATAGGAAGGATATGGAAGCATTGGAAAGGGTGCAAAGGAGGTTTACCAGGATGCTGCCTGGTTTGGAGGGTAGGTCTTACGAGGAAAGGTTGAGGGAGCTAGGGCTTTTCTCTTTGGAGTGGGGGATGAGAGGCAACTTAATAGAGGTTTATAAGATGATGAAGGGGATAGATAGAGTGGACGTTCAGAGACTATTTCCTCGGGTGGATGAAGCTGTTACAAGGGGGCATAACTATAATGTTCAGGGTGGGAGGTATAGGAGGGATGTCCGAGGTAGGTTCTTTACTCAGAGAGTGGTTAGTGTGTGGAATGGACGGCCTGGTGTGAAAGTGGAGTCGGACACTTTAGGAACTTTCAAGCGGTTATTGGATAGGCACATGGAGCACACCAGAATGACAGGGAGTGGGATAGCTTGATCTTGGTTTCGGACGAGGCTCGGCACATTGAGGGCCAAAGGGCCTGTTCTGTACTGTACTGTTCTATGTTCTATATCGGAGAGAGCAAACGCAGACTGGGTGATTGCTTTGCTGAGCACCTTCGGTCTGTGCGCATTCAGGACCCGGACCTTCCTGTTGCTTGCCATTTTAACACAAGACCCTGCTCCCATGCCCACATGTCTGTCCTTGGCCTGCTGCAATGTTCCAGTGAAGCTCAACGCAAACTGGAAGAATAACATCTCACCTTCCGGTTTGGCACGCTACAGCCTTCCGGTCTCAACATCGAATTCAACAACTTCAGATGATTAGCTATACCCCACCTAGACCCATTTGTTTTCAACCCATTTCATTTTAACTGTCTCGTACCATTTCTTTCTTTCTTGTCTTTCTTAATATATATTTAAACCCCCCCCCCCCCCCCCCAATCTTATCCACCTTTCCTTACCCCTTCTCCCCTTTGCTTCCCTCTTCCCCTCCCCCCACATCTCCATCTGTCACAGTTTAGCCTCTGATGTTAGTTTCTCTGCTGTTTGGCCTCTCACACCTTTTGTTCTCTCTGGGGACTGCCATTAGCACTCTTTTCCCTTGGTTTCTTTAACTGCTCTTAACAAGGCTCTTAATGTGCCTAAATCTCATGGGTGCTGTCAGCCTCCCCTATAATGGCGAGTGCTTGGAACAGGCAGTGGTATTTTCTGATTCCCCAGCCAGTCCCATTTCCGACATCTTCACGACCTGGAAACTCAGTCCCTTGAATCAGGTCCCTTACCCACCCCCAACTCTTTGTTCTGCTGATGAGAACGTCCTTTTTTAAACTTCGCCAGAACACGGCAGATACCCATGACCAGAAATATTATTAATTCCATCTCATATAATGTTGTTCATAAGATTTAAGTTGGGCATGGGGGATGAAGGCAGGAACTATTGCCATAATTTCAATAAAAACTGGTTTATTTCTAACCTAATGGACATTAGAGACTAGAGTGCAAATAAAAGTCAAATTAGCACCATCCTATGGAACACCAGCTTGGTCTCATGCCATCGGAGTATGCATGTAAACAACGGGCACATACTGTGTAAGCTCTATCTGTATGTAAGCTGGTTGAAGAAATGTTCATTCATACTGAAGAGCCAAATGTGATTGCAGCCAGACATACCTACGTGGATAAAACAGTAGACCATTCTCAATATTAAATACAAACACAGACTGAAACAACGTTATATTCTTCAAAGTACAAAGACCTTCAAGCAAAAGATGTTATTCATCCAAAAAGTTACGTTAAACTGGACGCAACCCAGCAGATCGGGATCCTCCTGTGTTGTTGTGAAGAGCATGAACCAAACAGAGTAAGTATGCTTCAGTTCTGTGCAGGAGATCACCCTGCAGGCAACAGTTTAAATGAGCTAATGCAGTCTGGGCTAGTTAACTTAAAGGTGGTGGTGAAAAATGAAGTGGAAGTAAATTAGGAACTAGTACAGACCAAGATACAGCTCCTACCAGGTGGTCACCCAGGATCTAAGAATTTACATTTATATAGCATTGAATAGAAGAGTTACCAAACAAAATTTGGCACTGGACCACATAGGGTATATTAAGACAGGTTACCCAAAAGTTTGGTTAAAGACATAGGTTTTCAGGAAGCTCTTAAAGGAGGAGAGAATCAGACAGGTTTCGGGCAGGGCATGATTGAAATGCTGAAAGCATGATTGCCAGCAATTGAATGAAGGTGGGGAGGCCAGAAATGAAAGAATGCAGACGGTATAGGACTGAAGCACTGAGGAATTTGAACACAAGGATGAGGATTTTAAAATCAAGGCATTGCTCACCTGGAAGCCAATGTCAGTCAGCAATGGGAGAACAGGGCTTGGTGTGAGTAAGGCCATGGGCAACAAAGTTTTGTTTGAGCTCATTTTTAAGGAGAGTGTAAGAAAGGAGGCCAGTCAGAAGAGCATTGGAATAGTCATGACTGGAGGCAACAAAGGTTCAACAGCAAATGAGCTAAGCCAGGAGCAGTTACAGCACAATAATTAAGGAGATGCAACTAAGTGGTCATGGTGATAGAGTGGACATGGGGTCAGAAGCTTAGCCCGAGGTCAAGTATCACACAAAGGTTAAACATCCTGGTTCAGATAGTTGCTGGGGAGATGGATGAAGTTGGTGGCCACAAAACAGAATTTGTGGCGGAGACTGAAGGCAACGGCTTCTCTCTTTCCAGCGCTTCGATGGAGAAAGATTTCTGCTAATCCAGGAATGGATATTGTCATGATATCCACATTAGCATATCATGGTGCAATCACACACACACTGATGGACAGGCAGTTGGACCAACCAACACACACACAACATCGCAGCCAATCACCAGTGAGAGCACATGCACTATAAAACAGGGAGCACCACAGTTCCCGCTCATTCTACCAGGAGATAGCTCAGAGCACAGAGCTCACAGTGTGCCACTCAGACATAGACCATGTGCTGAGTGCCTCACCAAGATAGTGATAGGGCTGGGTCCACAGGTTAGCTGGTGAAGCACAAACCTCAGCCAGCAGTTATTAGTAATTATTGTAGAAGACAATAAAACAGAGTTGTACCATCTACAACCGTGTTGGTTCATCTGTGTATCGGAACACCCAACACGACAGATATCAGGCAAGCATTGTGATAAATCAGAGAGTTGAGAGATAGAGAGGTGTGGTGGTGAGATAGGACTGAGCATCAGCGAGATACACACAGAATCCTGCATGTTTTAAGAACAAGGTTGCCGAAGGGCAGTGTCGACCAAGAAATAGGAGTCCAAGGATAGATCCTAGGAGGACTCTACAGGTAACATGTGGGGAGGGAAAATAAGCCATTGCAGGAGATTCTCTAGCTGTAGCTGGAGAGGCAAGAGATGAACCATGCGAGAGCAGTTCCAATCAGATGGACAATGGAGATGATGTATTGAAGGACAATGATAGTCAACTGTATCAAAGGTTACAGAAAGGTCAAGGAGGAAGAGGGAGGAGAATACACTGTTGTCTCAGTCGCAAAGAATTCTACTTGGGGCCAATTAAGGTAGTTTCAATAATAAAGGAGTGGAAATCCAATTGTAGAGTTGCAAACATGCAATTGGGGGCGGGTGGGGGAGATGGGCACTGATTTGGAAGGCGACAACAGACTCAAGGATGATGGGAGAGATAAGGGAGATGTCGTGAGGTGTTAGTTTGACAAAACAAAGGGGTTAAGAGTGTTTTTTTTCTAAGGAAAACAATGATGTCAGCAGATTTGAAAAGTGGAGGGAACAATACCAGAAGAGCGGGGACAGTTAACAAAATCAGCGAACCGGAGAGACCTGAAAGGGAAGTTTTGTTCAGTGGAAAGAGTAGAAGGTTGTCCTGGAGGGCAAGGTGAGCTTAGAGTAAGAATGATGAGAGATAGGAGAGAAACTTGAGAAAGACACAAATTCATGGCTCGGAGAAGGGAGAGAAGTGGCAGACGCAGCTGAACAATGATTTCAACGTTGGTAACAAGGAAGCATTGGTAAAGCATTGGAATGGACCACCCCAGTATGCCCATGTGCTTGTGAATGCAGGGACTATAATTCGACTAGTATGCACATCTGGCAAAAATCCAAAAGAAAAAAACCTATGAAGAGAGAATCCACAAATTTTACTCATGAATTGTTCTATTCATTTAGCTGGGGAGATTGCTCAATGCGCTGGGTAATGGCAGTTGTGGAACACTGAGCAGTGGAATGTAAACATTGTCAAAAGTTCTACAGATTCCTTCGTCTTGCTCCAGACAACAAATTCTCCCTGGCGAAGGAAAGCATAGCAAATCTTGCTATCTTGGATCTCCATTAAGAACAAGTCACACATGCTCTGTAAATATGTTCTGCAAATTTACGGCTAATGGTGTGGAAATGGCACTGTATACCTCTGATCTGATAGAGGAATAGTCGGCTTAAGGTGATAGGGTTTCTCAGTTATTTATCCTCCTACACATTAAAGGCTGCGTTTTCACAAAATGCGGACCCACACATCAAAAAACAGTACCAAATGGCATCTCTCCAAAACACCTTTTAGTGCGAACACTGCTCATAAAACACATCTAAAGGCAAGGCTGAAATCAAACCTCAAATGCTTCATTCACAACACTGGCCTTTTGAGGTGCTGAGCTGCACAGTTTCCATTCAAACACGTCTCCGCATCCCTTCTTCTGCTTCACTCTTCAACCCAATCACTGCGTCCCCCATAACAACCTTAGTCAGTCCTCAATTTGATCCACATCTCAGCCCAGTGCAAATTAACCCCGCAGCATTCGAAACAAAAGCTCCAATTTTTGCTGAACACTCTACAACAATTTAAGATTTAAAATGCAATTTCATTGCAAATCCCTGGACTGCAGGCCATTAACTCCCACATGCAAACTGCCCGCTTTTATAGCACAGAAAGACAAAAGGGTGTGTCCAAAGAATTAACAATAAAACAAGCTTCAGCTTTGAGTTCTATTGCAAGATTTGATTGTCCAGACTCCTAGCCACAAAGTCAGAACCACATTTTCCTTACAGATTAAATGGCTTAGCGGTAGAAATGCATCAAGGACGGTGGCGCAAAACACGAAATACCAGGTGAGACACCCATTCTACTCTGCTCCTGCTATTCTGTTCCATTGCAGTCAATGGGCATAAATATCAGGTGCATAACCGACAGTCGATGGCTAACGCTCATTTTTGCCACTGTTTGAGATTGACTTCTAGCCCTTGGACTCGACAAGGAAAGATTACTGTCAGGCCTAACATTTCCACATTGTTACCTACTGGATAATATAAATGTAAAAATAAATTATCTATGACCTTGTTCTGAGAACACTGCATTTCTTTAGATGGACTAGAGCACTGTATGTTTACTGGCAAATAACCTTTAGTGAAGTTGAGTGGTTAGATGGAAGATAGCAAATGGTGATATGAATCATCTCACTTAACACTGCAGGCAAGTGACATTCTTGGCAGCCTTCCGTCTCATGGGATGATGCTTTCCGCCTTAGTGGTCAGCGCTTTGTTCAACATCACCCAGGCACCGTTCAGGATCCCCTGTCAGGCATGACAGTCTCTGCTATAGTTGCTGCAAAGGAGATGCAGGATTTAATTGTCTGATTTCCCTGGGTTCTTTTCTCAGCCAGCTAAGTTTTGTTTCACCTTGGCTCTTCCAATGACCCAGCAGGCAAAGATCAAGGTTATCGACGACTGTCTCCCAGTTGTCAGGAACAATATCTGCCATCTTCATACCTCACTTGCTGGTGTCCTTGTAATCATTATCATCTTTATTAGTGTCCCAAGTAGGATTACATTAACACTGCAATGAAGTTACTGTGAAAATCCCCGTGTCGCCACATTCCGGCACCTGTTGGGGACACAGAGAGAGAATTCAGAATGTCCAATTCACCTAACAAGCACATCTTCCAGGACTTGCAGCAGAGGTATGGAAGCCCAGGAGCTCATGACTCAGTGGCCCATTCATTGTACAGAGGGACTTTGGTAGTTGGCTGTCATCCATCTGATGGACGTGCCTGTGCCGATGTAGACATCATTGGCTTAGTAGTGTATGCTGATGGAATTGGCATGCAGTATAGGCCCTCGGAGTTGGTGATCTTGTCTGCCAATAGATGCTGAGAATACATCTGAAACAGCCTTTCCTTCTGCCTAGCATATGCTCCAGGTCTCAGAATGGCACAGGAGTGTACTGAGGAAAGAGGCTTGGTAGATGCACAGTTTGGTGTTCACCATCAGGTTGCTGTTGTTCCACACACTCTTCCTCAACTTGAACATAACAACTGCAGTTTTTGAAATGCACATGTTGATTTCAGCAGCAAGTGTCAGATAGCTGGCGATTGTGGAATCTAGGTACAAGAGGCTATCAGCAAACTCCAGCATCACCTTGTCAATGCTGATTGATATTGATAAGGCAATGAACCTGAGCCATGATATCTGTCTTTCTGATTCTGGTGGTCAAACCAAACTCTATACAAGCATGAGCAGTATCCATTTGCTGCTGAAGGGTGTTCCCCAATATGGAATACTAGTGGAGCATCTTCGGCGTAGGGCAACTCTTTTTGATTCTTTTTTTAATAAACATTTTATTGAGGTCTTTTTTGGTATTATAACAACAACACAATAAACAATGTACATGAAATGATAAACATTATGCAAAAGCCGTCTCCCTCCCTTACAGGTCCCACCTTTATTAACCCCCTACGCTAAGCTAAATTAACGCCCCCCCCCCCCCCCCGCCCCACCCCTTCTGCTGACAATTAATTTCCCACGAGGAAGTCAACGAACGGTTGCCACCTCCGGGAGAACCCTAAAAGTGACCCTCTCAAGGCGAACTTGATTTTCTCCAAACCAGAGAAAGCTAGCCATGTCCGATAGCCAGGTCTCCGACTTTGGGGGCTTTGAGTCCCTCCAAGCTAATAGTATCCGTCTCCGGGCTACCAGGGAAGCAAAGGCCTGAACATCTGCCTTTTTCTCCTCCTGGATTCCCGGGTCCTCCGACACCCTGAAAATCGCACCTCTGGACTCAGTGCCACCCTTGTTTTGAACACCGTGGACATGACATCTGCAAACCCCTGCCAAAATCCCCTAAGCTTCGGAGATGCCCAGAACACGTGGACATGGTTCGCTGGTCCTCCCGCACATTTTGCACACCTGTCTTCCACCCCAAAGAATCTGCTCATCCGGGCCACGGTCATGTGAGCCCGGTGAACGACCTTCAATTCTACCAGGCTGAGCCTGGCACATGTCGCGGACGCGTTGACTCTACTCAACGCGTCCACCCATAGACCATCCTCTATCTCTCCTCCCAGATCCTCCTCTCACTTGCGCTTCAGCTCCTCGGTCTGCTTCTCCTCTGACCCCATAAGTTCCTTGTAAATGTCAGAGATGCTCCCTTCTCCTACCCACCCTCTGGAAACTACCCTGTCCTGAATCCCCCTTAGCGGTAGGAGCGGGAAGGTTAACACCTGTTTACGTAGGAAGTCCCGCACCTGCAGATACCTGAATTTGTTTGCCCTCGCCAACCCAAACTTCTCCTCCAGCACCCTCAGATGCGGAAAGCTCCCCTCTATAAACATATCCCCCATCCTCTCAATCCCTGCTCTCCACCATATCCGGAATCCCCCATCCATACTTCCCGGGGCAAACCGGTGATTATTACAGATTGGGGACCAGACCGATGCTCCATCTGCTCCTGCATGTCTCTTTCATTGCCTCCAGACTCTCAGGGCCGCCACCACCACAGGGCTGGGGGAGTAGGGCAACTCTTTGATGAGAACTTGAAGTACTTTTGTCTTGGATCGTAAGACGGACAAGGCTGAATGGGTTTCCTTCAGCTCTGGTATTTAACTCAGGGTATTTAGCCCTGGCCCTACACTCATCCCTAGAGCATCTCGAAAACAAGGATTCCTACATCAGACTCCTATTTATTGACTACAGCTCCGCCTTCAACACCATAATCCCAGCCAAGCTCATATCAAAGCTCCAAAACCTAGGACTTGGCTCCCCACTCTGCAACTGGATCCTCGATTTTCTGACCAACAGACCACAATCAGTAAGAATGAACAACAACACCTCCTCCACAATAGTCCTCAACACCGGGGCCCCGCAAGGCTGCGTACTTAGCCCCCTACTCTATGTACACATACGACTGCGTGGCAAAACTCCATCTTCAAGTTTGCTGACGATGCGACCATAGTGGGCCGGATCTCGAATAACGACGAGTCAGAATACAGGCGGGAGATAGAGAACCTAGTGGAGTGGTGTAGCGACAACAATCTCTCCCTCAATGCCAGCAAAACGAAAGAGCTGGTCATTGACTTCAGGAAGCAAAGTACTGTACACACCCCTGTCAGCATCAACGGGGCCGAGGTGGAAATGGTTAGCTGTTTCAAATTCCTAGGGGTGCACATCCCCAAAAATCTGTCGTGGTCCATCTCGTCGACGCTACCACCAAGAAAGCACAACAGCACCTATACTTCCTCAGGAAACTAAGGAAATTCGGCATGTCCACATTGACTCTTACCAACTTTTACAGATGCACCATAGAAAGCATCCTATCAGGCTGCATCACAGCCTGGAATGGCAACTGCTCGGCCCAGGACCGCAAGAAACTTCAGAGAGTCGTGAACACCGCCCAGTCCATCACACAAACCTGCCTCCCATCCATTGACTCCATCTACACCTCCCACTGCCTGCGGAAAGCGGGCAGCATAATCAAAGATCCCTCCCACCCGGCTTACTCACTCTTCCAACTTCTTCCATCGGGCAGGAGATACAGAAGTCTGAGAATACGCACGAACAGACTCAAAAACAGCTTCTTCCCCACTGTCACCAGACTCCTAAATGACCCTCTTATGGACTGACCTCATTAACACTACACGCTGTATGCTTCATCCGATGCCAGTGCTTATGTAGTTACATTGTATATCTTGTGTTGCCCTATTATGTATTTTCTTTTATTCCCTTTTCTTCCCATGTATTTAATGATCTGTTGAGCTGCTCGCAGAAAAATACTTTTCACAGTCCCTCAGTACACGTGACAATCAACAAATCCAATCCAATCCAATCAAATCCAACTAGATATCCTCTATAGATGAACTGAAGATATATGAGAGCAACAAAGAGAAGAATATACCAAAGAGAATTGGTGGCATAACACAACCCTGTTTGTCCCACTGTGGATCTCAAAGTGTTCTGTTGTTGCCCTGTCATAGCTGCTTTCACCCACTACGTTGTCATGGAAAGGGGAGATCACACTAAGCAGCTTTGGCATTTTGAAGCATTGTGCACTATTGTGTAAAAATGTAGGAGGGATGCTCAAGTGACCTGAGCTTAGGGTTAGCACATGCAGCACAAGGGTATTCAGGGCTGAAAGGGTTAATGTGAGCCACTGGAGAAACAGGATTGTCTGCATTTTTAAAAATTCATTACAGGATATGGGTGTTGCTGGTTAGGCCAGCATTTATTGCCCGTCCCTAATTGTTCTTCAGACTGTGCTGGTGAGTTGCCTTCTTGAACCGCTGCAGCTTGGTGTAGGTACACCCACTGTGCTGTTAGGGAGGGAATTCCAGGATTTTTTTTTTTTTTTATAAATATTTTATTGAAAATTTTTGGTCAACCAACACAGTACATTGTGCATCCTTTACACAACATTATAACAACACAGATAACAATGACCTATTTTATATAAACAAAAAAAACAAAAAATAAATAAATATTAAATAACAAAAATGAAAACTAGCCCTAATTGGCAACTGCCTTGTCACAAGCTACACCCCCCCCCGCCCACCCACCCCCATCCCTCCCCCCCCCCCCCCCAAATCCTGGGCTGCTGCTGCTGCCTTCTTTTTTCCCCCATCTATCTATCCGCAAGATATTCGACGAACGGTTGCCACCGCCTGGTGAACCCTTGAGCCGACCCCCTTAGGACGAACTTAATCCGCTCTAGCTTTATGAACCCCGCCATGTCATTTATCCAGGTCTCCACCCCCGGGGGCTTGGCTTCTTTCCACATTAACAATATCCTGCGCCGGGCTACTAGGGACGCAAAGGCCAAAACATCGGCCTCTCTCGCCTCCTGCACTCCCGGCTCTTGTGCAACCCCAAATATAGCCAACCCCCAGCTTGGTTCGACCCGGACTCCTACTACTTTTGAAAGCGCCTTTGTCACCCCCACCCAAAACCCCTGTAGTGCCGGGCATGACCAAAACATATGGGTATGATTCGCTGGGCTTCTCGAGCACCTCGCACACCTATCCTCCACCCCAAAAAATTTACTGAGCCGTGTTCCAGTCATATGCGCCCTGTGTAATACCTTAAACTGAATCAGGCTTAGCCTGGCACACGAGGACGACGAGTTTACCCTGCTTAGGGCATCTGCCCACAGCCCCTCCTCGATCTCCTCCCCGAGCTCTTCTTCCCATTTCCCTTTTAATTCATCCACCATAGTCTCCCCTTCGTCCCTCATTTCCCTATATATATCTGACACCTTACCATCCCCCACCCATTTCTTTGAGATCACTCTGTCCTGCACCTCTTGTGTCGGGAGCTGCGGGAATTCCCTCACCTGTTGCCTCGCAAAAGCCCTCAATTGCATGTACCTGAATGCATTCCCTTGGGGCAACCCATATTTCTCGGTCAGCGCTCCCAGACTTGCGAACTTCCCATCCACAAATAGATCTTTCAGTTGCGTTATTCCTGCTCTTTGCCACATTCCATATCCCCCATCCATTCCCCCCCGGGGCAAACCTATGGTTGTTTCTTATCGGGGACCCCCCCCAATGCTCCGGTCTTTCCCCTATGTCGTCTCCACTGTCCCCAAATCTTCAGTGTAGCTACCACCACCGGGCTTGTGGTGTAGTTCCTCGGTGAGAACGGCAATGGGGCTGTCACCATAGCCTGCAGGCTAGTCCCCCTACAGGACGCCCTCTCTAATCTCTTCCACGCCGCTCCCTCCTCCTCTCCCATCCACTTACTCACCATTGAAATATTAGCGGCCCAATAGTACTCACTTAGGCTCGGTAGTGCCAGCCCCCCCCTATCCCTACAACGCTGTAAGAATCCCTTCCTCACTCTCGGAGTCTTCCCGGCCCAAACAAAACCCATGATGCTCTTTTCTATCCTTTTAAAAAAAGCCTTCGTGATCACCACCGGGAGGCACTGAAACACAAAGAGGAATCTCGGGAGGACCACCATCTTAACCGCCTGCACCCTCCCTGCCATTGACAGTGCTACCATATCCCATCTCTTGAAATCTTCCTCCATCTGTTCCACCAACCGCGTTAAATTTAGCCTGTGCAATGTGCCCCAATTCTTAGCTATCTGGATCCCCAGGTAACGAAAGTCTCTTGTTACCTTCCTCAACGGTAGGTCCTCTATTTCTCTACTCTGCTCCCCTGGATGCACCACAAACAGCTCACTCTTCCCCATGTTCAATTTATACCCTGAAAAATTCCCAAACTCCCCAAGTATCCGCATTATTTCTGGCATCCCCTCCGCCGGATCCGCCACATATAGTAGCAAATCATCCGCATACAAAGATACCCGGTGTTCTTCTCCTCCCCTAAGTACTCCCCTCCATCTCTTGGAACCCCTCAGCGCTATCGCCAGGGGCTCAATCGCCAGTGCAAACAGTAATGGGGACAGAGGACATCCCTGCCTTGTCCCTCTATGGAGCCGAAAATATGCCAATCCCCGTCCATTCGTGACCACACTCGCCACTGGGGCCCTATACAATAGCTGCACCCATCTAACATACCCCTCTCCAAAACCAAATCTCCTCAACACCTCCCACAAATAATCCCATTCCACTCTATCAAATGCTTTCTCGGCATCCATCGCCACTACTATCTCCGTTTCACCCTCTGGTGGGGCCATCATCATTACCCCTAACAGCCTCCGTATATTCGTGTTCAGCTGTCTCCCCTTCACAAACCCAGTTTGGTCCTCGTGAACCACCCCCGGGACACATTCCTCTATTCTCATTGCCATTACCTTGGCCAGGACCTTGGCATCCACATTTAGGAGGGAAATTGGTCTGTAGGACCCGCATTGTAGCGGGTCCTTTTCCTTCTTTAAGAGAAGCGATATCGTTGCTTCAGACATAGTCGGGGGCAGTTGTCCCCTTTCCTTTGCCTCGTTAAAGGTCCTCGTCAGTACCGGGGCGAGCAAGTCCAAATATTTTCTGTAGAATTCAACTGGGAATCCGTCCGGTCCCGGGGCCTTTCCCGTCTGCATGTTCCTAATTCCTTTCACCACTTCTTCTACCTTGATCTGTGCTCCCAGTCCCACCCTTTCCTGCTCTTTCACCTTGGGAATTTCCAGCCGATCCAAAAAGTCCATCATTCTCTCCCTCCCATCCGGGGGTTGAGCTTCATATAATTTTTTATAAAATGTCTTGAACACTTCATTCACTCTCTCCGCTCCCCGCTCCATCTCTCCTTCCTCGTCCCTCACTCCCCCTATTTCCCTCGCTGCTCCCCTTTTCCTCAATTGGTGTGCCAGCAATCTGCTCGCCTTCTCCCCATATTCATACTGTACACCCTGCGCCTTCCTCCATTGTGCCTCTGCAGTGCCTGTAGTCAGCAAGTCAAATTCCACATGCAGCCTTTGCCTTTCCCTGTACAATCCCTCCTCGGGTGCTTCCGCATATTGTCTGTCCACCCTCAAAAGTTCTTGCAGCAACCGCTCCCGTTCCTTACTCTCCTGCTTCCCTTTATGTGCCCTTATTGATATCAGCTCCCCCCTAACCACCGCCTTCAACGCCTCCCAGACCACTCCCACCTGGACCTCCCCATTGTCATTGAGTTCCAAGTACTTTTCAATACATCCCCTCACCCTTAGGCACACCCCCTCATCCGCCATTAGTCCCATGTCCATTCTCCAGGGTGGGCGCCCTCCTGTTTCCTCCCCTATCTCCAAGTCCACCCAGTGTGGGGCATGATCCGAAATGGCTATAGCCGTATATTCCGTTCCCCTCACCTTCGGGATCAATGCCCTACCCAGCACAAAAAAGTCTATGCGCGAATAGACTTTATGGACATAGGAGAAAAACGAGAACTCCTTACTCCTAGGTCTACTGAATCTCCACGGGTCCACACCTCCCATCTGCTCCATAAAATCTTTAAGCACCTTGGCTGCTGCCGGCCTCCTACCAGTCCTGGACTTCGACCTATCCAGCCCTGGTTCCAACACCGTGTTAAAGTCTCCCCCCATTATCAGCTTTCCCGTCTCTAGGTCCGGAATGCGTCCTAGCATTCGCCTCATAAAGTTGGCATCATCCCAGTTCGGGGCATACACGTTTACCAAAACCACCATCTCTCCCTGTAGTTTGCCACTCACCATCACGTATCTGCCCCCGTTATCCGCCACTATAGTCTTTGCCTCGAACATTACCCGCTTCCCCACTAATATAGCCACCCCCCTGTTTTTCGCATCCAGCCCCGAATGGAACACCTGCCCCACCCATCCTTTGCGCAGCCTAACCTGGTCTATCAGTTTCAGGTGCGTTTCCTGTAACATAACCACATCTGCTTTAAGTTTCTTAAGGTGTGCGAGTACTCGTGCCCTCTTTATCGGCCCATTGAGCCCTCTCACGTTCCACGTGATCAGCCGAGTTGGGGGGCTTCCCACCCCCCCCCCCCCTTGCCGATTAGCCATCATCTTTTTCCAGCTTCTCACCCAGTTCCCACGCAGCTGTATCTCCCCCAGGCGGTGGCCCCCCCATCCTCTCCCGTACCCACTCCCCCCTTTCCCCAGCAGCAGCAACCCAGTAATTCCCCCCTCCCACACCCCCCCCCCCGCTAGACCCCCCGCTAGCGTAATTACTCCCCCCATGTTGCTCCCAGAAGTCAGCAAACTCTGGCTGACCTCGGCTTCCCCCCGTGACCACGGCTCGCACCGTGCAACGCCCCCTCCTTCCTGCTTCTCTATTCCCGCCATAATTATCATAGCGCGGGAACCAAGCCCGCGCTTCTCCCTCGGCCCCGCCTCCCATGGCCAACGCCCCATCTCCTCTCCCTCCCCACCTCCCCCATCACCACCTGTGGGAGAAAGAAAAGTTACCATACCGCAGGATTAGAACATAAAACCCCTCTTCGCCCCACCACTTTGTCCAAACGTTCTTTTTAATAATCCACTCATTCCAGTTTTTCTTCTACAATAAAAGTCCACGCTTCATCCGCCGTCTCAAAGTAGTGGTGCCTCCCTTGATATGTGACCCACAGTCTTGCCGGTTGCAGCATTCCAAATTTTATCTTCCTTTTATGAAGCACCGCCTTGGCCCGATTAAAGCTCGCCCTCCTTCTCGCCACCTCCGCACTCCAGTCTTGATAAACGCGGATCACCGCGTTCTCCCATTTACTGCACCGAGTTTTCTTCGCCCATCTAAGGACCATTTCTCTATCCTTAAAACGGAGGAATCTCACCACTATGGCTCTGGGAGTTTCTCCTGCTCTCGATCCTCGCACCATAACTCGGTACGCTCCCTCCACCTCCAACGGACCCGTCGGGGCCTCCGCTCCCATTAACGAGTGCAGCATCGTGCTCACATATGCCCCGACGTCCGCCCCCTCCACACCTTCAGGAAGACCAAGAATCCTCAGGTTGTTCCTCCTTGCGTTGTTTTCCAGTGCCTCCAACCTCTCCACACATCGTTTCTGATGTGCCTCCTGTATCTCCGTCTTCACCACCAGGCCCTGTATATCGTTCTCATTCTCAGCTGCTTTCGCCTTCACGACCCGAAGCTCCTGCTCCTGGGTCTTTTGTTCCTCCTTTAACCCTTCGATCGCCTGTAGTATCGGGGCCAACAACTCTTTCTTCATTTCCTTTTTTATCTCCTCCACGCAGCATTTCAAGAACTCTTGTTGTTCAGGGCCCCATATGAAACTGCCACCTTCCGACGCCATCTTGGTTTTTGCTTGCCTTCCTTGCCGCTGTTCCAAAGGATCCGCTGCAATCCGGCCACTTTCCTCTCCTTTTTCCATCCGTGTCCAGGGGGAATACCCTTCTGGTTTACCGCACGGTGTTTTTAGCCGTTAAAATTGCCGTTGGGGCTCCTATCAAGAGCCCAAAAGTCCGTTCCACCGGGAGCTGCCGAAACGTGCGACTTAGCTGGTCATCGTCGCACCCGGAAGTCCGAATTCCAGGATTTTGCCCAGTGACAGTGAAGGAACGGGGATATATTTCCAAGTCAAGGTGGTGAGTGACTTGTAGGGGAATCCCCAGGCGATGGGGTTCCCAGTTATCTGCTGCTCTTGTCCTTCCTAAAGGTAGTGGTCGTGGGTTTGGAAGGTGCTAAGGAACCTTGGTGAGTTATTGCAGTGCATCTTGCAGATGGCATACATGACTGCCACTGTTCGTCAGTAGTGATGGGTTTAAATATTTGTGGAAGGGGGAGCAATCAAGCGGCTGCTTTGTCCTGGATGGTGTCAAGCTTCCAGAGTGTTGTTGATGATGTTGTAGTATATGATGCTGTAAGAGACACACGATCAGGAGTTGAGAATGAGAAAACCCATTGTTTAGGCTGAGCAATAAATAGTTAAGTTCCTCCAATAAACAAGTTACTGTTCAGACATAGCCATGTCTCTGCAATTGTTCCTTAACTAGTCACAACCAACATACAATGTGGTGGCAGCAGCGAAGAAGCCTGAATCTCCACAAATCAACTTAGTTTGCAAGTCTGACCTAAAAAAAAGGTGCCAAAACTGAAAATCTCAGTAGGCAGTTGAAAATCATCAAAAGAACTTCATAGAAAAGATGGAAGCTGTGAGGTAGAGAGAAAAAATAAATTGCTCTGTTTAAGCTATATTACAACACGTAGTGGTCCATGAAAAATTCTAATCCAGAAACAGAGTCAAAGGACAATTGAGGAAGGGTGAACAAACATTGAAAAAAAGGCAACAAATCTTTAGATTAAAGGCGCAAAAGACAGGCAGCACTGGGAAAAATTCCATTTTAGCGAGTGTAGGTTTCGATACACCCACAGCCCGGGACTGAGGTCAGTGACATTACATGTGGCGATCGTGATTTAAACAAAATTCGGCTGCTGAAACACAATTACCTAGCCAAAGGAAAGTAGTGAAAACCGACCACTTGATGGGAACTTCCAGAGATTAGTTTAAGAATTCTGCAAAGTTTAGGAACAATTGCCAAAAAGGTTTACCGATCTTAGTGGGCATCAGTGAAGAATTGGCCAGCGTGAGAAAACTCCATCATTGCAACAGAAGTTTAAGAAATCCCAGGCAGATCTCCTAAGAGCTTAAAACAGCTATGCATCCCAAATTCACCTTGCCAGATTGATTTGGGTGCATGGAAGGACCAGTTCAGACCCAGATTTGGGCACTAGGTAGGAAAGGATTTTTAAGATTCAGAATTGCATCCGGATTGATCAATAATTCAGAGACTGAACAATACATTACTGTACTCTACTGGAGCAATTGTTGATTATGCGATAGCAGCATAAGGCATTAATGAAAGGCAGACAAATTTGAGGAAGCTGTAGGAGGCTTTAATAATTATTTTACTTAAGGCGCAACAAGATATCAGAAAGAAACAAGTTTAACAAAAGGTTCAAAAGCCTGGTAAACCAGCAGGTACCTTCATCAATGGCCAGCATCAATTGATTGAGGGTTACAAGAATGGCGACCCTAAAGTAGAACTGCTATGAGACCGCACCATAGTTGGGGTTACTGATGACACCCTATCTGATCTGATGCAATCCAAGGAAGATTTAACTTTGGAGAATTTGATGCTTTAATTTGGAGAGGGCAATACAGTCACAGGTCTGTCAACAAAATGGAATCATACGAAAAGGAAAGGACAAATCATGGTTCAGAAAATCCCTAAAGATGGTACAAAAAGAATGTCAAAGACACTCCAGGGAAAATATCTTATGGAACAAAGGTTCAAGACGCCATTAAACAATGCCAGCGTTGTTGTGCCAACAAGTGAACATTGCCCTTAGAATCCCTAGAATAGAATCCCTACAGTGCAAGAAGCTATTCGGCCCATCAAGTCTGTATCGACCCTCTGAAAGAGCACCCACCAAGGCTCACTCCCCTGCTCCGTTCCCATAAGCCCACCTAATCTGTACATCCCTGGACACTAAGGGGCAATTTTGTCATGGCCAGTCCACCTAACTCGCACATAATTGAACTCCTGCAAAGCACTGCACAAGGCTTTCTTTATAAAAGGTTTGGATACTTTAGAAAGATGTGCAGAACTAAAATCTCTTGATACACAGAGGGAATCTTTGTGCACAAGGCCATTAACAAAATAGAGGACTCACTTCAGTGCTGAATTTTCAACACTCTTTACCTCGGCCAATAATTCAGCCCTTTTGCAAGATGTCATCCAGCAGACAGAGGATACAGTTGTTCTTCTTGAAACCATGACAGACCAACTGGGTTAACAAGTGCCAGAGTGTAACTCTACTCCTTCATCACTCACACTCTGATGAGCGAGTAGAAGACAAAACTCATGCGGTAGAATACAATAGTACAATACCGCATTCATCCGACAGCAGTGACCCCTTTGTGAGTGCACCCACACCTATCCATCCACCAAAAGTGGTAGTCCAGAATGCAAGAAGTGAAAAGAAACCAAAGCAGAAATAGAACTGAACCAGGCAATGTCCAACTCTTCCACATTGTTGGACAGTGACCTTACTGCTACACCAGGGTTACTGGACCTTGAAGGAAAACAAAATGTTGATCACGTGCCTTCCTCACAACTTCTTGCCCTGCTTAAATCATTATTTCCAAAGGCATAAGTCCAGGATTACCCAAGAGCTCACGAACAAGAGGCTACAAGGAGTCATCACTCCAAAAGTAAAGAGAGGCAGACAAAACTATCAAAAGGAACTAGGGGTCAACTCAACACCCAAGGATAGGAAGCATATCAGATGCAAAGAGAGGGATGAACCCACAAACTCCGATCATGAGAGAAACATCAGATTGAGAGAGGTATAACAGCAAGGAGAAGAAAAAGAGGATCAAGTCTCAATCCTGGTAAGAGAATCTTCCATTTTACATTTGAGAGAAACAGATGTTGAGAGTCAAACCGACAATGCACCAGATACTGCAACTCTTATCGAAGACCAACCAAGTCACAGCAAAAAGTTCAATGAGAAACACCTGGGGCGGTTTTCTGTCCCACCGCACCAGATCTCTGGTGCGACACGCCATCGGGATTCTCCGTTTCGCCGACAGGTCAATGGGGTTTCCCATTGTGGGGCAGCCCCACGCCATCGGGAAACACCCGGGCTGCCGTCAAAACGGAGACTCCCGCCGGCGGAGAATTCAGCTCCTGATCTTCCAAATCAGACAAGAACTAGGTCAGGGAGAGTGGTGAAACCGGCAGACCAATTAAATCTCTGGAGAATTTGAGGGAGAAGGGGTGGTTTGGAAATATAAATATAAAATATATTTGGACAAAGACTTGAGCGGTGGGGTGGGGGTGCGGTGGAGGGAGATGTCATATTAGGATGTTCAGGGCTGAAAGTGTTAATATGTGGGTCTGGAGAAACAGTACCACCTGCATGACGGTGTAAGAGGCACATGACCAAAAGTCAAGCAGGACAATGCACGTGCCTTAACCTAGTAACACCCATCGCCTTGTAAATCTGCAAATAGTTATGTTCCTCCAACAAGCCCGTTACTGTTCAGTCATAACTATGTCTGTATAATTGCTCTTTAGCCAGTCACACCAACAAACAACAGTGCACACAGGACAGCAGTGGAATTTGAAAAATATCTTCAGAACAGGAATTGCAGAAAAACCTCCCTTAATGAGACAAGGGCATACTGTGGAGCATTTAGAGAGAGAAAAAACTTCTGATTTTGTTTCAGGGCAGAAAAGGTCCAGCGTGCGGTATATTTATGGATTACCACATTTCACAGCATTTTACAGAACAATTCAGCGCGGGAGACTACCTACAGGTCAAGCTAATACATCTGTTGAAAATGTAATTTTTTTTTATCCACAAAGCAGTGCAAAAACAACAACACACTTCAAGAAAGATACGAAGGCCTTGGAGAGGGAGAAGAGATAATTCACAAGAATGGTGACAGAGATGAGGGTCTTTTATGGTGAGACGCGAGAAACTGTGATTTTTCTTCTTGGAGCAGAGAACAAGAAGGGGAGATTTAATAAAAGGGATTCTAATCATGAATAATTTTGTTGGAAGTAAAGAAGCTGCTTTTAGTAGCAGAAAACTGGGTAACTAGAAGACGCAGGTTTAACATTGAACAAAAAAAGAAAATACTGCAAATATTCAGTAGACAGCATCTGTGGAAACAGAAAAACCAAGTTAATCTTTCAGGTCAATGACATTTTCTCAGAACTGGAAAAAAGATGCAGCTGTAACAGGTTTTAAGCAAGGAGAGGCAGGGAACGGTTTGAGGGGAGTAAAGCTCTGAGAGAGGGTGGAAAAGCAGGAGAAATTAAATGACAAAGTCAGTGAGCGTAGCATTGCGCCAATTAACAAATTAGAAATGCAGGTCTAGAGATGGTGTAAATGACAATTGTAGAATCATAACCACCTACCAGCAGTTGGTGGTAATGATCCAATATTGTTGAACTCCATGTCCAGAAGGTTGCAAAGTGCCTAATTGAAAGAGGAGATACTGTTTCTCAAGCTTTCAGTGACCTTGATGAGAACAGGGTCGAAGGCCAAGGACTTAGAGGTCAGAGTGAGAGTTAAGTGGAGAACTGAAATCATAAGACAACCAGAACTCATTTGCAGACTGAACAAAGGTGTTCGACAAAGCAATCACCCAATCTGTATTTGGTCTCTCTAATGTGGAGCAGACTGCATTATCACCAGTGAACCTTTTGGCTTAGATCAAGTGTAGTATCTGCTCTGCCTTTTGGCTCAGATCTGGTATGTCTCTCTTGTGGGGACCATGAATTGGATTCAATTTGAATTGTTTTTTGGAGCAGGCGAGGAGCTGAATTAGGGGTTCGCCCCTGACCCACACTCTGAGCCCTGGCTTTGTAACTCAGAAAAAGTAATACCCTCTATTAAATTTTAGGATATAAGAAGTGCAAGTGGCGGCATGGTATGGTAGCACGGTAGCACAGTGGTTAGCACTGGTGTTTCACAGCTCCAGGGTCCCAGGTTTGATTCCCAGCTTGGGTCACTGTCTGTATGGAGTCTGCACATTCTCCCCACATCTGCGTGGGTTTCCTCCGGGTGCTCCGGTTTTCTCCCACAAGTCCCGAAAGACGTGCGGTTAGGTAATTTGGACATTCTGAATTCTCCCTCTGTGTACCCGAACAGGCGCCGGAATGTGGCGACTAGGGGCTTTTCACAGTAACTTAATTGCAGTGTTAATGTAAGCCTACTTGTGACAATAAAGATTATTATTATTATAAGTGCATCACTGTTTCACCTGGAAAGAGTGTTTCATGCCCTGGCTGGTGGAAGGGGAGCAGGTAAAAGTGCAGGCTGCATCTCCTGAACTTGTACAAGAAGTGCTGTGGGAAGTAGAAAGATGACTGAAGAGTGAACCAGACAGTGCAGAGAGAAAAGTCCCTTGTGAATGTTGAACAGAAGGGGGCAAATGTGTTTAGTGGTGGCAGAAATGGAAGAAGATGTTCCATTGAAATAAAGGCTGGCGGACAGAAGGTGAAGGAAAGGGAAACCCCATCTTAGTTTTGGAAGGGTACATATACATTTGGGTGCCGGAGAAACAATTACAGTAGTTATGTCCAATACAGAGAGGGCAAAACGAGAATGTAGAATAATCCTCAGTTGAGGGGGAAAAGAAATATATGAGAAGCAATAGTATGAAAGATGACATTGTCTAAACAGATGACAGAGAATTGGAGAAACTGGCAGAATGGAACAGCATCCTTACAGAAAGCTGGATGGAAGAAAAGATAGTGAAGATAGCCGTCAAAGTCAATGGGTTTATCGTAGACATTCACCAACAGCTATCCCAGAAATGAAGTTAGAGAACTTGAAGAAGGGAAGGGACGAATTAGAGATGAACCATGTGAAAGCAAGGATAGGTTGGAAATTAGAAGTCAAGTTGATTGAATTTTCCATTTATGCATGAGAGCAGGAAATGGCACCAATATAGTCATTGATGCACCGCAGACATAAAAGGAGGGAGAGGAATTCAAACAAGAAACATATCCCACGAAAAGGGGATAGGAGACTAGTTCTTTCAAGTCAGCTCTTTCAAAGGGCCATGACAGGCATGATGAGCTGAATAGCCAATTCATATGTCATAATAGGTGGAGGCAGTATTCAGGTGGTACTTTCATTGGATTCGAATCCCACCACGGCAGATGGTGAAATTTAAATTCAATAAAAATTTGAAATTACAAGTCTAATGATGACTATGAAACCATTGTCAATTTCTGTAAAAGCCCACCTGGTTCTAATGCCCTTTAGGGGAAGAAATATGGCTTCAGTACCTGATCTGGCCTACATGTGACTCCAGACCCACAGCAATGTGGTTGACTCTTTAAATGCCCTCTGGAATGGCCGAACCAGCCACTCAGTTTTAGGGCAATTAGGAATGGGCAACAAATGCTGGCCCAGCCAGCGATGCCCACATCCCATGAATGATTTATTCCAACGAAAATAAATAATTAGATACCCAGGAAATTAAGTGACCAAATCAATAATGTGGTGATCAGAAAGACGATTTGATAACAGGTCTACAAAGTTGGTGCAAAACACTATACTTAACCTATTTGTTCCTGGGCCATGGAACAGAAAATAAATCAACCAAAGGCTTCTGCTCCTAATTGCTCGCCACAAAACGTCGCTGGAAAGCGCAAACATCCATTCATAATGAGTGAGAAGATCGGAGTGAGCCCAATGATAATGCCCACTCCAATCAAAAGGTTGATGCTGGTTTAGCACACTGGGCTAAATCGCTGGCTTTTAAAGCAGGCCAGCAGCACGGTTCAATTCCCGTACCAGCCTCCCTGAAAAGGTGCCGGAATGTGGCGACTAGGGGCTTTTCACAGTAACTTCATTGAAGTCTACTTGTGACAATAAGCGATTTTCATTTCATTTTCATTCATTTCATTATCCAGACTCAGCCGTGGAGAATGGTCACTTTGGCAAAGTAGCAGACAGTGAGGCTGAGCCTCTGAAACCAAACCCAAGCAAAAGAACTGAAACAAGCGCTTGCCTTTAAATGAGGTGACAGATACAATAAACGTGCCTTCGAAAATTGCATATGCCTTCTGCCTTTTGTTGGGGAAGAGGGATTGCTGTACCTGACTGGTTCATGGTTTATTGATGACCCATCACCTCAAAGGGGAGGATTGGAAAAAAATTGGAAAAACTATAATTTCACTGAAATACATCATCATATTTGCGCAAAACATTAACCACCTAGGATAAGAAAAAAAGTCCTCCACTTGGTCTATAGATTAGTTTAGTTTTGTAAATGATCTTGCTTCAATTAGCAAGCAACTTTTGTGAGAGCAGGAATAACAAAGGTCCCATTTAAATTGCATCATCACCTCTGCGATCAAGATCGTAGCAAAGAAAATGAGGAGGCATACACATCTCTAAAGGAAGACCAAAAGGACACATGGAAGTAGTTTGAAGAGGAGTGGGTGAGTTATCCCCAGTGTCCTGACCAGTATCTATCCCTCAACTAACATCACAAAAACAGATTTTCTGCTCGTTAACACATTGATGTTTCCGTCACCTTGTTTTTTAAAAATAAATTTAGATTACCCAATTCATTTTTTCCAATTAAGGGGCAATTTAGCGTGGCCAATCCACCTACCATGCACATATTTGGGTTATGGGAGGGCATTGTAGCACAGTGGTTTGCACAGTTGCTTCACAGCTCCAGGGTCCCAGGTTCAATTCCCAGTTTGGGTCACTGTCTGTGCGGAGTCTGCACGTTCTCCCCGTGTCCGCGTTGGTTTCCTCCGGGTGCTCCGGTTTCCTCCCGCAGTCCAAAGATGTGCAGGTTAAGTAGATTGGCCATGCTAAATTGCCCCTTAGTGTCCAAAAAGGTTGGGAGGAGTTACTGGGTTCCGGGGATGGGGTGGAGGTGTGGGCTTGGGTGGGGTGCTCTTTCCAAGGGCAGGTGCAGACTCGATGGGCCGAATGGGCTCCTTCTGCACTGTAAATTCTATGATGCTATGGGGGCAAGACCCACGCAAACACGGTGAGAATGTGCAAACTCCATACGGACAGTGACCCAGAGCCGGGATCGAAGCTGGGACCTCGGTGCCATGAGGCAGCAGTGCTAATCATTGTGCCGCTCTCTCCATGACCTTGTTGTCTGCAAATTGGCTGCCCGGTCTCTTGCATGACAACCATGACCTAATTTTGAAAAGAACTTCAATGGCTATAACATGTCTGAAGTCATGACAGATGCCATAGGAATGCAAGTCCCAATTCAGAAGGCAGTTTGGTTCCCTCTCAGTGGAAGTAGAATAACCAGTTGCAAGTTGGGTCGGTCCTCAGCCATTTTGACCTCCCGTGGCCCAGTGAATTTTTCCACAAACACTGAGAACAGTCCAAATTGTGAATGTATTAAGATGTATTTAGAAGATTATGAAGGCATTAGAGAGGATGCATAAAACATTTACAAGAAAGGTTCTGGACACGAGGGGCTTCAGTTACATGGAGAGGTTGGCAAAGCTGGGCCTGTTCTCCGTGGAGAAAACAAGGTTGAGAGAAGATTTGATTGTGTTGTTCGAAACCATTGGGAGGGAGGGAGATAGAGAGAGAGAGAGAGAGAGAGTCTTGGGTAGAGTAGATGGAGGGGAACTGTCCCTATTGGCATACGGGTGTAGAAACAGAGGACAGAACTCAAGGAGAATGGCAACAAAAGCAATGTGAATCTATTGTAGATTCAATTGTGGCTTTCAAAAAGGAATTGGATAAGCACCAGAAGAGCAAACTTTGCAGAGCTGTAAGGAAAGGGCAGGGGTGATCGGGCTAGCTGAGTTGCCCTTGCAGAGAGCTGACACGGACAGAATGGACTGAATGGCCTCCTTCTGGGCTGTAACCATTCTATGATAGGTGCAGAGCAGCACTTAATCCCGCAAAAGTCCAGTGATTCCAACCTCACCGAATTCTGCCCCCAGTTACTAGTCGGACAAATCCAGCAAAAGGGGAACCAAATTATATCAGAGAATTGCTTTCAATGGGGCATTAAGTCTGGCAATTGTAAATTATGTTTTGTAAGCGTGAAAGAGCGGCAGGTATAAAATAAGTCACATTATCAAAATAAACAACACTGAGCAGAACTGAAAATTTCATGGACAGGTTTATTTGAAGCATAAAAATGTTTTTTTAGAAGAAGGTGAAGGTTATTTTCATGAAATTATATTATCTGTCACTCGCTTTGCGCGTTAAACTAATTACTTTGACCTAGAATATAGTAATTCCACAGGAAACACATTAGTTACCCCACCTCAGTGCCAAGCTGCAATATCTAGTCAACGTTCCAAAATACAATATGATGCTGCCCCCTACAGTATATCTTCCTGGGTAAGAAAATTAGTCCAGCGAATGACAAAATCTGCATTTACAATAACAACTTGAACTTAAATAACATGCTTAACATAGTAAAACATCCAAAGGCACTTCACAGGAGCACCGAACAATATTTGACACCAAGCCACATATGGAGATATTGGGAAGCAGTCAAAAACCTTGAACAAAGAAG
The DNA here is from genome assembly GCF_047496885.1 of Scyliorhinus torazame. Taxonomy (NCBI): domain Eukaryota; kingdom Metazoa; phylum Chordata; class Chondrichthyes; order Carcharhiniformes; family Scyliorhinidae; genus Scyliorhinus; species Scyliorhinus torazame. Next base: position 202,693,229 of record NC_092708.1, on the reverse strand, counting down.
TATGTTTCAAATGAAGAAATTGAGATAACGAGGCGGAGAATTTTACAGGGGGAAATCTGGAGTTTAAGACCTCAACAACTGAAGCCAGCAATTAAAATCAATGATGCACAATAAGACAGAATTGAAGAATTCTAGAGATTACAGAGGGTGGGAAGAAGTTACACATATAAGGACGGGTAAGGCCACTGCTGGATTTGAAAACAAGGGTGATAATTTTAAAAATCATTGCTTAACTGGGAGCCAATGTAGGTCATTGAGCACTCAGATGATTAATAAAAAGGGATGAGGTGCACGTTAAGACACAACAGCAGCAGTTTGGAAGAGCAAAACAAATCCAACCTGACTGTTCACCCCCCACCATCAGTTAACTCTCGACCATCAGTAAAGTGATGGAAGGAGTCATCAACAGAGCTGTTTAACAGCACTTGCTCAGCAATAACCTATTCACTGATGCTCGGTTTGAGTTCTGCTGGGACCACTCAACCTCTGACCTCATTACAGCCAGAGTTCAAACATGGATAAAAGAGCTGAACTCCAGAGGTGAGGAGTGTCAAGCATTGACATTAAGGCAGCATTTGACCAAGGAGCCCAAGCAATACTGGAGTCAATGGAAATTAAGGGGAAAACTCTTCACTGATTGGAGTCACACTCCAGCACAAAGGAAGATGGTTGTGGTTGTTGGAGGTCAGTCTTCTGAGTTTCAGGACACCACTGCAGGAGTTCCTCAAGGAGTTCCCTAGGCCCAACCATCTTCAGCTGCTTCACCGATTACCTTTCCTCCATCATAAGGTCAGAAGTGGGGCTGTTCACTGATGGTTGTGATGGTTGCACAATGTTCAGCACCATTCACAACTCCTTCAGAAGCAGTCCATGTCCAACTGCAGCAAGAACTGGACAATATCCAGGCTTGGGCTGACAAATGGCAATAACATTCACGCCAAACAAGTGTCAGACAATGACCATCTCCAACAAGAGAGAACCTAACCATTGCCCCTTGACATTCAACGGCAATATAATCGCTGAATCCCCCACTATCAACATACTGGAGGTTACCATTCACAAGAAACTGAACTGGGCTAGCCATATGAATACTGTGAATACAAGAGCAGGTAAAAGGTAAGGAATCTTGCAGGGAGTAACTCACCTCCTCACTCCCCATCTGTCTACTATCTACAAAGCACAAGTCAGGAGTGTGATGGAATACTCAGTCTTTGCCTGGATGTGTGCAGCTCCAACACTCAAGAAGCATAACACCATCTAGGACAATTAGCACCCAATCCACAAAATTTCACTCGCTCCACCACTGGTGACTAGTGGCAGCCATGTGTACCATCTACTAGATGTATTACAGGAACTCACCAAGCCTCCTAAGACTACTTTCCAAAGCCACGACCACTATCATCTAGAAGGACAAAGACCGTAAGATATAAGAGCAGAATTAGACCATAGCCCTTCGAGTGTGCTCCGCCATTCAATCATGGCTGATATATTTCTCATCCCCAATCTCCTGCCTTCCCATAACCCCTGATCCCCGTATTAATCAAGAACCTATCTATCTCTGCCCTAAAGACACTCAATGACTTGGCCTCCACAGTTTTCTGCATTTCACAGATACACCACCCTCTGGCTGAAGAAATTCCTCCTCATCTCTATTTTCAAGGATCGTCCCTTCAGTCTGAGGCTGTGCCCTTGGGGTCTAATTTCTCCTATTAGTAGAAACATCCTCTCCACGTTCACTCTATCTAGGCCTCTCAGTATTCTGTAAGTTTCAATGAGATGCCCCCTCATCCTTCTAAACTCCATCGAGTACAGATCCAGAGTCCTCAACCGCTCCTCGTATGACAAGTCCTTCATTCTGGGAATCATTTTTGTGAACCTTCTCTGGATCCTCTCCAAGGCCAACACATCCTTCCTTAGATACGGGGCCCAAATTGCTCAAATTATTCCAAATAGGATCTGACCAGAGCTTTATACAGCCTCAACAGTACAGCCCTGCTCATGTATTTTAGCCAGCAGGAAATGGGAACACCACCACCTGAAGTCCCTCTCCAAGCCACTCAACATCCCGACTTCAAAATATTTCACAGTTCCTTCATTTTTGCTGGTCAGAATCTTGGAAGCTCCTTCCTAACAACACTGTGGATGTACCTACACCACATGGACTGCAGTGGTTCAAGACGGCAGCTCACCACCAGGGCAATTAGAGATGGGCAATAAATACTGGCCTAGCTAGTGAAGCCCACCTCCCTGGGATGAATAAAAAAAACTTGCCCACCTTCTACTTCAGATGCCACTTTCTTGCCCAATCAGTTAGCTAGTCTTGCAATATGATTTTACATTATTTGCCAATCTACTCCCAAATTCTATTTTCTAAGACTTTATCAATTTCTTAGTCATCTTTTGCAGATATACAAATCTCCCAATCCTCATGGTTATTATTCTTTTTGGTAAATTTCTAAGCATCTTCTTCGAATCTAATATTTTCCTCAATTCTTTCAATTAGCCAGTTAGTTAGTCTTGTAGTCCTCAAGAGAATATATATTCATTGCAAATTATGAATTATTTCATCATATTATTTAATCACATTTCTCGATCTAAGTCAGCAAACTCGTCCTTCGTACCTCAGCTTTTTAAAAAAAATTTGAGACCAGAGTTTAGGGCTTGAACACTTCACTCTCAAACTTAATTCGGAATTTTACCATATTATGATCACTGTTCCCCGGAGGATACTTTACCACAAGATGGTACTAAGTGACATTACACAATTTTAGACAGCCTGCATACCTGTTGGCTCAATGTATTGTTCTCAAAAAACCTGTCTTGAAAGCATTTGAGGCAGGTTTTTTTAGAACAATATATTGAGCCAACAGGTATGCAGGCTGTCTAAAATTGTGTAATGTCAATTAGTACCATCTTGTGGTAAACGTGTCCTCAAGGTTACTTTGGCCAACGAGGTTTGCACAGTTTCCAAGAAGATTGAAGGCACCACAATTATTGCATTACCATTGTTACAAACTCCTTTAATTTGGTGATTTATACTTTACCCAACACTACACTATGATTACTGTTAGAGGGCCTATAAACTACTCTCACCAGTGTTTCTGTTATTTGTTATTTCCCAGCTGTAGAACCATCAGTCGTCCAAATCCGCAAAGCTCACATTTTACGGGCCTAGCGCAACAACCTGCGCCAAATCCCTCGATATTTCTAGGCTTGCTAGAATTGGCTGCCCGAGTGCCACAAATTTGCATTATAAATTCCTGGAGGCAATGAATATAAGGGCTTTGAAATTCTATGACCCAGCTTTAAGACTACAAGGTTATTTCACATGGGAGTTGCAGAAAATAAGGCAGGATGGTATCTCTCACATCAGAGGGTAAACCGGTATTCATACATACAACACCAAGAAAGGGAGTAACAAATAAATACTTAGCATCAAGTTACCCTAAGGAAATTAAGTGTTTTTTCTAAAGTATTTTTATTCAAATTTTAAATTTTTTACATTTAACACACATAACCCTACAAAACAATATAAACCCAACCCTGAACCCACCCCAAAACCCAAACCAATCTCTGAACCTCATCAGCTCCCCACCCCCCCCTACCAGTTGGCGGTAACCAGCTCCCCGAAATATACTATAAACAAACCCCACCTTGTAGAAGCTGACCTCTACCCCAACAGAACCCGTCTATCAACAAGCGATCATCAAGGCGAAGGATAAAACATCTGTTCCCGCTCCCATCTGCAACTTTGGCAAGTCTGACACCCTGAATGTGGCCGCCAGCGGACTGGGCTCTAAATCCACATGCAGGATCGCTGACATGGTGTTGAAGAACGATCTCCAAAATTTCTCCAACTTCGGGCAGGACCAGAACAGGAGTACGTGATTGGTTGGGCCCCTCCCACACAGCTCACAAATATTCTCCCCCCACTCAAACAGCCGGCTCATCCTCGACTTTGTCAGGTGTGCTCGGTGTACTACATTTAGCTGCATCAGCCCCAGCCTCACACACATGGTTGAGGCATTCACCCTCCACATCATCTCACACCACAATCCCTCCTCCAGTGCCAACCCCAGCTCCTCCTCCCACTTAGCCATCACCCCCTCCTTATCCTCCTCCAAAGCCCTCCCATAAATCGTCGAGATGACCACCCCCCCACAATCCTACATCCGACAACGCCTTCCAGCAAGGAGGTGCCACCGAAAAGATCGGAAAAATCTTTTTCGCAAAATCCCCCACCTTCATATGCTGAACTCCTCACCATGCGGAACGCCAAACTTCTCACCCAACTTCTCCAAACTTGCAAACCGCCTGTCCAAAAACAAATCCTTCATCTCCATCACCCTTTGCTCCTCCAAGCCCCGAAACTTCACATCCATTTTCCCTGGCTCAAACTCAGATTGGCATGAACTTGACCCTGCCCCCAACCTACAAGTGCTGCCGAAATTGCCTCCATATTTTCAGCATGGCCACCACCACAGGACTCCCCAAGAACTTCCCTGAGGCAAACGGGAGTGGCACCATTGCTAGCACCCCCTTACAAGAGCCTTTGTCTCTCTGCTCCAATCCCGCACCTTCTCTGCGTTCGCCACCCAATAATGGTATAACAGGTTCGGAAGGGCCAAGCCCCACCCCACGACAGTCTCCTTCTCTGAAGCACTTTCCTCTTAAACCTTGCCATCTTACCTGCCCACGCACACGACAAAATCAACCTATCCACCACATAAAGAAGGGTATCGGCAAAAAAACGGTAAGCACTGAAATAAAAATAAACACCGCAGCAATGCCAACTGTAGCCACCTAAAATGGCTGATTCCCGATTAGAATGGTCAAACCCCGATCTAAAATGGCAAACGGAAGAGGCTAATGGGAAAATCAGCCAACAGGACTCAAACGGACAGCTGCAGGTAAAACAGTGTATTCGGCTCTGGGGAAGTCAGCCCAGACCGACACCTGCAGCCATCAACATCACAACAACCCAGCCATCTGCATTCTAATCAGCCATCCCTGGGAACAATTGCTACAAATTAGCAATTGAAAGCCGACCAAGACCTTTCAGCGCCATCTGGGGCTGACACAAAGGAAGGTAGACGACCACCCCCCGATCAAGGAATCGCCCCATTATTGGAGCATATCGAACCAAGCGATTGGGACCAAGTCCAATCACTTGGAACCAGGTACGAGGTCCGCCCCGAGAGGCGGGAAGCCCCTGGGAACTATAAGAATAGGGGCCAAGTTCAGATCAACCTTTCTCTTCCTGCTCGCAACCTTCGAGACCCTTCGACAAAGAAAACTGTAAGTGTTACTCCAGCGATCGCTACCAGATAGGCGTTCCTGATTATCAACTTGTACCAGCCTTTGAATCCCGCAGGCCAGAACCAATTCCTTAGACCATTCGTTTCCCTGACCTGGTGGGCCATTTCCAAAGTTAAGTATTGGCCTTTAGTGGTAGGTAGTAGTCTAGAAGTAGGATTATTGTATAAGTATTTATTGCTGTATATAATAAATGATCGTCGATCTCACCTTTACTAAGCGGTGTGCTGCATTATTAATCATTACTTGAGCTTGAACCACGTGGCGGAATCAGAAAGAAACCTGGCGACTCGTGAGCAAAGGTGACAGAATTAGAGCTAATAAAACTAAGGCTAATAAGAGCAACATTTTGGCGACGCTGGTGGGACCCGATCTAGAAGTGGAAAACCACTCCGGGAGAACCCAAGAAATTTGAATTAGAATCCAATTGGAAACAAAAACCACAAGTGTTCAAGCAGTTCTGATTAATAATTCATAATTCGGAAGTGTGTGTATGCATGCGTAACTAACAAGGCTATAAGGTAAAATTGATAGATTTTGTTGCGTCAAAACTGTCGGAAGTCTGTATTTTCGGAAATTAGCGCAAGCCGTACCCGCATCTACGACACCACCTTAGCCCCGTTCCAAATTTAAACGAAGCAAGCGGATAGGAAAGATAGCCATGCAGGCAATGCAACGCCTCATGAACCCCGAGGAATTTGCGGTCACAGCGACCAGCAGCAGTAGAGTGGGACAGTGTCCCATTTGGGAAGAGGAAATCCGGAAATACCTCAAGGGCAAAGGATGGCCCATGTGGAATGATTTCTGCGATAAGGAAGACTCAGGTCCCGGAAGTATAGGGCATACTTGGTGGGAGAACATGAGTGAGATCCATAAAAAGAACTTAGCAAAAGCTCGTAAGCTGATGGCAATTGTGTCCGGTCTGGCACAATTGCGAGGCACAGAGGAGGTCGTCAAGACGCTCCGCAAAGAAGTAGAGGGCATACACCGTATGAGTAAAGTCGATGTATGCGAGGTGGAGAAAGAGAATCTGGAATTAAGGAGGAAATTAGCAGCAAAGGACGAAGAAGTGGCTGACGCCAAACGGGGTCACCAGTCTTGTCTGGCGCATTTGAGTAGTTTCCAGTCCCAGTATGAAAAGGCTTATCAGGACATGCAGCGTGCAGTCCAGGTGAGGAAAGAAACAGAGAAGCAGGTGGAGACGCTACAGAAACAATGTAGTGATCTCAAGGCAGCCTTGAGAGCGCTCCACGCTGCAACCACAGAACAAAGACAAAGCACCTAGACCATGCAAAGTGCCGGAAGCAAATTGCAGACCTGCAGTCACTGCTTTCTGTCCAGAAGGGATTCCAAGAAACCTTTGGGGAAAAATTAGACCAGGAAGACGGCCCTGATTGGGAAGAATTACAGGAAACAGCGCAGAGATATGTTCAGGGAACATGTGCAGGGAAAGCCCCAAAGGAGAAAAGCACCCCCACCCCCCACACAGCAGGTAGTGCAGGCTCCCATGAATCCTGTAACAACCCACCGCACAGCCACATCGGACGAGGCGGAATTCCTATATTCCACCCCCCTCACAGTGACCCAATTACGGGACGCATGTGCAAAAATCACACCGTCCCTCCCCGCTTCAGACCCACACCATTTCTTTGCCACCGTCAAACATCAGGCGAACATGTACGGCCTGGATGAGAGAGAGCATGTAAAGCTCATGGTTCTAAGTTTGGATCCATCGGTAGCAGCAGCCCTTCCCGACCCACAGAACGTAGGAGGAGGCACCCTTGCAGAAATGCATACCGCGATCCTGGATGCGATCGGGGATAACTGGGGTGACCCCGCAGATGGCCTAAATAAGTGTAGGCAGAAGAAGTCTGAGCACCCCTCAGCGTTTGCAGGACGCCTGTGGATTCACTTCGACGCCGTTTTTGGAGACGTAGACCGTGCCCATTTGTCCCCAGACAATATGGCCAAATGGACCCGCACCCTTATCTCCCATGCCACAGAGGGAGGACAGAATGCCTGTAATAGTTATGATCCCTCGGAGGAGGCTCATAACGAGAAGTGGGTGGTTAAAAGATTGTCCCACGTTTGGGAGCAGTCTGTTCACAATAAACTCGCCGCTCAAACCACCAAGGAAAAGCAAGCCGCCGCAGACATGCAGGCAGTAAAAGCCACACCTCACAACCCCGCCTGGGTAAATGAGGGAAAGAACAGCTCCCCACCCAAATCACAAGAATGTTACAACTGCGGACAGTTGGGACATTTTGCAAAAGAGTGCAATGGCCCCAAACAAACCACAGAAAGCCCAACAAACAGGCACTCTGAGTAAGAAAAAGGCAGAGCCCATCCATAGCGTTAGCGCCCGTTCGGATCAGACGGACTTGACCGAAACAGACTGACAGTGTACGGGCTCCCCCAGTTGGGTCTGCGATACCCTTTGGGATAGGTCAGGATGACCCGTAGTCGCAGCGAAAATTCGGGGACAGCCTATCGAGTTTCTTTGGGACACAGGAGGGTCCCGGACGCGCCACCATAAATTCCTCCACCCTTTTTCAAAAGGATACGTGGCCCACTACAGCCACTATCACCCTCAGCGGCTTTACAGGCCACTCGCAGCAGGGACACATCACAGCCCCTGTATCCATCCAAATCGGAACCATAACCACAAAACACCCCATAGTTTTAGTAGACCTGCCCCACACAGAACACATCCTGGGGATTGATTTGATGAATTCCCACCACCTATCCTTCGATCCAGTCAACCAGTGTGTCTGGAAGATGGCAAAATCCGCTAGAGCCCCCGCAACGCTCAACATAGGGGACTATATGAACAAAATTAGCGCAGTAGGAGAGTTTTGGTTCAACCCCACCATGCTTAGCTCGGACAGGCAGGTTAGGGCAGTCCTGCAAAAGAACAGGGCAGCATTCGCGACCCACAAGCACGACTGTGGACAGATGACTGGCTCCGTACAAGTAACAGGACCAGACCCTAGACCCCCAAAACAGTACGGATTCCCCCTAGAAGCAGAGGGAGAAATCCTAAAAGTTAGAGAGCTTATTAGAGCAGGGCGTACTAAGATCAGTAGCCTCTACTAATAATGCCCCGATTTGGCCAGGAAGAAAGCCCGGCGGATCATGGCGCCTGACCATTGATTATCAGGAACTCAATAAAGTCACCCCCGCAGCAGCCCCCACCGTAGCAACAAGTCCCGAGACCATGCTCAAACAGGGACTCAATTCCCGCTATTTCACGGTTTTGGACATCAGCAATGGATTCTGGTCCATTCCATTAGCAAAGGCGTGCCAGTACAAATTTGCCTTCACTTTTAGAGTGCAGCAGTACACGTGGACATGCCTGCCACAAGGCTTCCTCAACTCCCCCTCCATTTTCCACCGACAGCTGGCAAATGGACTAGCAAAATCTTCTCGCCCCGAATGTCTGGTACAGTATGTAGATGATCTACTACTGCAGACAGACACAAAGGAAGAGCACATTGAGCTTCTGTCCGAACTCCTGGAATTGTTACATTCCATTGGGTGTGAAGTCAACCCCAAAAAGGCCCAGATATTGGAAGAAAAAGTGGTATATTTGGGTTGCAAACGCAAGATCGAGCATAAAAGAATTGACTCGATCGCTAAATTGCCCCTTCCCCAGAACGTTTCAGCCCTCCGGTCGTTTTTAGGACTGGTTGGCTACTGCCGAAACCACATGGACGGTTTCGCCAGCAAGGCAGCGCCCCTCTCAGACCTCCTACCGACCAGTGGCCCTGACTTCAGTCGTAATGAAGTGCTTCGAGAGGTTGATCATGAAGCGCATCACCTCCATACTCCCAGAATGCCTTGATCCACTGCAATTCGCATACCGCTGCAACCGGTCCACATCAGACACCATTTCCCTGGCCCTACACTCATCCCTAGAGCATCTCGAAAACAAGGACTCCTACATTAGACTCCTATTTATTGACTACAGCTCCGCCTTCAACACCATAATCCCAGCCAAGCTCATATCAAAGCTCCAAAACCTAGGACTTGGCTCCCCACTCTGCAACTGGATCCTCGATTTTCTGACCAACAGACCACAATCAGTAAGAATGAAAACACCTCCTCCACAATAGTCCTCAACACCGGCGCCCCGCAAGGCTGCGTACTTAGCCCCCTACTCTACTCCCTGTACACACACGACTGCGTGGTTCTAACTCCATCGACAAGTTTGCTGACGATACGACCATAGTGGGCCGGATCTCGAATAACGATGAGTCCGAATACAGGAGGGAAATAGAGAACCTAGTGGAGTGGTGTAGCGACAACAATCTCTCCCTCAATGCCAGCAAAACTAATGAGCTGGTCATTGACTTCAGGAAGCAAAGTACTGTACACACCCCTGTCAGCATCAACAGGGCCGAGGTGGAGATGGTTAGCAGTTTCAAATTTCTAGGGGTGCACATCTCCAAAAATCTGTCCTGGTCCACCCACGTCGACGCTACCACCAAGAAAGCACAACAGCGCCTATACTTCCTCAGGAAACTAAGGAAATTCGGCATGTCCACATTGACTCTTACCAACTTTTACAGATGCACCATAGAAAGCATCCTATCAGGCTGCATCACAGCCTGGTATGGCAACTGCTCGGCCCAGGACCGCAAGAAACTTCAGAGAGTCGTGAACACTGCCCAGTCCATCACACGAACCTGCCTTCCATCCATTGACTCCATCTACACCTCCCGCTGCCTGGGGCAAGCGGGCAGCATAATCAAAGATCCCTCCCACCCGGCTTATTCACTCTTCCAACTTCTTCCATCGGGCAGGAGATACAGAAGTCTGAGAACACGCACGAACAGACTCAAAAACAGCTTCTTCCCCACTGTCACCAGACTCCTAAATGACCCTCTTATGGACTGATTTCATTAACACTACACCCTGTATGCTTCATCCGATGCCAGTGCTTTTGTAGTTACATTGTATATGTTGTGTTGCCCTATTATGTATTTTCTTTTATTCCCTTTTCTTCTCATTGAGCTGCTCGCAGAAAAATACTTTTCACTGTACCTCGGTACACGTGACAATAAACAAATCCAATCCAATCCAATCCTAAAGAAAGGAGCCCCCTGGGAGTGGCTTCCGCAGCATACGGATGCTGTGGAATCATTAAAACAGGCGCTCATAGCCGCCCCCGCACTACAAGTCCAGACCCGCTTTCCACTTACGCAATAGAGGTAGCGACCACAGACCGCACCCTTTCAGCCGTGCTCCTGCAAGAACGGCATGACCAGTTAAGACCCGTAGCTTATGCTTCCTGACTTTTAGATGCTGTGGAGCAGGTATTTTCAGCCTGTGAGAGGCACCTGCTCACAGTTTTCTGGGCAGTCCAGTACTTTTCCTATATTACCGGACTGAACCCCATCACCATTCTGACCGAGCACACTCCCACCCAACTTTTACTGGACGGACGACTTAAGGACGGTACCGTTAGCAAAATACGCGCAGCGAGGTGGACCCTTCTCTTGCAAGGACGGGACATCACAGTAAAACGGACAAAGACTCACACATACTTAGCGGACAATTTGCAGTACCCCGGAACCCCCCATGAATGTGAAATCATCTCTCCACATCATAACACAGGCCCCTTTATAGCAAAAACACCCCCCAGAAAAATAGGAAATTCATCTCAGAGCCCCCCTCACCCGGGCACGTGTGAACCCATTAAGATTTATGTGGATGGACCTTCCATAGTCTTAGATGGGCAACGCATAACAGGTTGCGGGATTTATGTTGAGAACGCGCAGGGACGCACCCTCGAGGAGATAGCATTAAAATTCCCCGGGCACTTAGGCGCGCAGGTAGCAGAGCTTGCGGCCATTGCATACACAGTAGATCACCCAGATTCCTTCCCCAGCCCAGCAGACATATACTCGGACAGCCTCTATGTCTGTAACAGCCTTACAGAATTTCTGCCCCTGTGGGAAACAAGAGGATTTGTTTCCGCAGATGGTAAACCCCTCCCCTCAGCCCCATTACTCCGCCATATTTTACAAAAAGCCCAGAACAGGACTTTTGGCATCATAAAAGTCCGCAGCCACCATCGTTCCTCCCCCCCTGGAAATGTAAAAGCCGACGCACTGGCTAAAGCAGGTTCCAGACATGGGTATTTTTGGAAACCCCCCGAAAGCACGCCAGTGAGTGCAGTTCAGGTCACGCAGACTAGGATCGAGGATCTAGTAGAGGCCCAGAAGCAGGATCGCGCTCTCACTGAGATTGTGAAAGGGAAGTTTCCAGCCTCTTACGAGAGGTTCAGAAATACACTAACCACACATGACGGTGTGGTGTTAAAGGACACCCTTTATGTAGTTCCTGAGCAGGATAGGAACCAATTGATTTGTTTATTCCATGATGGTCATGGACACCAGGGAATCGATCCCACTACAGCCCACCTCAAACAGCTTTGTTGGTGGCCAAATCTCAAGGAAGATGTAAGCCATTACATTGAGAATTGCCTTATCTGCGCGCAGAACAACCCCGATAGATATGCCAAAAAAGGCCCAACTCAGCCACACCCGACCCGTTAACGGCCCCTGGACTAACCTCCAGATTGATTTTATAGGTCCATTGCCCCCTTGCAGGAATGGCTATAATTATGTTCTGTTGGTCATTGACACTTTTACCAAGTGGGTGGAAGCATTTCCAGTCCGCACCAACACCTCGAAAACCACAGGCAAGATCCTAACCCACCACATTTTTACAAGATGGGGACTCCCCCGCAGTATTGAATCGGACCAAGGTTCTCACTTTATGGGACGGGTCATGCAGAATGTCCTGACGATATTTGGCATCACCCAAAAATTCCACATTGCGTACCACCCACAATCGAGTGGTATAGTGGAGCGCATGAATCGGACCCTAAAAACCACCCTCAGAAAAATGGTCCAGCAGAACAACACCACTTGGGACTCAGTCCTCCCTTTTGCGCTGATGTTTTTGTGTAACACTGTTTCCACCTCCACAGGTTACACCCCACACACTCTTATGACCGGACGCCCCATGAAAGGGACAGAATACTGGTTAGGTTTAGACCTGACCAGCCCTGAAGCAATGGCCCTCACCCACGAGAAAGCAGTGGAGCAATTAGTTGCTAATGTCAAAACGGCTCAGTTAGCAGCCGCAGTTAAATTGGGCACCAAAAAGAAACAGAGCAAGGCCTGTTTCGATAAGGCAGTGCATGCAATGGAGTATGACCTAGGACAGCAAGTGATGCTGTCTGTATATAACCCCAGCACATTCCTGTCTCCAAAATACTCGGGTCCGTACTCCATTGCGGATAAAGTAAGCCCATCAGTATACAAAATAAAATACCCAAATGGTAAGACTGCGTGGTTTCATATAAACCAGTTAAAGGCTTATGGAACACAGTCAAACCACGCCCACCACGTCATGCTTGACGCAGCAGACTACACCCCGCCCACAGCCAACTTAACCCGACCAACCCCCACCACGTCCAGCCCAGCCACGGACTCGACCTCTACTCCACCCCGAAAATATACACTCTGCCCTGGAACACCCACAGACTGCAGCAGCAGAGATAGCGACTGTGACTCGGACGATAGCCTCAGCACGCCTCCCTACTGTCCCCATGCAACCGGACCCACACCCAGCGACTCCGACTACGATCCCAGTGATCCCTTCCTGATCACTTTGCTAAATAAATCCCACCACCGAACCACACGGACGACCCCGACTTTGTCCCCACACAACTCGACACAACTCATTGGCACGGCGACAACTCCTCCAGACTCGTCCGCAACAACGAGAGCAACCCCAACTCACACCAAGCAGCTCTTTCAGCCCTGATTCACTCCAGAGTTTGGCACCCGGGAGAAGGGGACGACCTTGAGTCTGACTCCCAAGCCGCCAACCCCTTTGCGACCCTGTTCACAACAGAGAACTGAGGTGTCCACATGATGTTTAAAGGAAACGCTTGGGAGAAGTGTTGTCCTTCCTGATGGAACCTGCAGAATGTTTTATGTTGTTCGTATGTTTGTTTCATGTTGTTCGTCCGACAGGAGAATTTTTTTCCAGCCACTTGTTCAGCGGTACCAACTTACCTGCGGATACCTGGTCAACAGACCACACGCTTGTTCAGCGGAACTAGCTTGTCTGCAGACACTGGTCAAGAGACCACACGCTTGTTCAGTGGAACTAGCTTTTCAGCTGATACTTGTTCGGGTATCAGACGCCCGATCGTAACTGCTCTTCTGGTTCAAGGGATAGAACCACTATGGCAGCCTTACCACGATGACTACATTTTTGCCCGTTCTTGTCGGTTGCGCAGGCAGTGGAGAAACGGCGTGAGACCCGCCCTGCCTGGGGACCCCCCCGTTGGTCAAACACGCTTGGGTAGGGGAGATACGGCATTGGTAGCCGTCCTACCCGGGGACTCCATCCAAATCTTACCCATCGTGGCCCATACGCACCTCATTTGACATTTTTCATTTCAAAAAGTTTTTATTTGTTTAGGCAACCTTTAGGTTGCTGCCATCTGCTATTTACATCCTGGAACATTTGGATGGTAAATCAGCACTGGTCCGTCATTGGGAAGTGTGCCGTGTCCTAAAATTTGTTTTTGAAAAAAATAAGGGAGTCACACATAATGACCAATTATAAGGGTATAATTGGCCCCAAAGGACAGACACACTAGCATACTGGATATTGAACAGAGGTAGTTACAGATACTATGCTTGTTTTTACAGAACTCCAGAAGCTCCAGGACCGGAGAAAACAAAGAACAAAAGAAAGGAAAGGAAAGAGGACAGCCATGAGGACTCCCTTCATCGTGCTCAACATGCTTTTTGTGGACATTTGGTTGCGCGGGAACGAGGACCCCATTACTTCAAACCTCCCTGCCGTTAATGTTTCACTGCCCCGCAGTACCCAGAGCCCAGTCACCAGCGACACTGCATCTTCCTGGTGTGCCAGGTTCATAACCTGGTACTCCCTGTCCTACGTAATCGAAGCACTGTTAGCGTTGGCGATACTCTGCTGTGTAGTGCAGACAATGCACCTACGTAAATGGAGGAGAGCGTACCGCGCTCGAACCCCGGTATATCGGATCAGATCCCCTATATTCGGTTACGGCCAGACCCCCGACCCCCGCGATCTATAACAAAATAATAAAGAGCATTCACTTGCATTATTACTGTGAATAAAGAAATGTACAAATTTTTCATGAAAAACACTGTATGATCCTGAGCTTGACTGCCAAGCCAGGAAAGATTATGGAATAATGTGATTTTTGGTGTATGTTTTAGGAAGATAGGATAATGCAATGTTCAGTGAGTATAGTGTAATAAGGATAAAATAGAGGTTCCAAGTTTGTTATTTTGTAAATGCATGCCCCTGCCTGACATAGCGCCCTTAGAATTGATAGGTAAAAAATTTTGTGCATAGCTAGGGTCAGAGCAGAGGCCATGTAGGAGGCGTCGTCGTCCCCCGGTCAGGGAATGGAAAGAACAAAATTTATGTGATCCTTCATGCTTCGCGTTAGGATCACAAGGAGGGTATGTAGCCACCTAAAATGGCTGATTCCCGATTAGAATGGTCAAACCCCGATCTAAAATGGCAAATAGAAGAGACTGATGGGAAAATCAGCCAACAGGACTCAAACGGACAGCTGCAGGTAAAACAGTGCATTCGGCTCTGGGGAAGTCAGCCCAGACCGATACCTGCAGCCATCAACATCACAACAACCCAGCCATCTGCATTCTAATCAGCCATCCCCGGGAACAATTGCTACAAATTAGCAATTGAAAGCCGACCCAGACCTTTCGGCGCCAGCAGGGGCTGACACAAAGGAAGGTAGACGACCACCCCCCGATCAAGGAATCGCCCCATTATTGGAGCATATCGAACCAAGTGATTGGGACCAAGTCCAATCACTTGGTACCAGGTACGAGGTCCGCCCCGAGACGCGGGAAGCCCCTGGGAACTATAAGAATAGGGGCCAAGTTCAGATCGACCCTTCTCTTCCTGCTTGCAACCTTCGAGACCCTTCGACAAAGAAAACTGTAAGTGTTACTCCAGCGACCTCTATCAGATAGGCGCTCCTGACTATCGACTTGTACCAGCCTTTGAATCCCGCAGGCCAGAACCAATTCGATAGACCATTCGTTTCCCTGACCTGGTGGGCCATTTCCAAAGTTAAGTATTGGCCTTTAGTGGTAGGTAGTAGTCTAGAAGTAGGATTATTGTATAAGTATTTATTGCTGTATATAATAAATGATCGTCGATTTCACCTTTACTAAGGGGTGTGCTGCATTATTAATCATTACTTGAGCTTGAACCACGTGGCGGTATCATAAAGATACCTGGCGACTCGTGAGCAAAGGTGACAGAATTAGAGCTAATAAAACTAAGGCTAATAAGAGCAACACAACGATCGAGGAAGACTGTCCCACCTCGATAGATCCGCCTTGACCCTGCTCACCAGACTCAGAAAATTCAACTTTCGGAGCCAGGCCCAATCCCGAGCCACTTGCACTGCCAAATACCTAAATGGGTTGTTACCACCCGAAATGTCAACTCCCCCACCCTGACTCCCACCACTGGAGAAGACACCACAAAACACCCACTTTTTCCCAAATCTAATTTATAGCCTGAAAAAGCCACAAATTTCCTAAGCAGTCCCATTTTTCCCTCCGCTGAAGAGCCCAGGTTAGAGATATACAGCAACAAATCATCAGCATACAGGGGCACCCTTTGCTCAACCCCACCCCCCCAGCCCTTATACCCCTCCATCTGTCAGAGCACTTCAGCCAAGGGCTCTATAGCCAGTTCAACCGGAAGGGGGATATGGAGCACCCCTGCCCTATGCAATGGAAAGTACTCAAAATTCATCTTGTTTGTCCGCCCACATGCCACGGATTCTTATACAGCAACTTTGACCATGCCACAAACTTCGGCCTAATCCCAAACCTCTCCAACACCACAAACAAATAGCTCCACTCTACATGATCAAACACCTTCTCTGCATCCTGCGACACCACCACCTCCAACTCCCTCCCTTCTGCCAGAGAAAGCACCACATTCAACAGACGCCGCACATTTGACAACAACTGTCTGCCCTTTATGAGCCCCATCTCATCCTCCCCAATTACCTCCGGAAGGCATCTTCCAACGAAAGCGGCAGCACCTTCGGCAATATCTTGGCATCCACATTTAACAAAGATGTAGGCCTATGCAACCAACAGTCCACCAGGTCCTTGTCCTTCTTCAACAACAATGAAATGGATGCCTGTCCCACTGTTTCGGCGCTGTCCCCCTGGCCACCGTGTCCTCAAACATCTCCACCAACAGCGGCGCAAATTATCCATAAATTTTTTAATAAAACTCTATCGGGAAACCATCTGGCCCCAGTGCCTTAACCATCTGTATTTTCCCTATCGTTACCCGTACTTTTTCAACTCCCACTGGCTCCTCCAACCCTGCCCTCTCCTACTTCGGGACACTCCAATCCCCCCCCCAAAACACCCTCATGTCTGATTCATCCTCCGGAGGCTCTGCCTTAGACAAACTCTTCCAGAATTCCACAAATGCCTTGTTCACCTGCTCCGGTGCCACCACCAGCTCCCCTGTCCCATCCCGGATCCCCCTAAGGAAATTAAGTGTTACAGTTATAATGTCTTCAAAAGGTTCAGCTGTTGTGTACACAACTTTCACACCAAGGACTTGGTTTGATTATGAACAGATTATCAAATAAAGTCATTTTCTGCAGGTTACAGCAGATCATTGAGTCAAACAGCACATTATGTAAACAATCAACTCGGTTAGGGATTTTAAAGTGATATAACACCAACACTTCACTTGCCCTGCAGAAATGATGCAAGGCGAATCGGGGTGTATAGTATTATTATTATTTTCCTGCTTACTGTATTTGATGCACAGTTACATCACATTCAAGTTTACATATGCATCTATATTCCATTACCAGCATACAATATGGCCAAACAGTTCAATGTCATCAGAAATCATTCTAGTACCAATCATGTGGCTGCCAAATCTCTTTAAACCCAAAGCTACCAACGGCGTCATTAAACATTGCAGCGTCACCCACTCCATCCTTCCTGTCCTCGATGCGGTGCTTGATAACGGTATGAAAAGAAAACACGGTCCCGCATAAAATGAGAATTAAATATCTGTCGACACATTTAAGATAGTAATTCAATCTATCGTTTATAAACTGCTCCCAGGGTTTGAGTGGTTATCAGAGCCACCCAAGTTTTGTTTTGTAATGTTCCCATCATCCCTCAAGAATAGATGCAGGTTCGTGCACATGTGGTTCACGTTAGTTAATTCATTAAAGTATATATATTTTAAATGGAGAAACCTATGGTATTTACATTTACATGCGTGTGCATTTTATAAATCAAATCATCGTTCCTGCAGACATTGCTGACTTTTACTGGGAGGAAAAGAAGAAAACATGACGGAATTCTGTGTCTGTTAAATGCCAGGCAAACTCAATAGACCTAATAATCAAGAGAACATCAACAGCCATCACACATCTATAAACAGATTTGGTATTCTTGAGACAACATGTGTCTTCATCAGAATGAGCATTAAAAAAGAAAGTGCTGGATACTTGCTGACATGTCCTTTATTGCCAAGAGGCCCCTCTCAGTAGTTAGATACTTGCCGTACTAATGTTCTAACGTAGTAACAAACATAAAAATAAAGTTAAGGGGGAAAAAAAGTCATGTTGTTTATCAGCTGCCTGGATTTTCTTTGAAAAGCAGCAACTGTTATTTATTGCTCCACTTGTGATTTAATTCCTGTGTGGATACAATTGCGCAGGTTGCCCACTAATTCAATATCTTGCAGTTAATTTATTGCAACAGCTATTCTCTGCAGAATCTTAGGTCCTTTTGCTGTACCCGCATTGTTACTCTGCAACGTTTTCACAATGGGCGCAAGTTGGAATTTTAAATAATTGTTTCTTAAATAATTGTTTCTTAAATAATGGATCCTGCCCCACGAGTCTGTTGGGTTAGCTCAAACTAGTATAGCATTTTATTACGGCAAAATAATGGTTTTGGTGCACAACCTATGCTTTCAGTGTGCCAAGCGATTTCTCACAGGAGTCAGAGAAAATAAACCAGACGGGAGACGCACACACAAGGGTAATTGCATAGCCAAAAGTACGACACTAAGAATGTGAAGCAGAAAACGTTGAGGATCAAACTACCAAGGAAAATACCAAGAATTACCATCGCAATGTATCGTCTGCAAAGGCTTCAGCTGATGCAGGGATTTATCCAATAAATGCTGATCTTGCCAGCAACACTCATATCCCAAAAATGAATTTTGTTTGAACTAAAATGTACAATGATCACAAATAGGTCCTGATGCCAATTATAAGATTACCAAATAAAGTAATTTCCCTTAGTTTAGTGCAGATCAAGCCAAACATCATTATAAAGATGCATTATGCATTTATTACACTTTCCAAAATTAAATGTGTAACCAATATTAAAAATTAATTGACTGAACAAGAAAGAGAACAGTAAAATAATACTGATTAGACAAGTCTGTGGCAAGTTTACACCAGCTACAAGTGCATTAAAGATTCCATAAACTGGAAGCTTTGTCAACTCTTAAATCCAAATTTGGGAATTGCAGTGGAGAGAAGAATGAAGGTAGCACAGTAAGACCAGATGAATTGAATGTTTGTGTCATCGCGGCTTTGAAACCTGGAAATATGTAACAAGCCCTTCTGAAATTCCTACGCATGCATTACAACCTAGCCAAGATATCCCCAACTACAATAAAAGCGGAATACTGCGGATGCTAGAAATCTGAAATAAAAACAGAAAATGTTGGATAAATTCAGCAAGTCTGAGGGGGAGGTACAGTTAATGTTTTGAGTCCACAACTATGTTGACTGGCATTGCCCAAGAATCCTTATTCTGTGGGTTATTTTTTTCCACTGTTTGTTCATTCTATTGCACTGCCACGTTCTCAGGATAAAGTGATAATTAGCTGATGGGAAGTTAAAACGTTTCATACTCCAGGTTGTCTGCTGGTCATAAGAAATGCCTTTATCGCACAGCAGCTTGTGCCTCAAATGCCCTTGCATTGCTACTGGTCCTTTGACACCTCAAGGCAATACTGCACCATTTCCATTCCCTGCAGCATTTCAAGTTGGCCTTCCAGTACAAACTTGAACACACTCAATTAAAGTACTTAATTGGCAGGAAAGCAGTTTGAGGCGCAGGTAGGTTTTAGGGAGCATCTTAAAAGAGGAGAGAGAAATAGCAAGATTTTAGAAACATAATCATGGAGCCAAGAACTTGGACTCCGCTGAAGGAATGGCCACCAATGGTAATGATGTAAATTGGAGATTAGCAAGAGTTTGTAATTCAAAGAATGCAGAGATTTCAGCGATTTATAGAATTGGTGGCGATTACAGAAATGAGGAGCATTAGCCATGTAGGGATTTGAACGGAAGTCTAGTTTGCAAGCCCCTACAATCTCCAACCTCCCTTTCCCGAGACATTTATGATACCCACTCAGTTTCTTAATTTAAGGAAGGAAGTTTGTTGAACATTACACACCAAAATTATCAGCAAACTCAAAAAGGAACAGTGCAACTTACATGCATTGTGCAAAGAAAATTAAAATAAGAGGACTTGCCTCATATTTGAACTGCTCTAGTCATTAAAGACCCAGCCAAGTATTTCAGCAGTTTAAAAATATCCTCCACTATGTTGAAGTTTCCATGGCTACCAAGCAAATTAACCATCGGGCCTGCGACCAGCTCCTAATATGAAAAAAGCTGCAACCTCTCCAAACTGTCACCACTGAATGTATTTTTATGTTAACAAGAGATTTTTTTTTTTTTTTTTTTAAATGAAAAAAATCCCTTAGAACAAATATTTTTTAAAATTCTAACCAATGTATCACGCAAACTTGTGATTTTGTTTTAAGGTTCAATCAGACTCTCTGTTTGCACCACCCCCCCCCCCCCCAACCACACACACACACAGCCCCCTGCACAGACTTCAAGCTTTAAGTTGCTATTGTTCCATGTAATCATCTGTGAACAAAATGTACTTTCTGCATGGTACAAGTTGGACTGGGCTTTATGACAGAGGGGGAATATAACAAAAATATCAATCTATAAGGTTATATTTCAATATACTATATGCCCATCAAGCAGTCAGGCAACAAATCCCTGAAAAGTGGTCCTCTTAACCCAACCACAATTCATCGTGCAAAGTAACATCTGCAATTGCTCCACAGGACACTTGTGCATTTAACAAACATGCATAAAAGCACACAGAAGGGGGAAAAAAACACAACTGGTCCATCAAGCAAACGTGCCCCACACTGGCTGGAGCATTATGGCCACTGCATCTGCTCACCAGCAACCCCCACCCCAACTTCTAACAACTTGCCAAGTCTTCTTTAACAGTACCTCCCAAACCCACCACCTCCTCCATGGAGAAGGAAAAAGGCATTAGGCGCATGGGAGCGTCCATCACCTCCAGGTTTCCCCTCCATGATACGCACCATCTTGACTTGGACACGTAACATCATTCTATCATCATCACCATGTCAAAACCCTCGAACGCCCTCCTGGCTCACCATCTTTTCAAGGACAATAAATACTGGTCTTTCTGGTGACATCCACAGCCCACAAGAAACAAAGTTCATTTTACTCAAATTAATGGTCCAATAACAATCAATATATTTGGCACAGATAAACAAATCTATGGGGTACAGAAAAACGTTCACAGTGGATCTCTCCCCTAGGTAAATAAATTGGGAATATAAAAAAAAATCAAGTGCAGTTGAGGTCACTGGGATAACTGTCTTGGGGGAGTTACCAAGCCACATGGAGCTGAATTATCATCAGTGCAGACAGTCAGTAGCCTGGTCAGCATCAGCTCCAAACTAACACTAATCTAGCTCCTACAGACTGTCAAGCTCTGCAATTCCCTGCAGCCAATCTAGGTTGATCTCATTAGCTTTCAATCTAATTTAAAAGTACAAGAGGAACAATTTCAAAAGAATGCTAATTCAATTACAATTCTTCAGAACAAATACATTTTTAACAAATGGCAAGGGCGCCTGGCTTAAATACAGGACTGTGCAGCCGAAAGAGTTAACCCTACTGATGACAGATTTTTTGTAAATGTGAAACTTATCTTGCAACAAGCTGCAATTATGCCGTACTTAATGCTGTGTGCCACAGCTCCTCCTGATTATAGCCTTGAGCCGCATTTCCTGGTACCCAAGTCAATATGCCCTGCCATACCTATTCACAGCTGACTTCCACTGAGCACAGCCTTTACAAAGGGTCTAAATTGGAGCCCCAGTGGCAAGAGGGAACAGGAAGCGGCGACAAAGAGCAAAAGCTCATTTCCAAAAATTGCTCCACAAATTGCTCCAATTATTTTAATGGTTGTACACAAAGGGTCCATTGACAAGGCCCTCCTCCCAACATTTTATAGAAACCATCAATTGATCAAGCTAATAATGTTCAATTTTTATTCCCCCTCTTGCAACCTTCAAGCACTAGCTGGATGCAATGCAAATAAAAGTTTGATTGATGCAATTTAAAGCACATTCTTTGAACAGTCGTAGTTTTCACAGACTCTAAAGTGACACAGGCAGAGTTTTACAAACATATTTAACTCTTTCAATCATACAATTCCTACATTACAAAGGTAATTACTTCAATGTGTGTGAAGAACTTAGGGACACCCCATGGTCATGAATGGTACTATATAAATTCAGGTTCGCTTGTTTCATTTTCTGACAGCCAAGTGTGCCAGTAAGAATTACTTCTTGAGCAGAAGTGGAGCTAGGGTTGGCTGACTGGGGTTGGGGTTCAAATTTGAAGTTTGGCCAACTTGGAAAAGGAACCGAGCTGCGAATGGGAGAATTCCAATTGATCTAACCTGAAGGCCAGTCTGGAATCTCAGACCTCCAGGCAGGAGGCAAGAGACAAATATTCCTTGGAATGAAATGGAGGCAGTCTTCCAAAGGGCGACCTAAAAATTATTTTTGACCATATCAAGTTCCCTTCCCCAATCCTTCAGTGGTGGGCGAAATACTGACACTTTTGCAGATTTCACAGAATGCATGATATAAATGAAACAACTGTTACGCTGTAATAATGAGGCCCCTCTAAATGTTACCATTTCCTTTAACCTGAAAGCAACATACCACAGATAAGAAAGACAAAACTTCCGTATGGGTCGATTCTCAGCAATGAAGAAATAAGAGAACACAGGCCAGTCACCTTCCCAGAGTGGGAAAGGTAATAATAATCTTTACTAGTGTCAGAAGCAGGCTTACATTAACATTAAGTACGAAGTCTTACAACACCAGGTTAAAGTTCAACAGGTTTGTTTCGATGTCACTAGCTTTCGGAGCGCTGCTCCTTCCTCAGGTGAATGAAGAGGTCTGTTCCCTGAGGAAGGAGCAGCGCTCCGAAAGCTAGCGACATCAAAACAAACCTGTTGGACTTTAACCTGGTGTTGTAAGACTTCGTACTGTGCTCACCCCAGTCCAACGCCGGCATCTCCACATCATGATTAACATTAAGGACATGTTACTGTGAAAATCACCTAGTCGCCACATTACAGCGCCTATTCGGGGACAAAGAGGGCGAATTCAGAATGCCCAATTCACCTAACAAGGATGTCTTTTGGAACTTGTGTAAACTGGAGCACTCTGAGGAATCCCGCACAGACACGGAGAAAATGTGCAGACTCCACACAGGCAGTGACCCAAGCCGGGAGCCGAACCAGGGTCCCTGGCGCGATGAAGCAATATTGCTAACCACTGTGCTACCGTGCTGCTTTTGCATGCTTACTCTTGGGCTGCATCAAGGTTACACTGTCAGAGGTTGTCTGTTTGTGCATGCTCTCAGTGGAGCTTGGCTCTTGAAATCAATAACACACTAACCCAGCTGTAAAAAAGGTATCTATAATTACCTGTGATTCAAATCAAACATCTTTTTCTACTAACTCACAATTTGATTAGGCTTCATCAGACAGAGGGATCGCCAAATGCAATGAGAAAAATAGATTGTCATGTAATTGTGTGGCTGTTTGTGCTCGATACCTAGACGTTACTGTTCTTAGTAGAGCCAAAGATTGTGCTCAATGTGGATATGTCAACCCAACTTTTGTTCGAGATCTCGAATCCTTAGCCAATAAAAATCTATCATTCTCAAGTCTCAAGAATTTCAATTGAGGTCCAGCATCCACAACGCTTTAGTGGGGAGAGGGCAGATGAGGGGATTCCATATTTCCACTACCTTTAGTGTGGAAAAACTATATTCCTGATTTTACTCTTACAAGCCCCACCCACACCTTGAGCAGAAATAATACCTTCCCTACCGGTTGAGATCTTTAAAATGATAAAACCAAAGAAATGTTTTCCTTTATCTATGTGTTGCAACCCAGTCTTGAGGTTCCACTGAGAGCTGCAGTCTTTTACATATGAAATTGACTCTTTTGCATGTTATTTCATTTGCTTGTGTTGGATCAGCTGCCCAGGTGTGAAAAGGAAGGACATGCAAGTGGAAGGCAAGAACAATGGCAAGTAGCCAATGATCCTCCTGGTTCATCCAACCTGTTCCACATTGATCAGATATCTATTCAATCATAATATATAGGCCCCATGTCTCAACCAAAACCATGTGATCACCTGGAAGAGGCAAAAGGCCTCAGGCTAAAGAAAAAAACAGGCAAATTTGGTGGACATCAAATCTGGGAGATTCCTCTTCCGCCACCTTGGGCAATTCAAACTCGCCCAAGAAATCACTCTGGCTCTGATTAACCATAAACCAGCAGTGGGTAATCTGAAGCCCAGAGGCCACATGCGGTTCTGCGTGCAGCCCACGAGACATTTTGCTGACTATTGCCCATGTGCAGGTTGCCACATCCACTCATTTCCGTCTGCCTAGTTTTTTTTCCGTTCGGTGTGGCTGAAGCCACACATAAAGGGAGGACAAGTGAAGTAAGGTGCCTGCTGATTGCTCACAATATTGACTGTGAGAGCCGTGCACTCCCTCTGGGTCCAAAGTGCAAATATTTATTTTGTTTTTACCATTTGAAGTTGATGACAGTTCCATTCATATATGAATCACTAAGCATTTTCTATAACATGTCACAAAATATTTGGTGTGTAGTCAATCTTTTCTTGGGTCATGGTGAGTGAACAAGCCCAATTTCAATCTTGCGGCCCACTGAGATGAAGGAAGGCCACTAATGCGGCCAACTCACTAGCCTAGGTTGCCTGTTACTGCCACGGGCCATAAGACTTGGGAGCAGAAATAGGCCATTCAGCCAACTAAGTCAGCTCCTATCTTTTCTACTGGGCTTCACCCCAGTTAGAACTAGATGGGGTAGGTGTTGAGAGTTCCAAGAGTGCACTTTGGCTACTGTCGAGTTGCTGGTAGTAAATGTATGGTAAACCTGTGAATTCTAATCTGTATGCTAATAATTGTATTTTTCGGGGCATATGGCTGATGAATGAACAACCTTGGGCAATTTGATTGGGCAAACATTTGTATTTTGGTCAACTTTTTTTTTGATGAGTGATTGTGAAGGTTTAAACTGAAAGAATGTTTTTGTGCTATATTGTGATATAGAATGCAGGTTCAGAAGCATAACAATTAAAACAGAAAACAAAACGGAAGCGGGAAAACATTTAACAAGACTACAGGTACAAAAGAATGCAAGACGCAATAAATTCAAAAGATGCAGACTAAGATTAGCTTCAATTGCAAAGATTCTATCGAAGGGTTAATGAGGGAAGAAAGGTCATGATGAATGTAACTTGGGCTTTTTAGCTCCACAATCTAACATCTGGACACATAACACAGCTTTAATTATGTGTCCAGCAGACAGAGAGAACTCTCCCAAGTGAACATCTGGTTAAGCCAGAGTTAGAACATTTTGATGTATCCAGTGATACAATTTCCCCATGGCAGACTTGAAGAAGAGAGCTTCCTAATATTCATTATGTGTAGCTTCAGGAAAATGTTGCACTCTCCAGGCAAAGTACAACCCCAACCTCCTTCCCATCCCCCCCCCCCACCCCCCCAAAAGAACAATCCACCCGCTCAACAACAGAGCTAACATTTGAAACAGAGGTTGTGCTATGTTGACCTTCCCAAAGGCATCATCAAGAAAGGCACTCCTACTTCTCAAGTCCTGTCTCGGAGACTCAGAGATTTAATCAGCAATAACACCAAGTACATATTTTTGATTTCACAATTAATTTTCCATGAAGCTCTCATAGAAGGATTTTGCCGCAACACTCTTTCCAAGTGCTGCATAATTCTCTTTTCTCTCCCCGCTTTCTCACAATCCTCTCCGTGTGCGAAATGCAGCTAACTGCACAATAGATAACCAGGATTAACCCCCACCAGGCTGTTGTTGAATTCCTGCAGCTTATCAGTGAACTGACAGGCATGCTCATGTTTTTCCAGTTCACCAACTCCCAACCCACTAGATTGCATCACATCATAATTATTCCTGCCCCACAACACCCCCCTACCCCACCACCAGTACCACCCCAGTCCTCTGCTTATCTGCTATGTTTATGGCAAAACAGCAACCATCATATCGGATGCTGAACAGGCCAATGTAAAATATCTGCAGTTAACTTCTTAAGTTGTGTTGCAACAGTGCCAAATGCTTTCCGTGAGCACCAACAGTAGTGTCCATTTAACGGCAGACAGGAAAGGGAGTTGTGAAGTGAGAAACATTGGAAACTGAAGCCAGCAAAGCAACTGAAGCTGGACCAAGCTCCATCAGAAATTACTGCATGGATTTAGATTAAACTGTTGAATAAACAGAAAATGCAAATGTTCTTCAAAAATGCCCGTAACTTGATAAATAAAGAAACCGTGGAATAAAACAACAGTTTGCAATTATAATCGTACTTTTAACATTGTAAAGTGCCCCCAGGTGGGTCATTATCAAAATGAACACTCAGCTACAGAAGGAGATATTAAGAATGAACAAAAGTTTGATCAAAGTATCTTAAAAGGGGAAAGAGGCACAGCCAAGCAAAGAGGTTTAGGAAGGGAATTTCAGAGTTTAGATCCAAGCAGCTGAAGGAATGGTCGCAAATGATTGGACAAAAAACATTGGGGATGTGAAAGAGGCCAGAATTGGAGGAGCGCGGATGTCATGGAGTGCAGTAAGGTTGGAAGAGGTTACAGAAATGGGGAGGGCGAGACCATGAAAGAATTTTAAAATAAGGGTGCCAATTGTTTAGAAGAAAAGGGAGGGCTTTGTCAAACAAGCGTAGATCAACGAACACGGGGCAATGGATGAACCGAACTTGGTTCGAGTTAGGATACAGGCAATGGAAGTTTGGATATGCTGTAGATTCTAAATCGGAGAAGGTACAAGATGACGACCCCAAATGTTCAGGCTGAGGGGACATGAGTGGTCTTGAATGTGTGGTGTGAAATGGCGTGAAATATTCTTTTGCTTAGGGACAACCTCAGCTCAATTGGTAGTACACTCGTGTCTCGGTCAGAAAGGTTGTGGGTTTGAGTGTGTGGCATGGTGGTACACTGGTTGGCACTGCTACCTCACAGCATCAGGGATGCGAGTTCAATTCCAACCTTGCGTGACCGTCTGTGTGGAGTTTGCACGTTCTCCCCATGTCTTCATTGGTTTCTTCTGGGTGCTCCGGTATCCTCCAACAGTCCAAAGATGTGCAAGTTAGGTGGATTGGGCATGTTAAATTGGCCCTCGGTGTCCAAAAGGTTCGGCGGGGTTACTGGGTTATAAGGATAGGGTGGAGGCATGGGCTTAAGTAGAGGGTGCTCTTTTCAAGGACTTGTGCAGACCCGATGGGCCGAATGCCCTCCTTCTGCACTGTAGTGATTCTGGGATTCTAGAGTCCCAGAGTCTTCAGCATATAATCGAGGCTGGCACTGGGGACGCGCTGCAGAGGTGATGACAGATGTGACTATGGTGGCTGCAGAGTGGGTAACTGGTTAGATAAATAAAGTTGGGGGGGGGGGGGGGGGTGTACAAGGAAAATAAATCACGTTTACCCCACTCAGCTAACTTCTGGAGCACCACACGACTTATTCCAACTGAATGATTGCTCTAATTGACAATATAATGCTTTAAGACAGTGAAGGGCAATCTGGGCTAACGAGTGACCCTCCCTCATCTCAGTGGGCTGCAAGATTGAAATTAGTCTTGTTCGCTGCCGTAACCCCATGAATAAGATTAAATACATTTAATACATGCTGCATATTGCATAGCAAATTATAGAAAATGTTTCATAATTTATATTTTAATAGAATTGTCAACTTCAAATGGTAAAACCAAAAGAAATATTTACACTTTGGACACAGAGGGAGTGCACAGCTCTTCCCGTCAATGTTGTAAGCAATCAGCACGCACCTCACTTCACTTGCTTTACGTGGGATCACTTCAGTCACACCGGTAGGAAAAAAAACTACATGGATGGAAATAAGCAGAACGTGGCAATCCCTGGGCCTGGGCAACGGTCAACAAAGGGCTGGATTCTCCGTGACATCACGGCAAAATCGTGAAACGCGATCAGCCGGAGAATCAGCTCCGAAATCGGGCTTGATGCCGGTTTCGCACCGAATCGGAATTCTACAGACCTCCCCCCCCAACTCGACGAAATCACGGCGCCCGCTGCGTGGACCAGAAGTACAGTACGCATCACTTTATCTGCCCTGACGACCGATTCTCCGGGGCCTCAGCGATTCTGCACCCCGGATGGGCCGAATTTCCGACGGTGTGTTTCTAACCACCTTTTAAAAATCGTGATCTTGGCATGCTAGCAAAGGCGGCTGCGAGAGGACGTAGGTGGTGGTATGGGGGGACTGCGGGCTCCCGTACTGGACACCAGCCATGCTTCCTGCGGAGGGGGGGGGGGACAGACCGAGCAACCGGCGAGCCCCTAACAGAATAGGGCAGTACCCACGCACAAGCCCCATTATGGCGGCCATCTTGTTGGCCACCCGGCCTGGCCAAGGGTGGATGTAGAGAAAACGGCCGTATGAGTAGGTGCGCACCCCCCCCCCCCAACCTTCTCGGCCACATCACACGACCAACGACACTCACCGGTGGAACATCCAGGGCCTCACCGACGGCAGCCCCCAGTGAGGGCAGTTCCATGAGACGGTGGCAGCTTGGACAGGCGTCAGGATCGGGGGCACCAACGGGGTCGGGGTGCGGGACAGGCATTGCTGGGGCGTGGGGTGACAACCGGGGCCCACCTTGCAGCCTATGGTACCTGATTGTGCACGGGTGTATGTGCCATGATGGTATGGTTTCCCCACACCCCCTGCAGATAATCATGTTTGATCACCAACCAGCGATGTTGGCCGCCATGGCGGCGACTGCCGCCCTGCATGCAGCCCTGTGGCAGCGTGGGCGGGGGCGACTCAGAGAGGTGGCGGAGGCTGCAGCAGAGGAGCGGGCTGCAGAGGGGCAGGTGGCAGTCACTCAGGGTGGAGGGCCGGTTGCCTGCTGTGACTGGGCCATGCTGAGGAGCGCCGCTGCAATCTCCAGGTGGCTCTGGCACATGGTCGCCCGTGAGTGGGCAGCCCAGTCCTGGGCCATGGCCCCCGCCTGCACAGAACACCCCAGGCCTTGCAAACTCTGACACATGTCCGACACTGTAGCCCCATTTCCTCCACCGTGGATGCCACCCGTGCTGTTTCAGCCTGGGTGGCACGCATGACCGGCACCACTCCCTGCTCCTGCAGGCAGATGGACTCCTCCACTGTGCCTGCAGTAGCTGGAAGTCGGCCGTCATCTCCTCCTCTAGTCCCTGGGTCTCTGCCTGCACCTGCACAATGGGTGGGCCTGGATGTTCCAGGAGCCCGGAACCCGTCTGGGCGGCAGCTGGCTGCTGGGGCCAAGCTGCCCTCCGACCGTCCGGCCCCTCGGCTGCTCCTACCTCCACCAGCTGTACTGGACCGACTGTATGGTACGTACCAGTGAGTGTCCCAGGAGCCTCTTCACTAATTTGCCCAACCGAGGTGATAGTCTCTGAGATGGTGGAGGGTGTTGGAGATAGCTGTGGTGGAGAGTCAGTATCCTCATCTGACCCAAACTTCGGGGTCTCCTGAGTCGTGGTGTCCTGGGCCGTGGTGTCCAACATTGTGGTGTCCTGCGACATGGTGTCCTCGGTCGTCTCGGGCAGAGGACTGGTGTTCCGGCTGCTCTTCCCGTCGGTGCTCAGATTTCTGGGGGGCACCGGCCCTGGCACTCGCTTCAGGCAGTGGGCTCCGGATGTGTCAGGACCATCCCAGGCTGGTCCTGTAAGACGCAAGACAGCATGTGTGGTTAGACAGCCGGATGGGGGTGAGACGTGACATGGTGAGGGCTGGAGTGAGGGGTGGGGTTTGGTGGTGGGGTGAATGGGGTTGGGGTGGAGGAGAGGGGGGTGTGGGTGAGGGGGGTTAGGATGTGATGGGTTGGGGTGGGCACACATTTGTCGTGAGGACCCGCAACCAGGCGGGTGGGGGGGGGGGCGTCATGTGCGTGTGCGTGTGGTGGTGGTGTGGGGGGGGGGGGGGGTGCTTGGTGCCGGGGGCACAGTGCTGGGTATTCACCCTGGCCGCCCCGAGGAGGTTGTGCAGTTTTTTTTCTGCACGAGTCTGCAGTCCGGGCCACCACCCCGACGGCACTAACGGCACCTGCCACCTCTGCCCAGTCACGATAAACAATTGCGCCTGCTGACCTCCGGCCCGGCCCGGGGTTGCAGCCCACTCTCCTCCACGGAGTCAAGGAGGGTCTCCAGTTCGGTGTCCCGGAATCGCGGCACTGCCTTCCTTGTGGCCATCTTGGCTGCGACGCTTGTGTGTCGGGCGGGGAGAGGGGGGCGAAAGAGATGAACCAAATGCAGCCGCGGTGTCGCGGCAATCACGGAACCGCCGAATCGGCCGCCGGTCCGTTAACAGCGTGATGAGTTTCACGATCCGCCCGTGCTAGCCCCTCGAGAGTGGTTGAATCGCTGCAGCTGGGGACCCAATCACACAGTCGTGAAACTCCACCGTTATCACGACAGTGTCAACACTTTGTCTCAGGAACGGAGAATCCAGCCCAAAATGTCTCGTGGACTGCACTCAGAACCCAGGTGAGTCGCAGGTTGCCTGTAGTGATCTCTGATAATGTAAATACATGATCAGTCAGTTCAATCAGATGATCACTAGATGGCAACACTAACAGGGACTATATAAGCAAGCTCAAGCAGTTTTCCCGCTCTCTTCTCTCTCTTCATGCGTGTTGTAGCTAGAGGATAGAAGTGTGACCAGCTCAGAGTGTAGTATATTATATTCATTGTCAATTTAATTCAATCCAAGTTAATTCTACAACGAGTCAAAGTATTAAAGTGAAGAACTCACAAGTATATTATTTTGTTACTCAATAAATAATTTGTCATCAACTGGAAGATTTTGACTGTTTATCATCAAGTAAAGTATAACTTGGGAAGACAAATGAGTAGCAATAATATTACACCCCTGTAATATAACATGTTACCAGGAGTAGTAATATAACACAACATGATACCAGGTAAAAAAAAAACGCTTTAAGAACAACTAGTAGAAAGATTAGGACAGAAAAGAAAAAGTTCCGATATCGAACGTTTGACTGTGGAAACCTTCACAGCAAACGGATCCTTGACAACAAAGCGAATCGGTGGAACACGGTCAAGTTTCATGGCAGCTGAAAACTACCGGTAACTTAAATTTAAATTGGAAATTATTTAAGCAGCAGTTCCAACTCTATTTGGAAGCTCATGACTTAAATACAGCCTCTGAAGCTCGAAGAATAGCACTGCTACTGTCAATGGCAGGACAGCAAGCTATAGAAATATGTAATTAATTTATATACACCGAAGACGAAGACAAAGGCAAATTTGGAGTGATTGTTGCAAAGTTTGACGACCCCTGCAAGATGCAGACAAATGAAATACTGGAGCGGTTCAGGTTTCATAACAGGTTACAGAAAAACGGCAAACCGATCACAGGCTTTGTCACAGACCTTAAGTTACTAGCACAATCCTGCAATTTTTAAATGCTGCAAGATTCTAAGATTTGTGATCAGATAGTGTTTCGCATCTGCGATGAAAGGTTAAGGGAAGAATTATTAATGCTAAACAATTTAACACTTAAAACGGCAATTGAAACATGTTTGTTTCACGAACGATCGAAGAATCAGTATATTGAATACCTAGAATATAAAATCTGTGAAAATGGAGCGAAAACTTACCACGAGGTAATGGCAGTATCGCACTCGATGAAGATGCATGCTTTTGGACGGCATCCATCTTGCGCAAGGGCAGTATGCACATACGCACATCCAGAAAAGACGCAAATGGGCAAAATACCATTCCAGCCCAAAATGTCTCGTGGACTGCACTCAGAACCCAGGTGGGTGGCAGGTTGCCCACCACTGCTTTAAGAGATACAATGAGGCACTGGTGTCAGAGGGCCATATGATACAGGTTAATTTATCACATTTTCTCTGTGTTAAGTGCAGTTCCTGATTAGATACATGTCCTGAAGCATGAAAAAAGAGAAACTATTTTAGTGACTTCAAGGTATTCCTGCATACCTCGTGGCTAACTATCAAGAAACCCCAGCAGTAAGTCAAGCATTTTATCTTCAACAGATTCACTGAACCGCAAAGTTATTGGAAGCTAAGGACAGAAGGAGGCCATTCAGTGTACTGTGCCCATGTCAGCTCTCTGAAATAGCTATCCAGTTAGATAATAATCTTTATTATTGTCACAAGTAGGCTTACATTAACACTGCAATGAAGTTACTGTGAAAATCCTCTAGTCGCCACATTCCGGCACCTGTTTGGGTACACAGAGGGAGAATTCAGAATGTCCAATTCACCTAACAAGCACATCTTTTGGGGCTTGTGGGAGGAAACCGGAGCACCCGGAGGAAACCCACGCAGACACGGGGAGAACGTGCAGACTCCACATAGACAGTGACCCAAGCCGGGAATCGAACTCGGGTCCCTGGTGCTGTGAAGCTACTGTGCTAAACACTATGCTTCCATGCCGCCTTTCCCCAAAGCACTGAAAATTATTTTCTTTTCAAGTATATTCAGTTCCCTTTTGACAGTTACTATGGAATCTGCTTCCATCTCCCTTTCAATGCAGCACATTCCAGATCATAGCAACCTATTGTGTAAATATGGTTCTCCCCATCTCCCCTCTGGTAATTTGATCAATTACCTTAAATCTGTATCATCTGAACATAAGAACTGGGAGCAGGAGTAGGCCATCTGGCCCCTCGAGCCTGCTCCGCCATTCAATAAGATCATGGCTGATCTCTTGGTGGACTCAGCTCCACTTACCCGCCCGCTCACCGCAACCTTTTATTCCTTTACTGTTCAAACATCTATCTACCTTTGCCTGAAAACATTGAATAAGATAGCCTCAACTGCTTCACTGGACAGGGAATTCCACAGATTCACGTCCCTTTGGGGTCAACTCAGTCCTAAATCTACTCACCTTTATTTTGAGGCTATGCCCCCTAGTTCTAGTTTCATCCGCCAGTGGAAACAACCTCCCTGCTTCTATCCTGTCTGTTCCCTTGATAATTTTATATGTTTCTATAAGATCCCCCCACATTCTTCTAAATTCCAATGAGCATGGTTCCAGTCTATTTAGTCTCTCCTCATAAGCTAAACATCTCAACTCCGGAATCAATCCAGTGAATCTCCTCTGCACACCCTCCAGTGCCAGTCCACCTTTCTCAAGTAAGGAGGCCAAAACTGTATGCAGTCCGTTTTCGACCCTCCTGCCAGTGGAAACAGGAAATAGAAGGAGTTTACCCATTACAGAACATGAAAGATGCCATTTGCTTTGAAGTTCAACCAACAATCTGTTCTATTGCTGCATCACCATTTTGTGTCGCTAATGGAAATTCTTCTTTCTGAATCCACTACCTGCGAGTTGAATTGGTCCGAGAGACATCCAACAGCAAGAACTCGCTGTCTGTTTAGAATGCAACTCACACAATGCCAGTTTGTGGAAAAGACAGTACTCTGCATCATATTTACAGAGTATGAGTACAAGTGTCCATCAGGGAAGTTAAACATCTCTGACTTCAATTGACATTTATAACATCAAAAAGCAAATTACATTACTGCTTTGCAATGTACTCCAGGCTTTGTTTTCGTGAAGAACTACTACATCGATCAAGTAATTGTACATCATATACAAACAAGGTCATCTCCAAGATCTATGTTGTATTTCATGTTGATGATGATGATGGTGGATATCAAAAGTCGGATGAATGGGATGCTGGGGTAAATTACCCAGTTGCCATTCTATGATCTCACACATTGACAGTGAACATAAATTCTATTCTTTCTTACCTTGATTTCTCACTGTGCAATTACAAACAGAATATATAACAAAGAACAATGCAACACAACTATATCCCACTTCTGGGATGTCACTCCAGCTGTTTGGAAGCTGTCCTGATCAACCTCCCATGTCGCATTCTCCGTTCATTTCAGCTCATCACTTCAGTTCAGTGTTCCTCAACTCGCATCAAGTCCCAGTTGCACATCACCTCTTTGCTTGCTGCTTGGCATTTGGCTCCAAGTCTGGGAGTGCCTCAATTTTAAAATTCTCATCCCACCACAGCCTCATCCCTCACCATCTCTGCGACCTCTTTGGCCCTATTGCTCTCTGAGAACTTGGTGTGCCTGCAATTCTGGCCTTTCATACTTCTCCAATGCCCTTTGCCTCACCATAGTTGTCATAAATTGGGGTTAGGCAGGTCATGGGACACTTATGAGACTGGGGGATTGATATTGCAAACCACTTCAGGTACTTGGGGGTGCAGGTGACACGGGCGGGCCAGTCAGGTGGCGGCTGTGGGGGGGGGGGGGGGGGGGGGGGGGGGGGCGGTACACTTCCATAGGTACAATTTATTAGCATGGTGGGGAGGGTGAAAGCGGACTTGGCAAGGTGGGACAACCTCCCTGTATCACTGGCAGGTCGGGTGCAGGCGATTAAAATGAATGTGTTGCCGCGATTTCTGTTTTTATTTCAGTGCCTGCCGGTCTTTTTGCCGCAAGCACTCTTTAAGGAAGTGGACAAGTCGGTCACTTCGGTCATTTGGGGGGGCGAGGGAAGGGGAAACGGAAAATTGGGTGATATCGGCGATCTACAGGAGGATTTTGGGGGAGGATGGGGTGTCCATGGAGGGAATTAAAGCCAAGTGGGAGGAAGAATTTGGGGAGGTTTTGGAAGAAGGTCTGTCGTGTGAGGTGCTCCGGAGGGTGAACGCTTCAACCTCATGCGTCAGATTGGGGCTGATACAGCTGCAGATCGCGTATACAACGCTCCTCACAAGGGTGAGGATGAGCCAGTTCTTCGAGGAAATGGAGTATGTCTGTGAGCAGTGTGGTAGGGGCTCCATAAACCGTGTACATATGTTTTGGGCCTGTCCGAAGCTGGAGAGGTATTGGAGGGAAGTTTTCATTATCATCTCGAGGTGAACTTGGAACCAGGGCCCCTAGTAGCCATTTTCGGGGTGTCGGACCAGCCCGGGCTGCAGGCCGGTGCGGGGGCAGATGTTTTAGCCTTCGCCTCGCTGATTGCCCGTAGACACCTCCTATGGGGGTGGAGGTCAGTTCCTTCACCCCGTGCCTCGGCTTGGCGGGGGGTACCTACCTGAATTTTTGACTCTCGAGAAGGGGCTGAGGGGATGAATGAGGGGTTCTACAATTCATTGGGATTGGTTATTGTGCACTTTCAAGAACTGGTTGCCATTGAACATTGGCGGGGGGGGGGGGGGGGGTTTGCTGGGCTTATTGTTGTTTTTGATTACACGGGCTGGCTGTTAATTTACTGACTGGCTGTTATTTTTTTACCTGGAACACAAGGGTGGTTGTTTGGGTCTGTATATTGAGGGGGGTGCTGGTTTTGTTTGGCGGATTGTTATTGTATTGGTTTTTTGTTTGTTATTTCTTTATGTTGTTTATTTGATGAAAATGAGGAAAATAAAAAGATTTTTAAAAAAGCACTGGTGAAAACCATTCCATCCATTGTACCTGTATTGGCTTTTTGACAGAGCTATTCAATTAGTCCCATTTTCCCCATTCATGACCCCAGAGTCCTGCAAATCTTACCCTTTCATGTATATATTTCAATCTCTTTTGAAAGTTATTACTGAATTTTCTTCCACTACCCATTCAGCTGTTGCATTATAGATCATAACTCGTGGTGTAAAATCATTTCCGCCTACATTTTGAGCAAATTATGTGAAATGTGTCTCCTCTGGTTACTGACCCACCTGCCACTGGAATTCCATCTGGATTATATACAAAATGTAAAGAATATTAATTCTTTTTGACTATAATGCATTAAATATTCTAATTTCCCAGTTCTAATTTATTCGTGATTTGGAGTTAATAGAAGTCAAGCAGAGTTCGGTTCCTTGTCCTTTCTGGTGCAAGTGTTCCATGCCTAATTGCGTAAGTATGGTGCTAACTGTTCTGCAGAGAACAAGAATGGTGTGTCCCTGTGCACCAGTGACCTCTCAGTTCCTGCTCAGAATTCCATTCTGCTTCCCTCCACACCGGCAGCCTGGATCTCATCAACCCACGAGCAAGAGAACAGGCTGCAAGCTGTGCTTGCCGGGGCAAGATTGCACAACCCCTGCCGGGCCACTTTAACCATCTGCGGCGCCTGCTGACACTGATCCTGCCAACAGAGCTAATTCAAAATGCTTGGTTCTGTGCCATTTTCTGCACTTTAAAAAAAATATCAATTTAAATTTACAATGGGACCCCCTACGCTGTGTGATAAACTGAGCACACAAGAGGGCAAAGCAAATCACGAACAGGAAGGAAGTGTGCTCTTGATAAATTAAATGCTTCTGCACTGTCCAGCAGAGGGCATGTGCTTCTGTGCAGATCCCACGCCACTCCCTCAAAAAAATATTTGCCTACTCCACAGCCTGGCCAAAGTGGAGGTGATTGGTAAATAACACTGTCAATCATAGCTGGAGACCACACTGCTGTGATCAACTGGGGTCGAGTTTCTGCACATAAGTAGGGTTTAAAGAGTCTTTCAAAGGAAGAGGAGGTGGAAAGACTGAGGATGAAAATTTTAGAGCTTAGAGCCCAGTCATCCAAAGATATAGCCACCAATGGTGGAATGAAGAGGCTGGAATTGGAGAAGTGCAAAGTTCTACGGGTTGTTGGGTTGAGGGGATGTTACAAAGGTAGAGTGGTCAAGGCCACAGAGGGATTTGAACAGTGGGGTCAGAGTGTGAAAATGAAAGCCTTGCCAGACAAAGAGCCAATGTTGGTCCGCAAGCACAGGAGTAATAATTGGACAGGACTTCATCTCCAGTGAGCGTCCTGACAGTTTCCACATAGCACATCCAAAGCCCCGAGTACAGAAGGCTAAATGCCACCTCAGCACTTTATTTCAAAGATAAAGTACTGTCTGCACAGCCACCCGATTATAAGATTGATCAAATGCATTTTTGGTCTGGCAATCTCCCCATTTAATAAACTGAATGTTCAGGACAAGATTGTCTTTCCCTTGCTGAGTCATCAGGTCAAATGAAAATGCACCCAATCATCAGCAATTGGCCTCCAGCCCTATTGACCCCACTCCACTATTCCATTACATTACGCTGTTCATTGAGGTGCATTTGCTGCCAACCTCCATGCATGCTTAGTTGTATGCTGTTAACAGGCCCTGGTTAACGGCTGCAATATTTATAGGGGGAATGTGCAGCAGTGCGCACACATGGTGGTCATCATTGGCCCTGGAGAGACTGTTATGAATTTCTATCCTGGGCTGATGGTGATGGATTTTGCAAATGCCTTTTTGCAGGGAGGTGGAAGTGAAGGATCTGTAGATGGGAACCTAAAGTCTTTTCCCTGTGGGATACTTTACTGCAGTCGTGTTGGTGGCTGCCTCAACTAACACTCACAGCAAACTACAATCCACTTACATTACTGTGATAGTGAGATTGAGTTTAAGAACATTTACCAATATGGCTGCGGCAAAATATCACACACGGAATTTTTTTTAATTTTCCACCTGCTAATCATTCCCTCCCCCTGTGGTGATATGCGTACATGCATATCTGTATATAACTGTACAAATGTATAAACCCATTTATCAATGTACATCACCACGGATATGACCTCCTGCCAGTGGGTGGCGCCAGACATGCATCACGTGACTGACGCAACTCAGCAGTGGGTGGTAGTATGGATAGTAGGACAGTCGCACTTAGAGTAGCATCCTAGAGACTTGAATAACTTTGTTTGTATATAGATCTGTTAGTTATCTTCCCACGTGCTTAATAAATAATTGTTCTGGTTGAACACATTCATGTTTTGTGTGTGTCTTCATCATCGGGTTGACCACAGAATGCAACATGGTGCCAGAGTGCTGAACAACTAAAGACAACTACGCCAAAGACTAATAGAATCGCAACAAACAACTTTTTCGCTAACCTGGTGAACTATAACTATTTGTGACTCAACGCAGCTAAAGACACCGAAGTTTGAGATGGGAGATTTAAAGGCACCCCATCAGCTTTGAGTATCAGGTAACAGACGAAAATTGCCGCATTTTTAAACAGCAGTTTGGACTCTATGTCTTAGCACTTGGCCTCCAGGCCCAGCCTGACGAAAGGTGCATTGTGTTGCTGCTCACGGTAGCAGGTCCTGCAAACACTTGAACTTTACAAATCCTTTGTTTTTTGCTGGCAAATAATTAGTTGCTTTGATCGACACTGCTCTCTGAGGAAGAATAAGACATTCAAAAGATTCCGATTTCGCACGCGCACAAAAAAAACTAATGAATCTTTGATAGCTTTGTAACAGATTTGAAACTGAAGGCCCAGTCATGTAATTTTGACATGGCAGTCATCGATGATCCGTGACCAAATTGCTTTTGAGATATCGAATGACAGGCTTCAAGAGCGATTGTTGAGGGAAGACACCCTTACGTTAGAGAATGCCAAAAGGATCTGCCAGGCAAATGAGGTAACTGCACAGCAGATCAGCATCCTCAGTTCAAAAAATGTTGGTGTCAACCTTGGAGAAGATGCTGGCACCATAAGTACTGTGACGCA
The DNA here is from genome assembly GCF_047496885.1 of Scyliorhinus torazame. Lineage (NCBI taxonomy): Eukaryota > Metazoa > Chordata > Chondrichthyes > Carcharhiniformes > Scyliorhinidae > Scyliorhinus > Scyliorhinus torazame. Next base: position 202,654,747 of record NC_092708.1, on the reverse strand, counting down.
CACAAGAATTAAAAGTGGCCTCAGTGTGGGTGACCATTTTAAGGACACTGTGACGCAGTCGAAAAGTAATTGCAGTCTCAGTACGGGTGGCCATTTTGCGCGTTCTGCTACGCAGCTTCGCAAGAAACATGGTCTCAATGCGGGTGGCCATTTTGAGCAACAAACTAAATCTGCCATTTTGTGTTTGCAATGTGGCAACAGACACTTGCTGTAGTGATGGCCTGCATTCAAAAAAGTTTGTCACAAGTGTGGCATAAGGGGTAACTTTGTCAGGTGATGCACCTTTGGCGTGACAGTTGTCCGAACAAAAGCGCAGAGGGCGAACAAGAACAACAGCATTGAGGACCAGGTCGATGTGAATGTGATTATGAATAGCAACCCAAACAGTTTGGCCGGCCACAACAAATAAATATTTCTGGAAATTTGCAGCCACAGTGAGGTGAATGTGGGGACGCTCAAGGACAGATGGACGATTCTGATAATGATACATGGAACGCCCATCAGCTGTAAACGTGATACGGAGCAAGAGCCAATCTGATCTCACTATCGGCAGTATGATGCCTTAAAATTGGACTACACATTATTCCAAGGGTCGCCCTTCTGAAGGACTACAAACAGTCATCGGATTCCGACCTCAGGAGTGTGTGAGCTCAATGTCACCGTCAAGGATGTCACGTGCAGGTTAAAATTCCCCATAGTGGAGACACGGTGTGACTCGCTCATTGGGATGCAAGCTTGTGAAGAGCTTGGTTTCGTCAAGAGGATCGATGCGGAAACATACGACACCCAGCCAGCACATCTCAGTGGAGTCAATCATGCAGAGCCATCCAGAGGGATTTCAGGGATTTTGCAACCTGCCCTTCACATACTGCATTCAGCTCAAGGAGGATGCAAAACCGGTCATGTATGCGCCCTCTAAGGGACAAGCTCAAGGATGAGATACAAAGGATGATGGCCTTGGGCTTAATCAGGCACATAGAAGAGCCCACCGACTGGGTCAACGCCATGGTCTGCGTGAAAAAGAGAAATCGCGACCTGAGAATATGTATGGACCCCAAGGATCTCAACCTGAACATTAAGAGGGATCACTACCCTATCCCGAAGAGGGAAGAAATAGTGTGCGAGACGGCTGGAGCAACATACTTCAGCAAGCTGGTGCGTTGCAAGGCTTCTGGCAGTTTAAGCTCAATGAGGCAAGCACAAGACTCTGCACCCTCAACACATCTTTCGGGCATTACTGCCTCCTGCAAATGTCATTCGGCATCGTCTTGGCATCTAAAATCTTCCATTGGGCCATGGAGCGCCTAGTAGAAGGGCTACTGGGTGTCCGCATATACAACATCATAATCAGGGTATCCACAAGGGAGGAGCATGATAAAAGACTGCTTCAAGTCCTCCAAAGAGTCAGCAAGAATGGCCTCAAACTCAATCAGGCTAAATGTCAAGTCGGCGTCGACACCATTATGTTTTTGGGAGATAGGCTCCTGGCAAAAGGTGTGCAGCCAGATAATGATAAAATCAAAGCCATTCTTCAGATGCCACGGCTCACGGACAAAAAGGGCGTCTAGCCTTTTATTCTTAGCCCTGCCTCCAAGACCTCCCAGCGTAGGATGGCAGAAAGTGGGTATGACTTAATCCATTTTAATGGTAACGACTACCTGGTTGGAATTGAATATTTTTCCAATTATCCAGAGGTGGCGCAGTTGGCCAACTCCACTACTCACTGTGTAATACAGCATGTCAAAGCGATCTTTGCCTGGCATGGCATGTCGGACAATGGGCCGTGCTTCAACAACCATGAATGGACGGAGTTTGCCCACCTCTATGACTTCAGACACATTACTTCCAGCCCGCTATATCCGTAATCGAATGTGAAGGCAGAAAAGGGCGTACATATTGTGAAGCAGTTACTGATGAAGTCCCTTGATAGCTGAGACGATATGCATCTGGCATTGCTCAGTTATCGTTCAGCCCCACTTGTTAATGGCCTCTCGCCAGCACAGCTGCTCATGAACCGGCAGCTGCGGACGACCCTACCCTCTATGGTGGCCTCCTCTGTCGATCGGAGACTCAAGAAGAAGTTAGTTCTTCAGAAGAAAATGCAGGAAGAGGTTTATGACAGGTCTGCAAGGCCGCTCTGGCCACTGCCGATAGGAGTCACTGTGAGAGTCGAGGACCCCAATGGCAAGGGATGGGTGAAACTGGTGAGAGTCACGCAACTAGCGGGTCTGCCCACATTCATGGGAACCACTAAAGACGGTTCACTCCTGCACAGGAAATGATGAGTGCTCCTGAAAGTACAGCGGCCTTTTGTGTTCAACCCAGAAAAAGAGTTTGGGTCTACTGCAAAACCTGACGCAAAGTGGCCAGCGCAGCCCGGGGTCAATGATGCATCCGCAGTAGTGCATGGGGAAAGACTGACTGCTGATGAAAGTGGAGCACGCTCACCAACCTAATCATTACTCAGAAGGTCGAACAGAGTAAGGCTCAAGCCTGACAGACTGAACTTATAATAACGAAAGAGAAAATGCTGGAAAATCTCAGCAGGTCGGACAAAGAGTCATCGGACTCAAAACGTTAGCTCTTTTCTCTCCCTACAGATGCTGTCAGACCTGCTGAGATTTTCCAGCATTTTCTCTTTCGTTCCTGAAACTCCCTCCCAAACATCTCTGGGTGTACATACACACCATAGATTGCACTGCTTCAAGGTGTGACTCACCACCATCTTCTCGGCAATTAGGGATGACAGTAAATGCTGACCATGCCAGAGACAATCTGGTGAACAGATTTTTAAAAACACTACAGTGGAAGTGGGGCTATCCGAGTTTTCAAATTGGTGAAAATTCTCTGTTGAAAGTATAAGCCCCTATGTTATAATGGGCGTTTGCTATCTTAATAAGTGCTCATAAATCGCCCCCCTCGCCTTTCTCAGCTGCTCTACCGCCCTTCCTGTGGTTAACAAGCCGAAGTCCGTCTGTAGTCTCCGCTGTTCCCTTAAAAGCCCTGCCTCTGGGGTCTCCGCATACCTCCTGTTAACCTGTAGTATCTCCTTTACCACTCGGTCCGTCTCTGCCCTGTCTACCTTCTCCCTGTGTGCCCGTATCGAGATCAGCTCCCCTTTAACCACCACCTTCAATGTCTCCCAGGCCACCGCTGCCGGAATTTCCCCGTGTCATTGACCTCCAGGTAGTTCTGAATACATTTCCTCAGCAGCCCACACACCTCTTTGTCAGCTAAAAGACCCACGTCTAACCTCCAGTGTGGGCGCTGGTTACGGTCTTTACTAACCTGTAGGTCAACCCAGTGCAGGGCATGGTCTGAGATTGTGATCGCCGAGTACCCCGTATCCACCCCGCTCTATCATAGAACTGCTTTTATTTTGGTTTAATGTTTTGCATTTCCTGCAGCACCACTGCATTCTTCTCCTTATTTTCCAAGTATGGAAGTGCGGTACGTAACCTTCTATTCATGAGTAACTGCTAGCGATCTATCATGTGACAATGGCGATGCTTTGTAACTCAATAGTGCGAGATGTGGATCAGATTGGCTGTCCATTGCCTTCGTCATCAATTGATTGACAATATTTATACTATTTTGGCTTTGCCATTGGCTTGTGGGTACAACGGATATGACGTGATTGAAATCATACGTGACTGCAAAGTGTTGCCACACTTGACAGCTGAAACAAGGACCGGTGTTAATCACGACACTTGAGGAATTCCGTGTCTGGCAAAAATTGACTTGGTACGCAGTATTACACTGCTTGCCATTATGCTTGACAGTAGAGCCATTTTGGGGTAGTTTGAAAAATAGCCTATGATCATTAAATAATCATTCCCTCATAGGTGAAAGAGATCCACAGCTACTTCTGCCATGGTGCTGTAGGTAAATTAGATATCTGCATAGGTTCTTGTGTTTGCTTGCAACGATGCGTCTGGCATGTGTCACAACAACTGACCATGACATCACTACACTCAGCAAACAATCTGTGGCCATCTTGGGTTGGCAGGAGACACAGTGGTTCATTCATCCAAGGGATACATCACCTAACTTGTGATGTTATTCTGTACTGTGACACAGGCTTGGGTCATTGAGCAGTGAAAGATTCTATCTAAAAGGCATATGATAATGGTAGATAATAGGTTTGAGAGACAATAGTATTTTACGGTTTCCTCTTCCTATTCTTGCACTGTTACCTCTGGACTCTTTCCAGAATCTACTCTTGGACCTCTCCTATTTCGCATTGGCAAACTGGTTCTGTGAAATATCAGCAGAAAACCACAAAACTTGCGCTTGCCCACACATCTGCTCTATCACCAAGCCAAATGACACTCCTCCCTCAGTTCATCCACTGTTGAAACCCTCATCAATGCCTTTGTTTCCTCCAGATGCAGACATTCAAATGTCCTCCTGGCTGGCCCCCCCAACCTCCACCCTGCGAAAACTGGAGCTCATTGAAAACTCTGCTTCCAGTATCCTAGCTCGCACCGGGTCGTTTTCACCAATCACCCCTTTGTGTTTTTGCTAACCTACCGTGGCTCCCACTCCAGAGGACCTCAAGTGTTAAATCAGCATCCTTGTTTTCCAATTCTTAGGATGCGACAGCATTAGAGAAGGTGCAGAGAAAATAAAAATCAGGAGAATGGTGCCGGGGTGAGGAACTTCAATCACGTGAATGGGTTGGAAAGGCTACGGCTGTTTTCCTTAGAGATGAGATTTAATGGAGGGTGGTGAAAATCATGAGTGGTCTAGACAGAGTAGGTAGGGAGAAACCATTTCTGATGGCAGAAGGATCGAGAATCATAGGACACTGATTCAAGGTGACTGGTGAAAGGAGCAACGGTGACGAGAGAAGAGGCAGTGGGTGGTTAGCATCTGAAATGGACAAGCATTTTGATGGAGGCAAATACAATTGCAGCTTTTAAAAGGGAATATGATTTTAAAAAATATGAAGAAAACAAAAAATCCAAAGCGACTGCTCTGAGTGTCACCAGCTGAGTTGCTCTTACAGAGTGAGGACAGACGTGACAGGCCAAACGGCCTCCTTCTGTACGGTAACCAATCTATGAACTCCTCAACTCTCCCCCTCTCCGTAAGCTCCTCCAGGTTGCACGATCTTCCAGGTTCTCCGCACTTCCTTCAGTTATTCACCTCTTGATATCAATTTTCCTCACTCCATCACTGATAGCTGTGCCTTCAGCAAACTATGCCCCAAACTCTGGAGTTCCCTCCCCCTCTCTTTTTAGATGTTCTTCACAGCTTACTCCCTTTGATAAGCTTTTGATCATCCATCATGATATCCCTTTATGTGGCTCATGTCAAATGTTGTTTGATAACACTCCTGTGACACGCCATGGTACATTAAACTGCATTATAGGCCCCATTTAAATACAAATTATTGTTGCTGTTGTCATTGTCTTTCCACTCGAGTGGGCAGCCAGGGCTTCAGTTTAATGTTTCTCTTAAAAGACAGCCCGTCTGATATTGCAGCTCTCCCTCCGAACTGCACTGAAGCAATGGCCTGGATTATCCACTCGGTCTCTTAACGGTGGGGCTTGAATCCACAACCTTCTGATTCAGAAATAAAAATTGTCCCATTCTCTAATCATTCAAGTCTTCCTTTAATTGCAAGCTACTCTGTAACCCTTTGCAAGTCTTCTCTGCACCCTCTATAACCGTTATATAATGTAGTGACCATAACTGCACATAGTGCCTTTCATATAAAGCAGAAAATGCTGGGAAATCTCAGCAGATTAGGCAGCATCTGTGCAGAGAGGCAGAAATAGAGTTAACATTTCAGTTCTGAACGTCACAGACCTAAAACATTGGGCGGAATTGGTTTCACCTTGGGAGACCAAGGTGAAACCAATTTGCATCCCGCTAACTGGATGGAGAAGGATGCCTAACCGGAATCTTCCCCCATGTCCGATTCTCGGCGACTCCAGTGGGGGAACACGTCAGTCTAGAATGTGTCTGCAACAATATGGCGCGCAGAAGTCAGGACTCACCTGAACAATGCCTGCAGCTGTCTCCAGAATTCAGGACGGAGCCCACCAACAACCCTGAACTTGGGAACACTACAGCAGTGGGTAGAAGTATCAAACGGTGGATCTTCCAGATTCAGAGTCTTCGTGGAATTCCCTCTTCATTTTCAGCAGGTCCACCTTCATTCTTCAATGGTGGGTCAGTGATGTCAGGTGCAGTTACAATCTGGTACCCAGATATGATGCCAGCACATTCGCGCCATCATGCCCACTCCACTACAGCAAATGGTGCAAAACCCCCCAGGTGCATAATTAATGAGGTCGGAGCCAGAAGACATGACGTGGTTTCCCGCCGTCCCCTACAGCAAGTAAAACTCCCCAATCCAGACTCCACCATGGGACTTAAGTTCTATATGGGAGAAATCCACCCATTAAGTATATTTCTCTTTCTACACAAGTGCCGTCTAACCTGCTGAGTTTCTTTTTTGCAGCATTTTCTGTTTTTACTTCACATTTCCAGCATCCACAGTATTCTGCCTTTCAACCAGTGGCTGGCTTGTATTTTTATGGACTTCCTAACATCTAATGATTGATGCATGTGTAGGCCCAAAATTTGTTCCTCCATTCATGGCGATCATGAAATAGATCCATATTTTAACTCCATTTACCTGCCTTGGTTCTATAGCCTTTGATGTCCTTGTCCAACAAAAATATATCAATTGTGTCGTGTTGGGTGCTCTGCTACACAGACGAACCAACACGGTTGCAGATGGTACAACTCAGTTTTATTACTAACAATATTTACAATGGTAAACTGGTTACTGTGGTTCGTTCAGTACCCTTGAATCCGTGGACCTATCCCTAACACTATCTTGGAGAGGCACTCAGCACATGGTGGATGTCTAAGTGGCTTGCTGTGAGCTCTGTGCCCTCAGCTGTCTCCTGCTGGAGTGAGCGGGAAGTGTCGTGTTCCCCGTTTTATAGTGTGTATGCTCTTGCCTGTGATTGGCTGTGGTGTGTGTGTATTGATTGGTCCGTTGATCTGTCCATCAGTATGTATGTATGTTTGCACCATGATGTTTACCTAAATATCATGACAAATTTCAGTTTTGAAATTTTCAATTGACCACCCCAAGCCTGAACTGCATTTTGAGTGAGGAGGGAGGGAGGGAAGAGAGTTCTTGATTTCCACTATCCTTTGTGAGAAGAGGAGTTTCCTCACATCACCCCTCACAGCCGTTTGCAATTTTAATCTCAAGGATAATAGGGAACAAAAATCGGACACAAATATTTTGGTAGCACCTCTTTTCAAGAAAGAAACAAAACAAGTTTTCTATTCCTTAAATGGCAATGAAGTGTTCAGTCCCAAAAACTCGTCGGCTCAGTTCTTGATTTAGAAGGAGCCGATGGACTGGGAGGGAGCCCAATAGGAGATGTTAAATGGAGGTTGGAGGAGGATCTGGGGGGGGGGGTGGAGGCCAGGATATGGGAAGAGGCCCTGTGGGAAGGTGCATGCGTCCTCATCATGCGCAAGGCTCAGCCTTATTCAGTTTAAAGTAGTCCACAGGGTGTATATCACGGTGGCAGTAAGTGAGTAGGTTCTTGGAGGGAGTGGAGGACAGGTGTGGAAGGTGCACGGAGAGGCCAGTGAACCATGTCAACATGTTTGGGCATGTCCGAAATTGAAGGGGCTTTGGCAGCGGTTTGCGAGCATAATGTCCGAGGTGTTGGGGACAAAGGTAACCCCAAGGCTAGAGGTAACGATATTTGGGATGTCGGAAGACCCGGGAGTCCAGGGGGCGAGAGATACCGACGATTTGGCCTTTGCATCCCTGATAGCCCAGAGATGGATTTTGCTTGGGTGGAGGGACTCGGAGCTGCCAAAACCGGGTGTGTGAGTGAGCGACCTGGCGGAATTTTTGAGGTTGGAAAAGATCAAGTTCATCTTGAGAGGGTCGGTTGACGGGTTCACCCAGTGGTGGAAGCCATTCGTTGACTTCTTTAAGAAGGATTGAGGTGTCAGCAGAGGGAGGGGGTGGGGATAAGGGGGTTAAAATGGGGAAAGCAATATGGGAGTGAGGGAGGACAGGTGGGATGTGGGTTCTGGTTATTTATTATGTTGATCAATTTTGCTTCTGCTCTTATTAGTTGTGTTTGTTGTTTATATAAATGCCTTAATAAAGCATTAAAAAAAATAATCTTTCACAACCTCAGGACATCCCAAGCACTTTATAACCAGTCAAGATACTTTTGGTCATTCCTGCATGGGAAATGTTGCAGCAAGCTCTTGCAAACAGAAATGCAGTAATGGTTAGATTTTGTGATGTTGGTTGATAGGCAAGTACTGCTCAGGAAAACACCTTCACCCCTTCTTTGAATTGTGCTATTGGATCCTTCCTGGCATTAAAGCATTCATGGCCATGTTTTTTAATGTCTCACCAAAAAGACAACATCTCCGACACAGCAGTGCTCCCTCAGTCCTGCATAAGAGTGACAACCTGTACTTTTGCACGCGAGTCTCTGAGGTGAGGCTTGAATCCACAATCTCCATCTCAGAGGTCAGAGCACTATGCACCTCGCCATGACTGTCTATGATTCAGATTGGCCTGATCAATGTCTGTGGCATTTTCTCTCTTAATTTCTTTTAAAAGGTGGATAGTTTAATGGATTCTCTTTTCCCTTTCACTAACCAAAACCCAAAGGTTCAGCAGGTCACACTCCTGTGGATCGATAGACGAGGTCATCTGTACTCAAGAGGACTCAGTGAGACAGGCCGTCTATTATATGCAGATACAATTCCCTTGAACCACCCACACTAGGAGACATGACCTTTGACTAAGATGCAGAAACATTACCCTACTTTGTATGCTTTTCCACCATGTAGGGTAACTGGTATCTAAACTACAGCTGTGAATCATAGGACCCTAGAGTCTAGACAACCAAGTTTACAAAGACACAGGCAAATTAAATTGCACTTAAAGCACATCTTTAACTCAAGAAACATCCCAAGGGCCTTCTCAAAGAGATAATGGAATGCAATACTAGATGAGGTGTTGAAGACTGAAAGCCGAATGAATTAAGATATATTTTGAGGAGTCTTTTAGATAAGGGAGAGAGTGTGGAAGCGGCAGAAGGGTTTGGGGAAGGAGTCTCAAAGCTGCTGAGGGCTCTGGCACTAAGCGTGGGTCAGTCAGTGAAATGTGGGAGGGATGGAGGAAGGGCTCATAAAAGACTCAGAATCAAAGCGTTCTGAGATGGTCCCTCTATCTGTGGACTTTCGGCATGGTAATTGATTAGTACACACACTGCAGTTATTTTTGGTATCTGCTTAACACTTGTTTATTCATAGTACTACATCGAAATCGGTGACAGAGTGGACATGTTGCTACCAGGCATGGTGTTCCAAATTCTCCAGGCAGAGTCTTATCTCATGACTGACTGAATCATAGAACTTACAGTGCAGAAGGAGGCCATTTTGGCCCATCAAGTCTGCATCGGCTCTTGGAAAGAGCACCTACTTAAGCCCACACCTCCACCCCATCACCGTTACCCCACCCAACCTAAGGGCAATTGAGCATGACCAAGCCACCTAACCTGCACATCTTCGGACTGGCAGGAAACCGGAGCACCCAGAGGAAACCAACGCTGACACGGGGAGAACGTGCAGACTCCGCACAGACAGTGACCCAAGCCGGGAATCGAACCTGGGACCCTGGAGCTGTGAAGCAACTGTGCTAACCACTGTGCTACCGTTTCGCCCTAAAAACCTGGATTAACTGGTGTCAGTGGTACATCATATATTAGCATAGCCCGCCTGTTAATCCTATATACTACACGTCCTCACCCAAGTATATTATCCTCTCCAACAACAACATGAAACCACATCTTAAACTATTTACATTGCATTTTTGTAATCGCTATTTACAACTACTGATTCTATGCTACTCCAACTTCTACACTTCCCTCGCCCAAGTCACAATCCTGAGAGGTTCAATCTCCCACAGTAAGCTCGTCCATGTAGAAAAGATGTCTTCGAGACATGAGGGTATTCTTCTGTATCTGGCAGGACATCATCATCTGCAGAATAGGACAGCAATGTAGCAGCATTGCTGACAAAGCGTAACTTGCAGGATAACTGAATTGCACGGACAACGAGAGATTTTCAACAAAGTCTGAGCCAAGAGAAAAAAGACTGAAGAGCACTGACGTTTAGACTCTCTAGGACGAGAAAACAACTCAGGATGCTCAGAAGAACTTGTTGCACCCTTGAGGGGGATACTGTTCTTCATGGTGGCACAGTGGTTAGCACTGTTGCTTCACGGCCTCAGGGTCCCAGGTTCGATTCCCGGCTTGTGTCACTGTCTGTGCGGAGTCTGCACGTTCTCCCCGTGTCTGTGTGAGTTTCTTCTGGGTACTCGGTTTCCTCTCACAAGTCCTGAAAGACGCGCTGTTAGGAGAATTGGACATTCTGAAATCTCCCTCCATGTACCCAAACAGGCAGTGAAATGTGGCAACTAGGGGCTTTTCACAGTAACTTCATTGCAGTGTTAATGTAAGCCTACTTGTGACAATAAAGATTATTATTATTATACTGTTGTGGTATCTTTTATGTCCAACTGAGAGGGGCAGGTGGGACCTCAATGGCACCTTCACCAGTGATGCATTCCTTCAGTACTGCACTGGATGTGCTCAAGTCTTTGGAGTTGGATCAAACCCACAACTTTCTGACTCAGAAGCAAGAATGCTATCCACAGGGCTACAACTCAGAATCTGGATAAATCCATTAGTGACAGCTACTTGTCATTTGTAGCATGGACCATGCTAAAATTATCGCAAGCATATTACACAGAATAACTTTTCTTTCTTGGGAGTTAATTCGCTGTTCTGTGGACCCATGTGGCAGCTAAGTTTGAGCAATTTTCCACAAATATTAACAGCCGGAATCATCAGCTAATCCAGGTTTTCTTTCCTCTGGTGCTGGTTGGAGTTGAACTTGTGAGGCCACAAGATCGCCCCAATTATAACCGTCCAACATCATGAGATATTTCACCCACAGAAAATAAAGCTCCCTCTCCATCTGGCACACTGCTAAACTAGGAGATATATTCCTTCCTTGTATTAATCCTAAAAATCACAAGCATACAAAAGAAGTTCACCAATGCACTGTCAACCATTAGTGTGCTCCATTCCTCATGGGTACTATTATAAGTCCTCTTGAGAGAAGTAAAATGAGGCACATACTTCAAGTGATAACGAACTGCAACTCGAGGCTGATTGCACGGTCACTTAAGGTAATAATTGGCTTCCCTGCTATGAAACTATTACAACACCCGTACAATAAAAAAGATGTTAGTACAACTGAAGGGAGGTTGTTTTGCTAATGTTAATTGATATAATTCCATAAGTCAGAACAGTTAAGCCAAATAGCACTGTTCCTCAGCTATTTTCCGAAAGACAACTATTCACACCAGATAAAAGGGAAGACCAAGAAACAAAACAAGATGATAGAGGTAGAAGAGGATCAGAAAGGAGATTTTACATTACAATTAAAGAACAAAGAAAAGTACAGCACAGGAAGATGCCCTTGGGCCCTCCAAGCCTGCACCGATCATGATGCCTGTTAAACTAAAACCTTCTGTAGCTATTCCCATTCTATTCATGCATTCATCAAGATGCCTCTTAAACACAATTATAGTATCTGCTTCCACCACCTCCCCCGACAGTGTGTTCCAGGCACAGGCCACCTTGTGTGAGAAAAACTTGCTTCGCACGTCTCCTCTAAAACTTCCTCCTCGCACCTTAAACCTAGGTCCCCGAGTAATTGACTTTTCCACCCTGGGAAAAGATGTCTGACTATCCACTCTGTCCATGCCACTCATAGTTTTGTAAACCTTTACCAGTCGCCCCTCAACCTCAGTCGTTCCAGTGAAAACGATCTGTGAGTTTAACCAACCTCTCATAGCTAATACCCTCCAGACTAGACAACATCCTGCTAAACCTCTTCTGTACCCCCTCCAAAGCATCCATACTCTTCTGGTAGTGTGGTGACCAGAATGGTGCGCAATATTACAAATGGGCCAAAATCAGATTCTGTACAGCTGCAGCATGACCTACCAATTTTAAGGCATGCCGTATGCCTTCTTGACTGCCTTATCCACCTGCATTGCCACTTTCGGTGATCTGTGGACTTGCATCCCCAGATCTCTCTGCCTGTCAGTTTTCCTAAGGGTGTTGCCATTTACCATATAATTTCCAACTGTCGTAGATATTCCAAAATGCATGACCGCACATTTGTCTGGATTAAACTCCATCTGCCATTTCTCTGCCCAAGTCTTCAACCGATCTACATCCTATTGCATCCTCTGACAATCCTCTGCACTATCTGCAACTCCACCAATCTTTGAGTCGTCCGCAAATGTACTATTCGGACCAGCTACATTTTCCTCCAAGTAATTTATATATACTACGAGCAGCAAATGTCCCAGTGGAACACCACTAGTCACATCCCTCCATTCAGAAAAGAACCCTTCCGCCGCTACCCTCTGTCTTCTATGACCAAGCCAGTTCTGTATCCATCTTACTACCTCACCTCTGATGCCGTGTGACTTCACCTTTAGTATCAGTCTGCCATGAGGGACCATGTCAAAGGCTTTATTGAAGTCCATGTAGGCAACATCCACAGCCCTTTGTTCATCAATCATCTTCATCAGTTCCTCAAAAAACGTGATCATTTAGTGAGACACGGCCTCCCCTTCACAAAACCATGCTGTCTATCGCTAATAGGTCCATTTGTTTCCAAATTGGTATAAACCGTGTCCCAGAGAATGTGTGTAAGTCCTACCTTTAGAATCTTTTCCAATAATTTCCCTACCACTGACGTAAGGCTCACCGGTGTATAATTTCCTGGATTACCCCTTCTACAACAAAGGACCAACATTGGCTATTCTCCAGTCCTCTGGGACCTCAACTGCAGCCCATGAGTATACAAAGATGTCTGTCAAAGCCCGAGAAATTTCCTCCCTTGCCTCATTCTGTATTCTGGGGTAGATCCCATCGGGCCCTGGGGTCTTATCTACCGTAATACTTTTTAAGGTGCCGAACACCACCTCCTTTTTGATATCAATATGACCTAGAATATCCACCTACCCTTCCGAACTCTGGTTTAGATTTTTTAAAATATTTTATTCAGACATTTTCATAAAAAAACAAACCGAAGCAGAGGCAAAATTCTGCAACATTATAAATGATCACCACTCAATCCCCCCCCCCCGTTCCCCAATCTGTCCCCCCTCCCTTCCTGCCATCCCAATTTTACCCCTTTATTCACCCCCCCCCCCATCCCATCCCTTTTTGCTTGACACCTCATTCCTTCTTAAAGAAGTCAATAAACAACTTCCATTTCCGATACAATCTGTCATCGGCCCCCTCAGGACGAACTTGACCTTCTCCAGCCTCAGGAATTCTGCCAGCTCACTCACCCGCACCCCCACTTTCTGCAGCTCACGCCCAGATCCCAGCCTCCACCTCCCCACCAGCTCCTCCTCCCACTTCTGCTTTATATCTACCACCGGGGCCCCCTCCCAATCCATCAGCTCCTTGTGGACCTCAGACAACTTCCCCCCCCCATTTCCCCCCTTGACAGCAACCCCAAGGGCGGCAACCCAGGAAAGGACGGCAAAATCCTGAACTTGCAGGCCAGTTGCACCTCGTGTCCATCCCCCCCCCCCGTCCCCCCCCAAACGCCTCCTCCACTTTCTGGATCGTCCGGCCCTGGGACTCCAGCCTCTGCTCCACTCTCTCAATACAGGCTTTAACTGGCACCACCACCTTGGCCAGGCCGTCCAGTGCCTCCTTCCTCAACTGGCTGAACTTAGCATTTAGAAATTCCACCAGCTGCTCTATTGATCACTGGGCGGGCAGAACAGGCCCTTTGCCCTCCACCATCTTAACCTGTGGTGATCGAGAGTATAGTTGCCCTCTTCAAGAAGGGGGTGCTGTTCCTGGCCCGCCTTCGGGTGACTTTCCAGAAGCAAGAATTTTATTTTGGTACGCTAGAGGAGGCAATGGAGTTTCCGAGACACTATGGACTGGCAGGAGAAGGAGGTGGCAGGGCTGGTGGAGGTGGCGTTCGAAGATTCTCCTGCTCCAATAGCTCCTTTCTTCTTGACCCACTCCTAGTTCTTGGATCCATCCACCAGCCACACCAGAGTTGTTACACCTTCTCAACTTACTCTTTCCATCCAAAGCCTCGCCCCTCAGATGGGGAAAGGGCCGAAAAATACCATCTTGAGTGTGAGCCACCAAATATCCAAATATGCGACCACTCATTCCATGATTGCCACCGGATGTCAACTCTGGTTTAGTTTAAACATTTTACTCACTTCACAATTTAGAATTCTAAATCTAAAATTGCTATTGGCATTGGTTACATTTCAATTCATCAATTTTAAGAGATGAATTAGATTATGACTTCTTGGAAGGTTTGTCACATTCCCACTTGAGGAGAGCCACTACGTGCATCTTTAACCACCCCACTCCCCACCTAACAAACAGGGAACTTGCTCTAATCCATTTCCCCAATTCGAATAGATACGGTCTCCCTCAAATTTTCACATTTTAATTGACACCCATCTTGCTTGGTTCATGAGGCATGCAATAACCTGCCTAAGTACAGCACCTTCATAGAATCCACAGAACCTTACAGCGCAGAATGAGACTGTTTGGCCCATCAAGTTTTCACCAACCTTCAGAAAGATCGCTCTGCCTCGGCCCACTCCCTACCCTAACCTGCCACATTGATCATGGCCAATCCACCTAACCTGCACATCTTTGGATTCTGGTAGGAAACCGGAGCACCTAGAGAAAATCCATGCAGACAGGGAGAGAATGTGCAATGTTGAGAAGGATAACCTCAGCTGGTACGGGAATTGAACCTGCACTGTTGGCTTTGCTCCACATCAAAACCAGCAATCTAGCCAACTATGTTAAATTACCCCTTCAATGCAGTAAAACACCCAAGGAACTTCACAGGACTGTTATCAGATATATTATTATACTGAGTCGTGTATGATATTAGGACAAGTGACTGAGTAAATGAAGTATGGTTTGAGGTGGAGAAACAAAGACATTTAAGGGAATTCCAAAGCTCAGGGCACAGTGATTAGCACCGTTGCTTCACAACGCCAGGGTCCCAGGTTCGATTCCAGCTTGGGTCACTGTCTGTGCGGAGTCTCCATATTCTCCCTGTGTCGCCGTGGGTTTCTTCCAGGTGCTCCGGTTTCCTCCCACAAGTATGAAAGACTTGCTTGTTAGGTGAATTGGACATTCTGAATTCTCATTCTGTGTAGCCGAACAGGCACCATAATGTGACGACTAGGGAATTTCACAGTAACTTTGTTGCAGTGTTATTGTTCGCCTCCTTGTGACAATAATAAAGATTATTACTATTATTATTAGAAAGAGTTATCAATTAGCTCCATACTTGAGGCCAAGAATGAAACATAACTCCCACTCCTTCTCACTATCCACCCTCTATTTGAACTTCAGGGAAAATATTGCAGCCATCTACTATTGCCCTTGGGTACCTTACCACGTAATCGCTGTCCTAATTTAACCCCATTTGTTGTGAAATCAAGGTAGTTAGTCAATCTTAAAATTTTCATCTAACATTTCAACTTTTGTTTAATTTCCCTCCCATTTGCTTCTTTTCAAGTTCGAACTTGGCCTTTACTCATTTGCAATGGGGCAGTCAACAGTTTTGGTAATGTGCATTAAAAACAATTATAATGATTTCTCAGGTCCCCTTCGCAGACAAATAACCTTTCAACCCAAATTAGCAAATTCTTATACTCCTTCTCAAAACTCCCTCTGCATCTCCTGATTTTCCTTCTTTCTCCTAATTTCATTACCTAGTTTGCAATTTTGCAATTTTCTTACACTTATTGTTCTACGGATTAAACTTGCTTGCATTTGCAATATTTTTGTTCTAAAAGCGTGCTCTGCTTGCTCCCCACATCAAACCAACATTCAGCACATCTATACATCTCAGTTACGGACTTTTAACTCTTTTACCATTTCTTTGATAGTTGTCCTTTTGAAATAATCACTGTTTATTTTTTTTTGGCTCTTATTAGTATTAGCCAAGTAAAAAAAAGGGCTTGAATTTATATAGACAAGTTCATGGTCACAGAGATTTTCAATGTGCTTTAAAGCCAGTTATGTTTTATTTCAAAGTAGCCGCTGTTGTAATATAGCAAACACAGCAGCTAATTTGCAGAAAGCATCGTCCCACAAAAAGCAATGAGATAAATGACCAGACAGTCCATTTAATGACAGAGGTTGAGGGACAAGTATCGGTCAGGGTAACACTGAGAATTCCTCTGCTCTGGTGTGATGTCTTTACATCCACTTGAGAGGGCAGGTATGGCATCATTTTAATATCTCATTCGAAAAACAGCCCCTCTGACTGTGCAACACTCCCTCAGTACCAAACTGGAATGTCAGCCTGTGGAGGAGCCTTAACCCATAACTATCTGACTCAAAAGGTGAGAGTGTGCTGCCCACTGAGCCACGGCTGCCATCTCAAAACATAGCTCAATCACCGTCACTGTCATTCTGTTATCATACTGTATACAGAACTGTGCCAGCACTGCATAAATGTATGACCATGTGTTGCAACCGAGATCAACAGCAAAGGAAAGTTGCAGAAGTAAAAGTTCCACACTTTGCTGTCTGTGCAATTACCCAAGACAATGTATCCAGAGTACAAATTGGGGGACAATAGTAAGAAGGTGGCCACTCCCAGCTTCATAACTTCACCAACTGCATCTGTTGCCAACTGGTAATGAGTAGAGGTGGAAATATTTTCCTTTTGTCCATTCGAGTAACAACTCTTTTCATCAGCCTAAAGGTCGATTTATTTACTGGCGTTGTGCATCCATGTCTAAATGGATCTTTCTTAGTCTGCCTTCCCAAGAATTAGGTTGAGCAGCAGCTACCTATAATTATTAGTCACGTGCTGCCTTGGAAACGAGCTAAAGAAGGAGCCAAGTTAAACATGGGTGGAAGCTTGCAGCTGTACTTCGTATACTCAATCCCCGTTTTAAACTGTCAGAATGGTAGAGGACACTCTGCCTGAAATTGCTTCTTTTTTATATGAAAAGAAAAGTGGGTTTTCAATGCTATATATAGCTGCATTACTAGAGAGGCAGGTGCCCAGCTGCATAGAAAGGTTCAATTTAAAATGTGCCTGCATTTTACCAGCAGGACACTACATAAAACAGTCAGCGGAACAAGAAACTGTCACACAGGAATGAACACTTCATGCTTTATGGCACATGGAGGAGTGATCCATTTGCAGTTCTTTTGAAACATGCAAATAATAGGGTTGGCATCAGAGCACCCTGTGATCACTAACACTAAGGAGAGGGTGGGTGGGGGTGCAGTGAGGAATGCAGAGTGGAAAGGAAGAGACGATCAAACAACGCGTCAAAATGACCTGCATTTATATAGTACCTTTCACAACCTCCAGGCATTCAAAGGGCTTCAGGGCCACAAAACATTTTTTTTTTTTTTTTAAAACGCTGCCATTGTAATTGAGATACGGCTGGTCTTTTTTTTTAAAAAAAGGATTCTGCAATTGTGCAGTTTCTCTCCTCCAAATATTGAACAGTGATATCTGCGGGAACTGGATTTGAAGATTAAAACGATAAATTTATGTCCACATAATTAAAAATTTTATGGAGCACTAAGATATGCGTAATTCAGGACATGACAATATTATTATGAAGCAGCTTGCAAACTCAGTCTTCTGTAAGGTTTTAACCTAACTTGCATCACCTCCATCAGGAAATTATATTAACAGCTTGTGACAACTGAAATTGTCCATTAGAGAGAATAGTGCTCGATGAAGTAAACGGCCTTTTCCCGATCAGCACAGTCTCCCCGTGATGCTAAAAGCTGCTTTTGTTCAGCAAAGATTGTAGATTTTGTTGCTATAGGAATAGGACAGGACTTCGACAAGGTTGCATATAGTGTAATTCCGAAGACAACAGGAAGCAACCAATTCATCCTCTCCAACATCGTATAATTGACTTCCCCATTTAGCTGATTTTTTTGTGAGAAAATATATTTCTATCACTGATAAACTGAACATTACACAAAACCTACAGCTAAAAACATACCATTTGGCCCATCAAGTATGTGCTATTTGACAAGAACCTTCCCCCACCCGTCTTCATCACACCTATCAACATATCCTCTATTCCTTTCCCCTTTGCATGTTTCTTCAGCTTCCCTTTATATGCATTGACGCTATTTACTTGCCATTACTGGGGAAACTAGATAAGCAACATTATCCAAAGCCAGATCATCACTCTATGAGCACTCTCTGATACCGGAGATATCTCTGCATGCACAGGGAAGACCCTGCATAAAATTATTTCTGGGCCATCGCTCTTGCAATTGATCTCACTCAATCGTGTCTCAAAGATAAATATTGAAAACTTGGAGGCAATATCTCATAAAGTTCACTGACTTCCATAGCTACCCTCAATTACGCTTCCAGCCCGCTGCCGACAAAGTCTATTCCAGGGGTTCTCAACCAGGTGTCCAGGCTCCCGAGGGATCTACCAATATAGCGAAAATTATGCTGTACTGTACTGCCATATTCATCATCCCAAGCAGCATTTTGCTCACCACTTTCAACACCATTTCTGGTGAAGCCCAACTGTTCACCCACCCCTTTTCTTTGGCCTTCTTCTGGCAACGCACATATCAGCAGTAGTTCCCCTGACGTGTGTCTGCTTTTGCACCTTGTATGCTTTGCGAGTTAGCTGGTTAGCAATGCTGGAGCCGGACAGCAGCTCTTGAAGATCCAGGCATGGGGGGCGTCAGAGGGGCTTGAGGACAGTTATGGAGAGGAGGCCACTATGCCCCACGGTGCCCATTATCCTGGACTCGCCGGAGGTAATAAGCAGAAAGAAGTCAGAATAATGGTGGCCATCAGGTTTATTATGAAGGGGTGAAGCGCATTGCAGCCTTTATAAATACACAAAGCAGTCTTTTATGGGCGGCACGGTAGCACAGTGGTTAGCACCGTTGCTTCACAGCGCCAGGGACCCGGGTTCGATTCCCGCTTGGGTCACTGTCTGTGTGGTGTCTGCACGTTCTCCCTGTGTCTGCATACGTTTCCTCCGGGTGCTCCGTTTTCCTACCACATGTCCTGAGAGACGTGCTGTTAGGTGAACTGGACATTCTGAATTCTCCCTCTGTGTATCTGAACAGGTGCTGCAGTGTGGCGACTAGGGGATTTTCACAGTAACTTCATTGCAGTGTTAATGTAAGCCTACTTGTGGCAATAAAGATTATTTAGTCATCAGTGGTAATCACAATAAGACATATTTAAACTAACATGATTAGTTCCACCATTTTATAACTTTATCCCGTTTCCACAATATAAATGTTGCTTTTTTAAATTCCAATCTGTAAAGTTTCCATTATAACTTTTCTTCAGGGAGGATTATTGTGCTTTTAAGATTCCTCCATACAAAAAAGGTAGGTGCAAATAAGCAAAATACTGTAGATATGGGAAAGATATTTGTCTTGTGTTTCCAGGGTGATCTGTGGAATTTTAACAACACAAGAGAGGGAGCCTCAGAAGCAAAACTGTGGGAAATCCCGTCTCTATTTCATGCTCCCTGTATTCTGCCTCCTTGACGAGCTGACCTCCGGCACCAGTGCTTCTAACATTTTCCCTCAGCTGAGGACTCCTCTCCACAATGGCTGACAGGACCCTCACCAGTGTCCTTCAAATTTCCCCATGGTGCTGCTCTCACTGCTTCACCCCCCCCCCCCCCCTCCCCCCATCCCTCCCTGAGCCATGATACAGTTCCCTTGGTCCTCACCTTCCACTCCACCAGCCTCCACATTCAGCAATGTACAAACCTCCGCCACATCTGCCACCGCTATTCCGGGGGGCAACAACACCAAACCCCCCCAATTTCCTCTGCAATACCCGGTTCACCACTCTTCAATCACCCCTGACCATCTGTTTGGGTGAACTCTGTTCTGGACACGGTTGTTCAATCTGAAGCATGATCCTGAGCTTCCCATCGCCTCTCATTTTAATTCTCCAGCTCACTCCACTTTGACCTCTCTGTTTAGCACAGGGCTAAATCGCTGGCTTTGAAAGCAGACCAAGGCAGGCCAGCAGCACGGTTCAATTCCCGTACCAGCCTCCCCGAACAGGCGCCGGAATGCGGCGACTAGGGATTTTTCACAGTAACTTCATTTGAAGCCTACTTGTGACAATAAGCGATTTTCATTTCATTTTCATTTCTCCTTCATTGTTCCAATAAAGTTCCATGTAAGCTCACGGAACAGCATCTAATTTTTCAATTGTGTACTTTACAAACTTCCAGACCCGATATGGAGTTCACCAATTTTAGATCGTACCCTTTTCTTTGGGTGGTGACTGTTCGTGAGCTCTCTGCTTTTCACAGTCGTATCTCTTCTGGACACACCTTTTGTTCCTTTAATGGTCCATTATCATCTTGTTTGACCTTGGACTATCATCACTTTGACATTTAATCTCGCCTGCCTTCCAGGTTAACACAGCCCTTCCATTTTGTTCTTCCCCACCTCTCCACTCCATGACTCTGTACTGGCTCAAAACCCGTTATATTTCTGAACTGTCCCAATTTTGACAAAAAGATGTTGAATTGAAACTCTGGCCCGAAGTTTCAAAACACCGCTCAGGTGGGACCAGGTTCCACAAGACCATAAGACATAGAAGCAGAATGAGACCATTTGGCCCATCGATTCTGCTCCGCCATTCAATCATGGCTGATATGTTTCTGATCCCCATTCTCCTGCCTTCTCCCCATGACCCCTGATCCCCTTATTAATCAAGAACCTATCTATCTCTGTATTAAAAACACTCAGTGATTTGGCCTCCACAGCCTTCTGCGGCAAAGAGTTCCACAGATTCACCACTCTCTGGCTGAAGAAATTCCTCTTCATCTCTGTTTTAAAGGCTCGTAACTTCAGTCTGAGGTTGTGGCCTCGGGTTCTACTTTTTCCTACTAGCGGAAACGTCCACTCTATCTCGGCCCCTCAGTATCCTACAAGTTTCAATAAGATCCCCCCTCATCCTTCTAAACTCCAATGAGTGCAGACACAGAGTCCTCAACCACTCCTCATATGACAAGCCCTTCATTCCAGGTATCTGGACACCTTCCAAGGCCAGCACATCCTTCCTTAGATAGGGGGCCCAAAATTGCGAACAATACTCCAAATGGGGTCTGACCAGAGTTTTTTCCAGCCTCAGAAGTACATCCCTGCTCTTGTATTCGAGCCTTATCGGCATGAATGCTCACATTGCATTCACCTTCCTAACTGCATGGTAGCATAGTGGTTGGCACAGCTGCTTCACAGCTCCAGGTCCCAGGTTCGATTCCCAGCTTGGGTCACTGGCTGTGCGGAGTCTGCAAATTCTCCTTGTGTCTTCATGGGTTTCCACTGGGTGGTCCGGTTTCCTCCCACATTCCAAAGAGGTGCAGGGTAGGTGGATTGGCCATGATAAATTGCCCTCAGTGTCCAAAAAGGTTAGGTGGGGTTACTGGATTAGGGTGGAGGCTTAGGCTTGGGTGGGGGCGTAGGCTTGGGTGGGGTGCTCTTTCCAAGGGCATGTGCAGACTTGATGGGCTAAATGACCTCCTTCTGCACTGTAAATTCTGTGGCTGTGTCTGCCAACTGAACTTGCACATTAACCTTAAGAGAATCTTGAACAAGGACGAAGTCCTTTAGTGCTTTTGATTTCCTCAGCCTTTTCCCATTCAGAAAATAGTCTATGCCGCCATTCCTCCTACCAAAGTGTATAAACTCACTTTTTCACATTGTATTCCATCTGCCACCTCTTTGCCCACTCTCCTAGCCTGGCCACTTCCTTCTGAAGCCCACCTGCTTCTCAATATTACCAGTGGCTCTGCATATCTTTGTCATATGCGGTTCGAACAGACCTGAAATTTCCCATCACCAGCCAACGATGCCAGTCTCCATGTGTGATCATGTCTGATGGAAATAGACCTTGAGACATTTCTGTTCAGGCAGGATCTGGGTGGTTGGGGTCGTAGGGGAGATGGTGGCTGCATGCCCACAAGCGGCAGATAGCCAATTAGGTCACTTAGCTGATGCGGACTGGAGTTTTTTCAGTCAGCACGATGTGCCCCCCCCCCCCCTCTCTCTCCCCAAGCCAGCTTTGCAGATGGCAGATTGGAGCTGGGGGAGGTTCCTGACACTCCATCCATCCAGGGGACCTCCACCACCCACCCCGCATCCTGATGGTGGAGGTGCCTCTGTATCAATGCCAGGGAGCCTCCTATTGGCCATCCGATCCTCCAGAGCCCACCCACCTTCCTTACAAATGCTCACCCTGCCCACCAATTTGACATTCGCACAAAATGTTAGGCATCTGGTGCCGATGCAGCGCAGGGACGGGACCTGGAAATAGACCTGATATTAGCTAACGTGCACTGTATTTCCAACACTTTCTGTCTCAATGTGACTTCACAATCGAATTATGTGCGCTAGTTTTTTAAAGCTATAAATTTGCAGATCAATGACAAGCCATGAAGCAGACATGATTTACACTACAAACAATTGAATCCATTAGCATACTTTTACACCTGTATATAATTTTTTGATGCCAATATCTTTAAAACTGCTGGTGAATTGTGATCACATGCGGAGTGTTTTGTTATGCTCTTGACGTAGCATAAGCTGCTTCCTTGATGTACACTTTACAAAGGAAGGTTCAGATTTGGAGATAGCTTTAACACATTTATTAAACTGTTAACAATTCTCCTATTTGGATTCAACTCTCCTGTTAATCCTGCTATAGCTACTCAGACTAACTAACCAGTCTGCTACAATCCACGTGGTAGGTGTGGTGTGTTTCAATCAACCCTGTCTGTACTCACTAAGTGTCCCCACTGGAAAGAGAAAGATCATGTGTGCTGTGTCCTTTTATATGGGTAGCCCCCTTGTGGTAGTGTCACCTGTGTGTGTGTCTTGACTGCCCATTGGTCGTGTCCTATCTTACTGACCTATTGGTTGAATGTGTGTGTGTCATGATGTCTCTGGTGCTCCCTCTAGTGTTTATCTAGTCTACGTGTATTTACATTAACCCCTTGTGTATTTACAGTGATGCATATCACCATATCCCCCCTTTTTTCGTGTTACATATTTTCTGAACATGAATAAAGAAAATTGAACAACATAGGTAGATAAATGATGATATGTACAAATCATGATGACAGTGATTATTAAACAATAAGTCCAAATCATACGTATGAGTCCAAAACTCATTAATTATTATGGTCGAGTGGCTCTCTTGTTTGGTTGGTAAGTTGGTGATGGTGGCATGTCCATTTGAACGCCGTCAGTGTATCTGTGCGTAAGGAACCAAGAAGTGGTCAAATCACTTTGTTGTCTGATTTGGACTCTTTCTTTCTTTCGATGCTTGTGGTAGTGATGTATGCAATCTGTGTCATCCTGCCAAGGTATGTCATTGTACTGAGCTGAGCAGTAACAGTGTCCCGCATTGGCAGAGTTGTACCATGTCGTACCAGTTGCAGTTCCATTGTTGTGTTTTTGTCGTGCTTGTTGTCGACGTTGTTGCCGCTGGTACGCTTCTTGTTACTGCCTTTGATGTTGTTGTTGTGTTGGTTGGTTTTGTTGCCGTGTTTGCTGCGCTCAAGGACCACACTCTGTGGATAATACGAGTCCTTCACACAGTTACTCGTGTCAGCGTCCTTTGTGGCATCTGTCGTTTCCTTGAGCGTGCCATCACTGAGTTTGTGGCGCTCCCCGACTGGAGTCATGTCCGACTTCCTTGAATCAGCTTTGGCTTGTCGATGCTCCCCGTCTGGAGTAGTTTCTGGTTCACCTGTGTCAGCTGAGGTTTCTTGATGCTCCCCTTCCAGAGTTATTTCAGGTTCATTTGAATCTTCTGAGGTTTCGTGATGCTCCCCGTCCAGAGTCAAAACATTCAGGAATGCATTTGCTTGTGGAGAGGCTCGAGTGTATGAGGTTTGAATTAACGTGGTGTCACCGGAGTCACCAGTAGTCTCACTGTGATTGTCGAGTGCCTCTGCACACACTAGCTGAGGTCTGTCACGTTGCACATCTGGTATGGGAAGTGGGATGCGGTCGTCATTTGTTGCACATACAGTGGGTAGAGCCTCAGTGTCTTCTTGTTGTTCACTTGAGTTGGGTAGACTGTCTGAGTCTTCTTCTGGTGGCTCAAACACTCTGGGTGGACTGTCATAGTCGCTTTGTGGTTCACGTGAGCATGGTAGACTGTCATAGTCTTCTTGCTGTTCACTGGAGCGTGGTAGACTGTCATAGTCTTCTTGTTCACTGGAGCGTGGTAGACTGTCATAGTCTTCTTGGTGTTCACTGGAGCGTGGTAGACTGTCATAGTCTTCTTGCTGTTCACTGGAGCGTGGTAGACTGTCATAGTCTTCTTGTTGTTCACTGGAGCGTGGTAGACTGTCATAGTCTTCTTGTTGTTCACTTGAGTGTGGCAGACTATCATAGTCTTTTTGTTGTTCACTTGTGCGTGGCAGACCTGCATCGTCTGCTGCTGGTTGCTGGACCCTCATGGTCTTGTTCATGCAAGGACTGCGCTCTGGAGTCTTGCATTCCTTCCATCATGGAGTCTGTCCACGAGCTCGCTGTGGAGGCTTGTGTCACTGGAGTCACTTTCTGGGTGGAGACGTGCAGTTGTCTCGCTGTGGAGTCTTTCATCGCTTTCTGTGTGGAGTCGGGGACTCTTCGCGGTGCGTGGACCACTCTCTGTGTGGCAGCAGGCCACTCTCTGTGGGCTTGTACCACTCTCTGTCTCTTGGCCTCAGGTCGCAGCATAATCCTGCACTCACGAGTCGGGATGTCATATATGCTGGACTGAAGATCCTCAAATCCGAAGAACACATCCGCCTCTGTGTCGGATTCTTCACTGTGCAACACATCTCGTCGCGGTTCGGATTTGGTAGTGGGGTCGCCTCGCCATCTCTAAAGATGAAATCATCGTCTGAATCGTAGTCTTCTAGGACCATATCATCACGTTTTGTGTCGGATCTGGCATTGGGCTCGCAACGTCCAAAGAAGAAATCAAGGTCCGAGTCGTAGTCTTCAAGGACTGTGTCATCTCTTTGGGCATTGCTAACTGCTTGTTTCAGGGTTCTGCGTAGGTTACTTTCAGCTACTGGTCGAAGTTCAGGCATTGTGCTGTCGTTCCAGGTGAAAGAATCTTGTTTTGAGGCTTCAAAATTTTTTTTTCTTGTTTTGAGACATTTCCCCTTTAAGTGGGCATGGTCCGGGGCCTCTGACGTCACAAAGCTTGTGACGTAGAGTGTAGGAAGCGATTGCGCATGCGCAGATCGCTGTCCCTTTACTTTGCGCCCTTCTCTCAACTGCGCATGTGCGGCACCTTTCCAAGATGGCCACCAATCAAAATTGTCGTTCGTTGCTCGCCTCCCTCGGCCTCGTGGTTAGTATTGGTGCCTCTTTTACTGTTTTCTGTTGGTTTCTTTGTGTTTTCCTCGCAGTATTGTTCGAACTTGGCCAAGACTGTCTGGAAGTCTCTCTTTTCTTGCCCTCTGGAGTACTTGAAGGTTTTGAAGATTTGTTCTGCATTTGCACCCGCAATTGTGAGCAGAAGCTCTGTCTTTTCAGCATCGGCCATGTCTTGTAGGTCGGCTGCTACCAGGAAGATCTCAAACCTTTGCCTGAATGCACGGCAGTTTGCACTGAGATTGGCGTGGCACCTGAGCTGCTGTGAAACCGGAATCTCAATCATCTTGCCTGGGTGCTGTTGCTGGTTGTCACGGTTTGCTGAGTTGAAACTACGGATTTGAACCCCACTCCTGGTACCATGTTTTGTTATGCTCTTGACGTAGCATGAGCTGCTTCCTTGATGTACACTTGACAAAGGAAGGTTCAGTCTTGGAGATAGCTTTAACACATTGATTAAACTGTTAACAATTCTTCTACTTGGATTCAACTCTCCTGTTAATCCTGCTATAGCTACTTAGACTAACTAACCAGTCTGCTACAATCCACGTGGTGGGTGTGATGTGTTTCAATCAACCCTGTCTGTACTCACAAAGTGTCTCCACTGGAAAGAGAAACATCATGTGTGCTGTGTCCTTTTATATGGGTAGCCCCCTTGTGGTAGTGTCACCTGTGTGTGTGTCTTGACTGCCCATTGGTTGTGTCCTATCTTACTGACCTATTGGTTGAATGTCTGTGTGTTACAATGTCTCTGGTGCTCCCTCTAGTGTTTATCTAGTCTAAGTGTATTTACATTAACCCCTTGTGTATTTACAGTGACGCATATCACCACACGGAGTACCATAGAAACATTAGGATGCAGAAATAGGCCAGTCAGCCGATTCCGTTTGCCCTGGTCAAAAAAAGGGGAAAAACTAGCTTCATTGCAAAAGTTTGCATTAATTCTGTTAGCTGACATACATGTGCCTTGGCTCAGTTTGCAGCCTTTGTCTGAAAGTCATTGGTTAACAAGCCATTCCAGAATCTTGAACACTGAATCTAGTCCGATGTGCTGTGCAGTACCGAGGGAGAGCTGCACTGCCAGAGGCATCATCTTTTGATGAGACATGAAGCTGAGGGGACCTAGTGGTGAGGGGAGCTCACCACTTCCTTTTCGCCTTGCCATATCAAGCCTCAGATATCTGGGTGTCCGAATGGCCCGGGACTGGGTGAACGACACCACTACGGTGAGCAAGGTCAAGTCTGATCTGTAAAGGTTTTTTTAAAATTTAGAGTATCCAATTCATTTCTTCCAATTAAAGGGTAATTTAGTGTGGTCAATCCACCTACCCTGCGCATCTTTGGGTTGTGGGGTCAAAACCTATGCAAACACGGGGAAAATGTGCAAACTCCACACAGACAGTGACCCAGAGCCGGGATCGAACCTGGGACCTCGGCGCCGTGAGGCAGCAGTGCAACTCACTGCGCCACCGTGCTGCCCTGATCTGCAAAGGCGAGACAACATTCCCCCTGTCCTTGCCAGGCAGGGTTCAGTCTTTCAAAATTAATTCTGCCATGGTTCCTGTTTTTCTTTCAATGTCTCTCTCCCTAAATCCTTTTTTTGGGGGGTTAATAAGTTGATTACAGCTTTTATACGGGCAGGTAAGACTCTGAGAATCTATAGGACAGTTTTACAGATAATCATACAACATGGAGAAGATTGGGTTGGTGCAGCGACCCGGAGGCCACTTGGATGCAGGTTGAGGCGAGGTCATGTAAGGGGTTTGGATTGGGCGCGCTTGACAGCTTCGCTCTCGTTTTCGGTGACAAAATATTCTGCGAGTCCGGCGGTCGTATCCACTTTGAGGATATGGCAACAGCTCAGACAACATTTTAAGCTCAGGTTTGTGTCGAAGTTGCCCCGTATTTGTGCCATCCAACTGTTTGAGCCGGGGAAGCTAGACGCCTTGTTTGGGGAAAGGGGAAGGAAAGGGCTGGAGAAGTTAGGGGACTTGTTTTTGGAAGGGCGATTTGTCAGTCTGGAGAAATTGACAGTGAAATACGGGCTCATGGGGTTGAATACGTTTAGATACCTCCAGGTTCGGAATTTTGTACAGAAGGCCGTCCTGACATAGACGTCTCTTATGGAAAGGATAATTTCGTTTTCGGGGATGGAAGACGATAGCACATCTGGCATCTATGGGCAGATCCTGTCAGAGGAATTGGGGCAGGTGGATGGGGTAAAAGCGAGGTGAGAGGGGGAGCTGCGGCTCATAGTAGATGACGAAGTGTGGAATGAGGCCCTTCGCAGGGTGAAGTCCACGTACTCATATGCGAGGCTGGGCTTGATCTAGTTCAATGTAGTTTAGGGCTCATCTGACTAAGGCGAAAGTGTGCATTTTTTCCCCGAAGGTTGATGATAGGTGTCAGGGATGCACTGGGGGCCTGGCCAATCACACACACATGTTCTGGTCCTGTCCCAAACTTGTCAGCTTTTCGGTCCCTGCTTTCGCAGCATGTCAGCGATTATGAAGGTCAAATTGGAGCCCTGTCCTCTGATTGCCATATTTGGGGTGTCAGACTCGCCAGGGCTGCAGACAGGGATGGAGGCGGATGTTCTTGCCTTCAACTCGTTGTTTGCTCGGAGGGGAATTCTGCTGGGGTGGAGGTCCCCAAATCCGCCCAGCACCTTGGCATGGGTAGGGGACTGATTGGTGTTTCTGTACCTGGAGACGGTCAAATATACCATGAGGGGATTGGCTGAGGGCTTCTACTGAAGGTGGCGGCCTTTCTTTGCCTGTCTTTAGGAACTAATCACCGTCAGTTGCTAGGGGGGAGGGGAGGTTGGGAAGGGGGGTGGTATGGGTTGTGCAAATTTATATTCGTTTTCGTATTTTTTCTTGTATGTTGTATATGTGAATTTGTAAATATTTCCATTTTTGTAGTGTTTGGTAAAATTGAAAACTTTAAAATTTAAAAATGTTACCAAAAAATAAAGTATTAGCAGAAGAGGCAGAGGTGACAAGGTGGAAAAAAATCACGGAGTGAGCCACAACTTGGAATACATTGGCTGACAGGGTGATGGAGACATATTTATACAACAACTTTCAAGGGGGAATTGGATCTATAGCTGAAAGCAGAAAAAGTGCAAGACAAGGAGGATAGGCCAGAGAGCAGTGGGAACAAATGGTAAATCTTTCAAGGAGTTGGCACAGGTATGATGGGACAAAAGGCCTCTGAAGTGTTGGGTACTCTGACACACAGACGAACCAACACGGTTGCGTATGGTACAACGCAGTTTTATTTCATTGAACTATAAACATAGTAAACTCTGGTATTCAGCTCATGGTGAACCTCTGACTGGCTGGCAATGAGGTCTTTGCCCTGAGCTCTCTCCTGCTTGAGTGCCCAGGAAGTGTTGTGTTCCCTGCTTTGTACTGTGTATGCTCTTGTCCGTGATTGGCTGTCGTGTTGTGTATGTTGATTGGTCCGTTGATCTGTCCATCATTATGTGTG
The DNA here is from genome assembly GCF_047496885.1 of Scyliorhinus torazame. Taxonomy (NCBI): domain Eukaryota; kingdom Metazoa; phylum Chordata; class Chondrichthyes; order Carcharhiniformes; family Scyliorhinidae; genus Scyliorhinus; species Scyliorhinus torazame. The sequence continues at coordinate 202,625,693 of NC_092708.1, read as the reverse complement.
TATGTATGTGCTGTGATGTTCAGCTGAATATCATGACAGCCTCCCTCTTGGCTGTTGGCTTCTCTAAGTGCGTTATTTCTACGAGATTGTGAAACTACTGTGCATTGCTGCTTCATTATGATTTGGATGATTTGGAGTTGGGGACCAAGGGCAATGTGTCCTAGTTTGCAGACGACACTAAGATGAGTGGTAAAGCAAAAAGTACAGAGGATACCGGAAGTCTGCAGAGGGATTTGGATAGATTAAATGAATGGGCTAGGGTCTGGTAGATGGAATACAATGTTGACAAATGTGAGGTTATCCATTTTGGTAGGAATAACAGCAAAAGGGATTATTATATAAATGATAAAATATTAAAACATGCTGCTGTGCAGAGAGACCTGGGTGTGCTAGTGCATGAGTCGCAAAACGTTGGTTTACAGGTGCAACAGGTGATTAAGAAGGCAAATGGAATTTTGTCCTTCATTGCTAGAGGGATGGAGTTTATGACTAGGGAGGTTATGCTGCAATTGTGTAAGGTGTTAGTGAGGCCACATCTGGAGTATTGTGTTCAGTTTTGGTCTCCTTACTTGAGAAAGGACGTACTGGCACTGGAGGATGTGCAGAGGAGATTCACTACGTTAATCCCAGAGCTGAAGGGGTTGGATTACGAGGAGAGGTTGAGTAGACTGGGACTGTACTCGTTGGAATTTAGAAGGATGAGGGGGGATCTTATAGAAACATATAAAATTATGAAGGGAATAGATAGGATAGATGCGGGCAGGTTGTTTCCACTGGCGGGTGAAAGCAGAACTAGGGGGCATAGCCTCAAAATAAGGGGAAGTAGATTTAGGACTGAGTTTAGGACGAACTTCTTCACCCAAAGCTGGGAGGTAAGTCAACCTTTAAAAGCACTTCTCTTTGCAGGGGCAGGCCAGTCGATTTCGGCGGCGTGAGAGCAGCTGGTTAGTCAGTTTCAGCGGGAGCATTGCGGAAGGAGGTTGCTGGGAGGTAAGTCAACCTTTAAAAGCACTTCTCTTTGCAGGGGCAGGCCAGTCGATTTCGGCGGCGTGAGAGCAGCTGGTTAGTCAGTTTCAGCGGGAGCATTGCGGAAGGAGGTTGCTGGGAGGTAAGTCAACCTTTAAAAGCACTTCTCTTTGCAGGGGCAGGCCAGTCGATTTCGGCGGCGTGAGAGCAGCTGGTTAGTCAGTTTCAGCGGGAGCATTGCGGAAGGAGGTTGCTGGGAGGTAAGTCAACCTTTAAAAGCACTTCTCTTTGCAGGGGCAGGCCAGTCGATTTCGGCGGGAGTGGAGCTGGCTGGTTAGTCAATTTCAGCAGGAGCTGAGAATTTTTCTTTTTTTTTAAATTAGTTTTTTAGGCGGGATCAGGAAGTCGACCCGCGGACGTCTGGGAAGACCCTCACCAATAAATTCTGGTGGAGAGGAAACCCGAGACACTACACGTGTAGTGTCTCCCACCCGCCCTCCTCCTCTAACCTAATAATAAAACCCATTGGTCTGAGGTAAGTACCATATTTTTATTATATTATTATTATTTTTTATAAAAATTTAATTTAGTTGTTAGCCAGATCTTGGTAGAAAGTTAGAGGAATGGCAGGGAAGGGAGTGCAATGTTCCTCCTGCAGGATGTTTGAGGTGAGGGATGCAGTTAGTGTCCCTGCTGATTTTACCTGCAGGAAGTGCTGCCATCTCCAGCTCCTCCAAGACCTAGTTAGGGAACTGGAGCTGGAGTTGGAAGAACTTCGGATCATTCGGGAGGCAGAAGGGGTCATAGATAGCAGCTTCAGGGAATTAGTTACACCAAAGATTGGAGATAGGTGGGTAACTGTAAGAGGGACTGGGAAAAAACAGTCAGTGCAGGGATCCCCTGCGGTCGTTCCCCTGAGAAACAAGTATACCGCTTTGGATACTTGTGGGGGGGACGACTTACCAGGGGTAAGCCATGGGGTACGGGCCTCTGGCACGGAGTCTGTCCCTGTTGCTCAGAAGGGAAGGGGGGAGAGGAGCAGAGCATTAGTAATTGGGGACTCTATAGTCAGGGGCACAGATAGGAGATTTTGTGGGAGCGTGAGACTCTCACGTTTGGTATGTTGCCTCCCAGGTGCAAGGGTACGTGATGTCTCGGATCGTGTTTTCCGGGTCCTTAGGGGGGAGGGGGAGCAGCCCCAAGTCGTGGTCCACATTGGCACCAACGACATAGGTAGGAAAGGGGACAAGGATGTCAGGCAGGCTTTCAGGGAGCTAGGATGGAAGCTCAGAACTAGAACAAACAGAGTTGTTATCTCTGGGTTGTTGCCCGTGCCACGTGATAGTGAGATGAGGAATAGGGAGAGAGAGCATTTAAACACGTGGCTACAGGGATGGTGCAGGCGGGAGGGTTTCAGATTTTTGGATAACTGGGGCTCTTTCTGGGGAAGGTGGGACCTCTACAGACAGGATGGTCTACATCTGAACCTGAGGGGCACAAATATCCTGGGGGGGAGATTTGTTAGTGCTCTTTGGGGGGGTTTAAACTAATGCAGCAGGGGCATGGGAACCTGGATTGTAGTTTTAGGGTACGGGAGAATGAGAGTATAGAGGTCAGGAGCACAGATTTGACGTCGCAGGAGGGGGCCAGCGTTCAGGTAGGTGGTTTGAAGTGTGTCTACTTCAATGCCAGGAGTATACGAAACAAGGTAGGGGAACTGGCAGCGTGGGTTGGTACCTGGGACTTCGATGTTGTGGCCATTTCGGAGACATGGATAGAGCAGGGACAGGAATGGATGTTGCAGGTTCCGGGGTTTAGGTGTTTTAGTAAGCTCAGAGAAGGAGGCAAAAGAGGGGGAGGTGTGGCGCTGCTAGTCAAGAGCAGTATTACGGTGGCGGAGAGGATGCTAGATGGGGACTCTTCTTCCGAGGTAGTATTGGCTGAAGTTAGAAACAGGAAAGGAGAGGTCACCCTGTTGGGAGTTTTTTATAGGCCTCCTAATAGTTCTAGGGATGTAGAGGAAAGGATGGCGAAGATGATTCTGGATATGAGCGAAAGTAACAGGGTAGTTATTATGGGAGACTTTAACTTTCCAAATATTGACTGGAAAATATATAGTTCGAGTACAATAGATGGGTCGTTTTTTGTACAGTGTGCGCAGGAGGGTTTCCTGAAACAATATGTTGACAGGCCAACAAGAGGCGAGGCCACGTTGGATTTGGTTTTGGGTAATGAACCAGGCCAGGTGTTGGATTTGGAGGTAGGAGAGCACTTTGGGGACAGTGACCACAATTCGGTGACGTTTACGTTAATGATGGAAAGGGATAAGTATACACCGCAGGGCAAGAGTTATAGCTGGGGGAAGGGCAATTATGATGCCATTAGACGTGACTTGGGGGGGATAAGGTGGAGAAGTAGGCTGCAAGTGTTGGGCACACTGGATAAGTGGGGCTTGTTCAAGGATCAGCTACTGCGTGTTCTTGATAAGTATGTACCGGTCAGACAGGGAGGAAGGCGTCGAGCGAGGGAACCGTGGTTTACAAGGAAGTGGAATCTCTTGTTAAGAGGAAGAAGAAGGCCTATGTGAAGATGAAGTGTGAAGTTTCGGTTGGGGCGATGGATAGTTACAAGGTAGCGAGGAAGGATCTAAAGAGAGAGCTAAGACGAGCAAGGAGGGGACATGAGAAGTATTTGGCAGGAAGGATCAAGGAAAACCCAAAAGCTTTCTATAGGTATGTCAGGAATAAGCGAATGACTAGGGAAAGAGTAGGACCAGTCAAGGACAGGGATGGGAAATTGTGTGTGGAGTCTGAAGAGATAGGCGAGATACTAAATGAATATTTTTCGTCAGTATTCACTCAGGAAAAAGATAATGTTGTGGAGGAGAATGCTGAGCCCCAGGCTAATAGAATAGATGGCATTGAGGTACGTAGGGAAGAGGTGTTGGCAATTCTGGACAGGCTGAAAATAGATAAGTCCCCGGGACCTGATGGGATTTATCCTAGGATTCTATGGGAGGCCAGGGAAGAGATTGCTGGACCTTTGGCTTTGATTTTTATGTCATCATTGGCTACAGGAATAGTGCCAGAGGACTGGAGGACAGCAAATGTGGTCCCTTTGTTCAAAAAGGGGAGCAGAGACAACCCCGGCAACTATAGACCGGTGAGCCTCACGTCTGTAGTGGGTAAAGTCTTGGAGGGGATTATAAGGGACAAGATTTATAATCATCTAGTTAGGAATAATATGATCAGGGATAGTCAGCATGGCTTTGTGAAGGGTAGGTCATGCCTCACAAACCTTATTGAGTTCTTTGAGAAGGTGACTGAACAGGTAGACGAGGGTAGAGCAGTTGATGTGGTGTATATGGATTTCAGCAAAGCGTTTGATAAGGTTCCCCACGGTAGGCTATTGCAAAAAATACGGAGGCTGGGGATTGAGGGTGATTTAGAGATGTGGATCAGAAATTGGCTAGCTGAAAGAAGACAGAGGGTGGTGGTTGATGGGAAATGTTCAGAATGGAGTACAGTCACAAGTGGAGTACCACAAGGATCTGTTCTGGGGCCGTTGCTGTTTGTCATTTTTATCAATGACCTAGAGGAAGGCGCAGAAGGGTGGGTGAGTAAATTTGCAGACGATACTAAAGTCGGTGGTGTTGTCGATAGTGTGGAAGGATGTAGCAGGTTACAGAGGGATATAGATAAGCTGCAGAGCTGGGCTGAGAGGTGGCAAATGGAGTTTAATGTAGAGAAGTGTGAGGTGATTCACTTTGGAAGGAATAACAGGAATGCGGAATATTTGGCTAATGGTAAAGTTCTTGAAAGTGTGGCTGAACAGAGGGATCTAGGTGTCCATGTACATAGATCCCTGAAAGTTGCCACCCAGGTTGATAGGGTTGTGAAGAAGGCCTATGGAGTGTTGGCCTTTATTGGTAGAGGGATTGAGTTCCGGAGTCGGGAGGTCATGTTGCAGCTGTACAGAACTCTGGTCCGGCCGCATTTGGAGTATTGCGTACAGTTCTGGTCACCGCATTATAGGAAGGACGTGGAGGCTTTGGAGCGGGTGCAGAGGAGATTTACCAGGATGTTGCCTGGTATGGAGGGAAAATCTTATGAGGAAAGGCTGACGGACTTGAGGTTGTTTTCGTTGGAGAGAAGAAGGTTAAGAGGAGACTTAATAGAGGCATACAAAATGATCAGGGGGTTGGATAGGGTGGACAGTGAGAGCCTTCTCCCGCGGATGGATATGGCTGGCACGAGGGGACATAACTTTAAACTGAGGGGTAATAGATATAGGACAGAGGTCAGAGGTAGGTTCTTTACGCAAAGAGTAGTGAGGCCGTGGAATGCCCTACCTGCTACAGTAGTGAACTCGCCAACATTGAGGGCATTTAAAAGTTTATTGGATAAACATATGGATGATAATGGCATAGTGTAGGTTAGATGGCTTTTGTTTCGGTGCAACATCGTGGGCCGAAGGGCCTGTACTGCGCTGTATTGTTCTATGTTCTATGTTCAAAGTGTTGTGAATCTATGGAATTCCTTGCCCAGTGAAGCAGTTGAGGCTCCTTCATTAAATGTTTTTAAGATAAAGATAGATAGTTTTTTGAAGAATAAAGGGATTAAGGGTTATGGTGTTCAGGCTGGAAAGTGGAGCCGAGTCCACAAAAGATCAGCCACGAACTCACTGAATGGCGGAGCAGGCTCGAGGGGCCAGATGGCCTACTCCTGCTCCTAGTTCTTATGTTATGTTCTTATTACTTATCATTTCACACCATGAAATCACCACCAGCCGTTCCCCTTCAACATACTCAGAACCTCACATGGGAATACTTGATTCTGATCAATGTTTTTTTTAAGTGCTGATGATTGCACAATGTTCAGCACCATCCCTGACTCCTCAACCACTGAAACAGTCCACATGTAAATACAGCAAGACCTGAACAATATCCCGGCTTGGGCTGATGTTATAACCTGCCCAGATTCTATTGGATACCCCATGTTCCTTGAGGAATATGAGCTCTCCCAATGAGGGTGTGTGGGGCAATCATTAGCAGTGCAGCTGTGTAAATAGAGCTGGTCAGTGTGGAACCGGCTAGAGAGGGAACCAGTAGTGAACTGCCGGTATTGTGCACATATTGTCGTAAATAAAGTTATTTTCTTTTTAAAAAATATATATTTAGAGTACCCAATTCATTTTTTCCAATTAAGGGGCAATTTAGCGTGGCCAATTCACCTACACTGCACATCTTTGGGTTGTGGGGGCGAAACCCATGCAAACACGGGGAGAATGTGCAAACTCCACACGGACAGTGATCCAGAGCCGGGATCGAACCTGGGACCTCGGCGCTGTGAGGCTGCAGGGCTAACCCACTGCACCACCGTGCTGCCCTAATAAAGTTATTTTCTGTTTGACTCTACAAACTTGTGCTGGATTCTTCGTGGCCCTCACAAAGGCTGACAAGTTGCAAGCAACATGCACGCCGCACATGTGCTAGGCAATGACCATCTCCAATAATAGAGAATCAAACCATCGCCCTTTGACGTTCAATGTCATTACCATCACTGAATTCCCCACCATCAACATCCTGGCGGGTTGCCATTGACCAGAAACTGAACTGGACTAGCCATATTAATACTGTGGTGAGGAATCCTGCAGCGAGTAACTCACCCCCGACTACCCAACGCCTGTCCACCATCTACAAAGCACAAGTCAGGAATGTGAAGGAAAATTCCCTATTTGCCTGGATGAGTGCAGCTCCAACAACATTCAAGAATCTCAACGCCATCCAGGACAAAACAGCCCACTTGATTGGCTTCCCTTCCATAAACATTCATTCCCTATGCCACAAACAAACAGTCGCGGCCATGTGTACCACCTACAAGAACTCACCAAGGCTCCATAGGCAGCACCTTCCAAACCCACGACCACTACCATCTAGAAGAACAATGGCAGCCGATATATGGGAACACAACCACCTGGAAGTTCCCCTCCAAGCTACTCACCAACTTGACTTGGAAATCTATCGCCATTCCTTCAGTCACTGGGTCAAAATCCTGGAACTCCCTCCCTAACAGCACTGTGGGTGTACCTACACCACATGGACAAGAAAGCAGCTCACCCTCACTTTCTCAAGGGAAATTAGAGATGGGCAACAAATGCTGCCCTAGCCAGCGAAGCCCACATCCTGTAAGAATTAATTTTTTAAAACCCCAAATTAATGATTACACTGGATTAGAATTAAACATGCATTGTTTCATTGCAAGGTTTGAGATTGCTGGAGGCAGCGCACAAGATAGATAGAATACACCAAATACACAGAGTTTATTTAGTTCAACAGATGTTGGCCATGATCAAGCAGTGAGTTACAAATTGCATCAGAACAAATTACTACAAAGGAGTGGTTCAGCCCAGCAAGGCACAACAGCTAAAGAGATAATGCAGTCCCAAACTGAGAGTGCATCAGTAACCATGTTACTCTAACTGCAAACATCTACCTTTGGAACAATTCAGTTGCCTGACTACAGCAGCTGCATGTTTTCAAAATAATTTATACTGCTGAGGTCATCAATTTAGTCCAAAGCAAAAATGGCACACTGAACAGGGAAGCACCTTGATGGGGGATAAAACAAAGTAAAACAATGTTTCAAAAAAATGGGGATTGTGGATCAGCTATTTATGTTTTGAAAAACTCCTGATGGGGTCTAAATTTACCTCTGTCTGAAACAAGATCAAATACTAGGCAGATACACACAGGGGCAGTGGGAATTGTGTGCGAGTGTGAGTGAGCGAGAGAAAGAAAAATAAGCTAATAGATGGGAGAGCAGAGACATAAAGAGAGGGGCTGAGACACAACCAATAAGATAGAGAGCGAGAAAGAAAGGGGAAGAAAAGCAGAGCGAGACAAAGGGGCAGATAGCGCACGCACCAGGCAAAGAACACCACACATACACACAGACACAGAAATGCAGACAAAAAGCAGACAAAAATTCTGAATTTGTCTGACTGCAATGCAACTCTAACTTCACCCTCCAACCCCTCCTCACAAAGGGCTGCAATAATGATAATTCCTCATCTCTGAAAAATATCTGATAGCAATTTCTATGTCCCCATCAAGGTTCAAGACTAAGAGTCTTTGGCTGAAATGAAGAAAGCCAGGAAGTGGAGCATTGCCAGGAAGAAATAGGATCAGAGGCACAGGCTGGGGGTAGAATGAAGCACTAAGTGGAAAAACAGTTGAAATCTGAGGCAATGCCAAAGCTGAAGCAAGATGACCCTGTGTTCATTGCCCAAGAAGGCAGGCAATAGTGCAAGCAACATGTTAATGTGTTGGTTCGTATTTCTCAAAGTTAGTTCACAGACAAGAGGCAGCCAGATTCGAGTAACATACTAATTGTAATGGTTTTGCAGTAGACATTGCTTGTACAAACACAGCAGATCACATTATCAGTGACTGACGAGCAAAACTGGAGTTGGGGATGGGGTGGTGGCTGTTGGTGGATTAAACTTGTACGCCCAGCCTGTTTTGTTTTTCCCATCTAGAATATTTTATTATCTCAGCAAAAAAGAACCAAACTGCAGACTTCAGTGGCTGCCAAAATTCCTCGGCATCAGCCCAAGGCAGAACCCAGCCAGGAAACAATGAACTGGCATTCATTAATTAGATGAGCGTTGTCATCCAGAAAAGTGCCTCACAAGTCAATTTAACAGGTTAAGAGAAAGAGACCATAATAATGTGATTGGTAACGTCATGCACCAATATAATTTGTTTTGAAAGCCGTACAATTCTTATACAAAACTATTACCCTGGGAGAAAAAAGTGGTTGCCTCAAATACAGTAAGTTACAATTTGAACTTTGCTCAACATGGCAATATATTTCAATTCCACTTTCTTCGCAAAAACTCCCTGCTGAACTAAGTCTATCCCCTTTATAAACAAGTATTCCTGGCCACACTGGAGATACATCCTTCATGCCGACTCCAGTGTTATTGAATTTCAGCAGTTGCAGAGGCAGACAGCAGAAAGTAGGCTCCTGTGACCCAAAACAGGCAATCTGAACTGAAATACTATTGCTCATGCGGACTTGAAATGCAACAATAATCTCAGGCAAAAAGCAAAGACAGGCAGAAGGTAGAGAAAAAAAACAAGGCTGCTCTCCCCCCTCACACAAATAACTACAGATTTCTCCCTTGTGTGGGGATTCTATAAATAATACTGAGTTTAAAGTATTTCAAGAACTCTGCCAAAAGCTGAATTCCCCTTTGTCAAACCCCAGTGAAGATGCCAGAACATGTCCAAGCTAGAGAGTGTTGCTTTGTTCTGCGACTGCAATAAGGTTATGCCCCCTATCGGTTTATGTTGCATGTCAAAACTATTTGATCACATAATGCATGCCAACGATGTTCTAAGGAGGTCCCGTCTGCCCTCTCAGATGGATGTAAAGTAGGAGCATTCTGCCCACACTCCTGAGCCATTACTGCATTCACCCCACAGTTAACATAACCACAACAGATATCTGATGTTCACATTTTTTGTGGGACCTTCCTGTGCACCAATTAGCTATCTAACCAGAACTTCCATTGGCTGAAAAAAGGATGCCCGAGGCTGTGAACGCCACCTTTTTAAATGCCAGTCTTTCTTTATTTCCTTTTTTCACATGCCCAGAAGCTCTCCTCGGCCTCCCCACCAACTCCCGTTCCCACCGCTAAATTATTGTTCAATTTTTTTTGAGTATTTAAATATCCCGTCTCTACAACAGGAAAACAAAACTTCGGCTCATAGTCTAAACTGCATCCTTGGGAGTACAGATTATTTGGTTATATAATGGCACACTTAAAATAAACCATCCCTGAATAGTTTATCTTTGCACTCCTGTATAAACATAAACAAGTTTAAAGCACCTATTGCTAGTTGTATTTTTTATTCCTTTGATATTTGTTTTATTCCCCCACCCTCTCCACAAACCTCGCAAACTTCACAACAGCTGAGTGCCTACAGTGAAGAAGATTTTGGGAGATAAACAATGAATCTGTGGCAATGCAGGCTGTGCATGCGGAATAAGGATTGAAGCACTGGGTGGGATGCACATCCCATAATCAGCACAGGAAACAATCCCAACAGGACTAGATTTTCATGGAGGTGGGGATTGGTGGGGGTGGGGGAAGAAAAGCGGGTTCACTTCCAAGTCGGTAAACTCAAGCCCGCAATGCAAAACAGGAGCTCATTGGCATTTCCAATAAAGGTGGAAGCCTAATTGGCGAGGGGCCCGGAGTGGTGGATAATTAGTGGTCGGGGACATAGGAGGACCTTGGGTCATATTCTGGCCAAACCTGGCAGCCTCCACTGTGGCTAACCTAGGCATTTATAACCTTTCCTGGGAGGCGTACATGAGAGAGATGCACAAAATAAATCAGACTCTGCTTTAATAACCCCTCCCCTCCCACCTCAAGCCAATCCTGCAGGATAAAATCAGCTGCCATAACTCTGGTAACCTCACTGATGTAAAGTACACAATGGAGCAAAGTACTGGAAGGTCACTTAATCGTACCAAGCTCCAACCAATGGAAAAGGAGAACCTTGGATGAGACATAATGGTTGAAAGAAATGCAGAATCTGATTTATATGGTGTCTCTCATGACCCCAAGACATCCCAAGATTTTTTTACAGACAGCAAAGTACTTTTGAGGTGTAGTCATTGTTCTTTTGCAAGAAACGTGACAGGCATTTTGTCAAGGGCCGGTAGACAGATAATCTGTTTTGTTTTAGTGATGTTGGCTGAGGGATTTGCATTGGCCAGGCCACTAGGGGAAACATATCTCCTGTTTTCCAAAAGGTAGCCAGATGTTTTACGTTCAGTTTGAGAGGTCAGATGGGGCCCCGGTTTAACATCTCATCCGAAAGACAACTAATCGGAATTGAATAATCCAGAAGGTACTGAAACATGCTCAGTACCAGATACAGAGATAATTACATTAACCAAAAGTTTATGAAAAATGTCTCCAAAAGGAAAGTTACAATCAACAATGTTTATTTTTACTCACTACTGGGCACAAGAGTCTATTCACACCACTTGACAAAGATAGTCAATTTTCTATGACGTTACAAGTGTTACAAGCATTAGAATTGTGTTGACAATTGCCCAGAACATAAATGCGGTGTGAACATGAAATAATTCAAGATTTAAAATGTTTAAACAATAAAATTACATTTGGGGTTGAGCCTTTTTCAAAAACTCCAGGAATTCCTGAAGGGTTAAACAGATTCTATACTAACATGTTAATACATCACGGAGACAACTAGGCAATGTTCAATTCAATGAACTGTGTAGGAAATGTAAACTCAGAGAGACGCTTTGTTTAACAATGGATGCCAAGTAAAGCATGCCATAAAACTTCATACGGTCTGGAATGTATTGTCAACATCACACCATCTAATTTAAACCAAAACAAAGTATCTGTTTCAAACAGTTTTCCCCCCACGGAGTCTTTTGAAACAATGATTCTGTGCCATCAATATGTGGGGGGGGGGGGGGTTGCACGTTGAAGAATTAATGGAGTGTGCCATTTTTGTCAAATATAACCTGCTTCTGATTAGCTTTAGTGGGAGCTAGCTATAAAAAGGTGGCATGTCCATTGACTTTCAATTGGGTCAAGTGGCTTCAAGTGTAAGGAAATCATCATCCTGATTATACCTACGGTATAATGCACTGGTGGGCCAACACACCCCATCATTGTACCAAGTTACCAGAAGAGTGTGATTAGTTAGGGGCTCACATTGAGAGAAATAAATATAGCAGACTCAACGTCTAGATGCTTTACGTCTAATATTCTTTGAGTTCTGCAGCTTTTGGAATAAGGAGGGGGAGAAAGAGAGCACGTGTTACAGGGAGGGTGTAATGGAAACAGAACCAAGTTTGAATCGCCCACTGATGCTCCTTGTACAGGCCCATGCATGAAGAATAGTCACCCATGCTCACAAAGTCTAACCACCATGAAATCTATTTACTGTCAATAAGGTTTAAAGAGAAAAGTGAAGACTTGCATTTTTATGACACTTTTTACAATCACTGGATATCTTAAAGACTTTACAGCCAATGCCGTCATCATTGTTGTGTAGGAAACACGGTACCAAATTGTACACAACAAACTCCTGCAAACAGCAATGAGCAGGTAATTTGCTCCGGCAATGTTGATCAAGAGATAAATAAGAATGGATTACAGTCAACATTCTGGGGCTTACCATTTACAAGAAACTGAACGGGACTAGCCATATAAATACTGTGGATACAATAGCAGGTCAAAGGCGAGGAATCCTGCAGCAAGTAACTTATCTCCTGACTTCCCTGAAAGGCTGTCCACCATCTACAAGGCACAAGTCAGGAGTAATGAAATACTCTCCACTTGACTGGATGAGTGCAGCTCGAACAACAACTCAACACCATCCAGGACAAAGCAGCCTCGCTGGATTACTATCACTTCCACAAAAATAAAAATTCCTTCACCACCGGCAAACAGTGGCAGCAGTGTGTATCATCCACAAATGCACTGCAAGAACTCACCAATGTTCCTCAGGCAGCACCTTCCAAACCCACAATCACTACCATCTAAAAGGACAAGGGCAGCAGATATATGGAGATTCCCCTCCAAGTCATTCATCATCCTGACTTGGAAATATATCACCATTCTTTCCCTGTCGCTGGGTCAAAATCCTGGAATTCCCGCCCTAACAGCACTGTGGATGTACCTACATCTTAGGGACTGCAGTCGTTAAAAAAGGCAGCTCATCACAACGTTCTCAAAGGCAAATAGGGATGGGCAATACATGCTGGCCTCCCCAGTGATGCCCACATCCGAAAATGAATTTTTAAAAAAAACCCCATTCAACTCCAAATGGCACCTTGGGATTTGTTTGCACCCACCGGAGCGGATAGATAGGGCTTCAATTTAAGGTCTTATCAAAAAGCGGGCACCTCTGACAGTGCACCACTCCCTTAGTTCTGAACTGGAATGTCAGCCTTGATTGTTGTTCTCAAATCCTCAAGCTTTTACAGGGAGAGCTTAAAGGTTGAGAGTGAAGACAAGGAGATGGATGTGAACAACTCATGCATTTTAAAGCAAACGGTGAAATCAGTTACTTTATAACATACTGCTAATGATTATTTATATCTTTCCAAGCTCAGATACCCATTTAAACTATTTTGGATCACATGTTTTCCTGCTTCCCTTCGTTGGACTTTGTTGGGTTTTTTGCCATCATTCAACCTATACCAAGAAAAGGTCAGTTCGATGCCACTCAGTTTTACCCCTTGCTGGGAGCACTATTTTGCCACAGTGCAGTTTACTTCCTGCTGTCATATTCAAAGGACGTCACTGTCAACCAATTACATAAATACTGCTCAGTGGAAAAGGGAGTGAAGGATAGGAGCAAAAGATCTTAAAGAATTCAAATATCAGTGCGATCTGGCACAGGGCCTAGAAAATTCCAAAACATACACTTGATTTGGAAGGCAGGTAACAGAAAAATCTTCAGACAAAGTTTTGTTTTAAGTTTCCAGAAACCTTCATGGTCTAAAGACAAAAAATAACATCTGTACAATGCTGATTGTTGAGAAATTTAATACATTTGACTGTTTCACTGCAATTCAGTGGAATTGTTCTACAAGCAATAAGAGCTCCAAAATAGTCTGCTGGAATACCAAGCCTTGTAAGGTAACAAGTCCTCCCAATAGGTTTTCAGCAGTAGTAGCAGAGGGACGTTCTGGTGCAACAAGTAGGGCTGGACTCCAACAGTGATTGGGTACATAGCATTATGGAGAGCCTTTTTCCATTGTCTTTTTCAATTTTGTTTTGGCACCAGTTTCTGCACAGATTTTATGCCAAGGAAAGGAACTATTGTATTGTGTTTGTTAAGTGCTTAATGCTGGCACAGAGAACATTTGGCTAAAGCACAATTTATGTGCACGGTCAAGCTTTTCAGCACTGACCTGTGAAACAAATAAGGATCAAAAGGGCACTCGCCTAACCCACTCCCAATTGCCCAAAATACCAAACATCTATTCATAGATCCGTTTCTTGTTTTTCTCCTAAATTCATCATCAGGATGCGGATGTCTCTGGTGAGCCTTTCCCTAGTTTCCCTGAGAAATTGGTGGTGGACTGTCTTTTAATTCCAATCAAAGGGCTTGCTGGGCCCATGTTGGCGTGGAACGCGAGCCAGTTAAAGGCCAAACGAGGTATGGAGGTCAGGTTTATAGCCTTAAAGGGACACAAGTGTAACAGGTGTTTTTCTTTCTGGAAAATGCTGGAAAAACACAACAGTCTGGCAGCATTTCTGGAGAGAGAAACAGAGTTAACGTTCAAGTCCAAGATGGCTTATTCGGAAGAGGTTCCATTCCAAAGAAGAGTTACCTTGGACTCAAATGTTAACTCTTTCACTCTCTCCACAGAGACTGCCAGACCTTGAATCAGAGATTCATAGAATGACTACTGGCGAGATTTACCGGCTGCTCACGCCAATGGGAAATTCCGGTCCCATGCGACACACGGGTTTCCTGCCAACGAGGAGTGCGGTCAATGGGAAGTCCCGTTGACAATGGCGGGACCGGTAGATCCTGCTGGCAGGCCTCCTCCGCCTCAAAACACTTGCGGGCCGGTGGATAAATACCGCCCTACAATGCAGAAGGAGGTCATTTGGCTTAGCGTGTCTGCACCGACCCTCCGAAAGACCCTAACTAGACCCCACCACCCCCCCCACCCCCCAATCCCTGCAACCCAGTAATCCCACCTAACCTTTTGGACACCAAGGGGCAATTTTATCATGGCCAATTCACTTAACCAGCACATCTTTGGATTGTGGAAGGAAACCGGAGCACCCAGAGGAAACCCACGCAGACAGGGGAAGATCATGCAAACTGCACACAGTCACCTGAGCAAGAATTTAACCTAGGTCGCTGGTGCTGCAAGGCAGCAGTGCCAATCATTGTGGCACCGTGCCACCCCTACTGAGTTATTCCAGCATTTTCTTTTTTTATCTCAGATTTCTAGCATCTGCAGTTTTAAAAAAATCTTTTACGGGACAACCTATCCCGATAAAAGGTCAGTTTATGCCACACAGTTGGCTAGGCCAGCATTTATTGCTCATCCTAATTGCTGCGGTCCATATGGTGCAGGCACACCCATAGTGCTGTTAAGGAAGGGAGTTCCAGGATTTTAACCCAGCGGCATTGAAGGAATGGCAACATATTTCCAAGTCATGAGGATGAGTGACTTGGAGGGGAATTTGTAGGTGACTGTATTCCCATGCACCTGCTGCCCTTATCCTTCTCGGCAGTAAAAGTTGTGGGTTTGGAAGGTGCTGTGTAAGGAGCCTTGGCGGGTTGCTTTTGCTTTTATTTTCTTTATTCTTTTGACAGCCTAATACGTTCATGGTCACACTTTTTCTTTTACCAATTCTAGCTTTTTATTTTCTGAATTTTTTTTGAACTGAATTCAAATTTTCAAGCTGCCATGTTGGGATTGATATGATCTGGATTATCAGACCAGCAATTGAATCACAACTCTCACTCAGTGTACATGTTAATCCCCAACAAATCAGATTAACCAAAAATGAAGCAAAACAAATCTGATGCATGTGGTGATCTTAGGGATTTCCAAGATGGAAGGCGTAATGATCACAAAGACACACAAAGCTCTTTTGAAGAACTAAACTGATTTTATTAGCACTACTAAATCTGAGTTTGGCACTTATTCTAATTAGTAAACACATATAGAAGAATTAACTACACTCACTAACACGATCTCTCTCTACTAAGCCAGTGCAATATATAGTACTGTCCCTTAGCTCCCTCTAGTGGCTAGGCTTGACATAGCATTAACTCTTCACATGCTGTACATTTGTCTAATGTCACATCCCCCTTTCTTTGAGAAAAAAATGTTCAATTTTTTCTTTCTTTTTTACAAACAAGGTTGAATGTCTATACATTTTCCTGTTTCAAGTATCATACAGCATGTCAACAATGATAGAAATAGTGTTGGATTTGACATTTACAGATTCAATCTATTCGGAGGTTTCCTATGCCTTTTAGACTTAGGACTCTTAATGTTACAACATTGTCATTTAAATTGTTGGGTACATTTGACAATACAGCATTTGGAAAGTCATTGGTATGAAATATAAGTTGTTGACTCATCGTAGCAGATTCTGTGAACGTAACAGGTTGATTAAGTTTCATTAGAGCTCTTCTGTTTCTACGAAAAATCTTTCCAGATTACGTATGATCTTGGTGTGATTTCATAGAGTACTTTTGCAATGTCCATCCATCCGCCTTCAGGATTACGAATGCATACAATATCACCTTCGCCGAGGGGAGATAATGGTTTGGAGTTTTTGTCGTAATATCTATTTTGCTTGTTCTTTAGTTGCTGATGCACGACTTGTTCATCCTTATTTGGAACAATTAAAGTCGGTAACGTCGTACACATTTTTCGTCCCATCAATAGCTGTGCTGGAGAAAAACCCGATGACAATGGTGTAGTCCTGTATGATAACAGTGCTAAGGCAAAGTCCTTCTAGTCATCCATTGCTTTCTTGAAAGGCTGCTTCACAATTCCCACCCCTTTTTCAGCTTTCTCGTTTGCCTGTGGTTATTGTGGGCTAGAAGTGACATTTGTGAAGTTATATTCGTTAGCAAATTGTAACCATTCCATGCTACCAAAGTACGGTCCGTGACAACAGTAACTGGCATGCCATGTCTGGCAAATACATTTTTCATTGCCCTGACAACTGAATGCATTGTTGAGTCGGATAACTTGGTATCCTCTGGAAAATTAGAGTAATAGTCAACGATTATTAAATAATCACATCCCTAAAAATAAAATAGATCCATGGTTTAGTGATTAGTTCACTTTCCCCCAAGGTTTGTTTACATTGTGCCGGTTGGTGCATTTGGCATACCTGACACTGTTGAATGTAATTGTCTATATCTGTGTTGATTCCCGGCCAATACACTGATTGCCGTGCTTTCTGTCGACATTTCTCAAGGCCTTGATGTCCCTCATGGATTTGTTCGACAATATTTTGTCTAAGACATGAAGGAAGTACAATGCTGTCCCCTTTCAGTTGAAAGTCATCTATGATTGTTAGTTTATCTTTGATGTTGCAAAAGTTTGCACATTTTCCTTTAGGCCAATTAGTACGTAGACATTGTATCACTTGCTGAAGTGTCTCATCTCGTAGAGTTTCTGCCTTGATTATTTGTAGTTTAGCATCTGCAACAGGCAGCATTTCTGTGATGAAGTTTGCTTGTGCTTCAAGTAAAACATCAACAGCTTTGTCATCCTTGTGCATCGTGGCTCTGGATAACGTATCCGCAAGTACTAATTCTTTACCTGGTGTATATATTAGTTCAAATCTGTCATCTCGACGGAGCTTCAGCATCATGTGTTGAAGTCTCGGCGACAGGTTATTTAAATCTTTCTGGATGATATTCACCAGCAGACGATAATCTGTCTCAACGAAGAAGTGTGGTAGTCCATAGGCATAGTAGTGAAATTTACTTATGCCCGTTAAGAGACTTAGACACTCTTTTTCAATTTGAGCATACCTTTGCTCAGTCTGCATCATAGAGTGAGTTGCATATGCAACAGGCTTCCAAGAATCATCGTCTGCTTTTTGTCGTAGTACTGCGCAGTACCATGTTGGCTGGCACCTGTCGATATTTTGGTTCCTCGTGTTGAGTTGTAGAATGCTAGAACTGGTGCAGTGATGAAAGATGACTTCAGACCTTGCCATTCTGCTTCATGTTGTGGAGTCCAGATGAATCCAACATTTTTCTTTATCAGGTTTCTTAATGCAGTTGTCCGACTTGATAAGTTCGGAATGAATTTCCCCATGAAGTTGACAACCTCTAACATTCTTGATATGGCTTTCTTGTCCTTTGGTGTTTGCATTTGCCAACAGCTTCAATCTTTGATTGGTCAGGTTGTACTCCATCTTTTGAGATTACATCTCCCCCAAAATTTAGTTTTTGAATACCAAATTGGCACTTGTCCTTATTCAATTTGAGTCCATAAGAGTCAATCCTGTTGAGAACTGGAAGTAGTCTCTCACAGTGCTCTTCCTGTGTGTTGGACCATATGATGACATTGTGAACATACACACGTACAACTGGAATGCCTTCAATGATTGTTTCCATGGCACGGTGAAATATTTCAGAAGCTGAAATGATGTCGAAGGGCAGTCGATTAAAACAATATCGACCATAATTATCAAATTTACAGTGCTGAAGGAGGTCATTCCGTCCATCAAGTCAGCAGCGGTCCTTGGAAAGAGAACCCTACTCAAGCCCACACCCCCACCCTTACTCTGTAACCGAGTAACCCCACTTAACCTTTTTGGACACTGAGGGCAATTTAGCGTGGCCAATCCACCTAACCTGTACATCTTTGGACTGTGGGAAGAAACCAGAGCACCCGGAGGAAACCCACGCAGACACGGGGAGAATGTGCAGACTCCGTACAGACAGTAACCCAAACCGGGAGTCGATCCTGGGACCCTGGAGCTGTGAATCAACAATGCTAACCACTATGCTACCATGCTGCCCCTGTGTGTTGAAAGTGCAGAGTTGTTTGCTCTTCCCATCCAGACATAGTTGCCAAAGTCTCTTAGACAAGTCAAACTTGGTAAAGAACTTGGCATGCACCATTTCAGCTGTAATTCCTTCCCTTTTTGGAATCTAATAATGTTCCCTTTTAATGTTATCACTTAGGTCCTTGGGGTCTATACAGATTCTCATGTTCCCATTCGGTTTTTGAGCACAGACCATTGAGCTTACTCAGTCCGTTGGTTCGGTAACTTTTGATATGATGCCATTCTGCTGAATCACATCTAGTTCTTCCTCGAGTCGATCACTCAGAGGTGCTGGCACTCGTCTGGGAGCATGAATAACAGGTTTAGCATTCTCTTTTAACTTGAAGCTGTAAATGGTAATGTTCCCGTTTCATTAAACATATGCTTGAAGTTGCTCAAAATGATTTCAATGTTATCATTTAGCTCAGTGTTCTTCAAACTTTTTTTCCGGGCACCCATTTTTACCAACCGGCCAACCTTCGGGACCCAACCCGGCCGACTTTCGGGACCAACCCGACAAACCTTCGCGACCCACGTCGGTCAACCTTCGCGACCCACGCAGGCCGACCTGAGCGACCCACCATTTTCTCTTACCTTGTTTGCTGATGATAAAAATGGAGGAAATGGTTTTGGGTCCCTTTGGCCCTCGTACACGCTCCTCCAATGGAACTTGTTGGATGAAGGTGAAGCCTTCCGGTGTCGGAAAGTATGGAGTCTCCATCTGTCCAAAGTTCTGCATTTTTTTCCATAAAATTTTACTAAATAAAGCCTCCCCGAACTTGTAAAAAAATAAAATAAAATAAAATGAATAAAATAAATGGAAAAAAAAAATTAAATGAATAAAATAAATGAATAAAATGAATTTAAAAAACCCTGAACATGTAAAACAAAAGCTGCGACTGTTTAAAAAAATAGCGGCCGCACTGCGCATGCGCGCCCGATCATCGACGGGCAGGTGCATAGTTTTGCGCATGCGCCCCGATGATCGTGCGCGCATGCGCAATGCAGCCAAATTTTTTTTACATGTTCGCGGCCATTTTAAAGGCCGCTTGCAGCTGGCGTTATTAAAAGCCAGCTGCTGCGCGGGGATTTGCGCGATCGGGAGCGCCGTGAAGGACGGCTCCACGACCCTCCTGACACACGCCCGCGGGTCACGCCCCCGAGTTTGAAGAACACTGATTTAGCGAATCACTGAAAGATTTGGCAGTATGAATTCTCTGAATTAAGTTGAACTGGATACATGCGTCCACTGAAGATTTCGTGTCATCCACAATCTCAAAGTCAAGTGGACTTCTGATCTCACCACTCTGAACCATGAGGTAGCATGAACCTTTTGTTGCTATATTGTTGCCATTGTAGTCAGTTAACCTCGTGCCTTTTTATATTTTGGACAGGTTTCTACTTTTCCCAAATCTGATTCTGTTATCAGATTAGCGTGTGCACCAGTGTCCAATTTAAACTGTACCTGTGATCCATTTACAATTAATGTTTCAATCCGATCTTTATTCACATTAGATAGTTACCTAATTGGTTTATCAGCAGTGTCCTTTTTATTAACTTTAGTTATCACTTCAATTATAAAGTTGTCCAGTGAAGGAGGCATAGTGAAATCAATTTTTGATTCTAAAATTTTTTCTTCATCCTCCATATTTTGTATATTATTAACCTTTTTATTTGGTTGAAACGGCTTGTGTTACTGTGTTAAATCAGCATTATGCAGCAAAATTATTAAGTTTTTTACATGTTTCCAAGTGCTGGGCCTTGTTGCTTAAAGTGGGCGTATCCACAGCGTGACACGTCACCATGCTTGTGATGTCATGCATAAATCTCTCACGTGCATGCGCAAAACGGTCAACTTCCGGTTTGCGTCGTTTCCCAAAGTGCGCATGTGCGAACTAAACAACCAACATCCGTTTTGCGTTGTCTTCTTACACGCGCCTGTGCAAAACGGCTGCCTCCTGCAGCACAATGTGTTTAAACTGCGCCACAGAGTCAATGGCGCCGACCACGTTGCTCATGTTCACGCCTTTTTCTGTGGATCGGAACTCAGCATATTCATTAGTGGCTTGCTCACTTGCTTAACACAGGTTGATGGCTTCTTCTAAAGTTAATTTTGGTCGTCTTAATAAAGTTCCCGCATTTGCTCATCAAAAATGCCTAAAACAATTTGGTCACGCAGGATTGATTCTGTAACGGGGAAAAAATTGTAGGATTGTGCTCGGAGCCTTAAGTCAGTAGCTCTGCAATACACTTTGAGTCTTGTCTTCTTCAGGTCTAATCCACTCTCCTCCCAGAAGCCCAAGATCCAGTGCAATATATAGTACTGTCCCTTACCTCCCTCTAGTGGCTAGGCTTGACATAGCATTAACCCTTCACATGCTGTACATTTGTATAACGTCGCAATGCATACGTCACTCAAACTCAAGAAATTAATTTACGCAACGTTCAAAGTATGTTCCAGACAATGAATTTCAGAGAAAGGAAAAAAGCAGCCATAGATTTAAAGGCTGTGTTTCAAACTCTCACCGATGGTGAAGACATTTGACAGAGTATGTAGGTGGAACAAAGCATCCATAGATTTCAGAAGATTGGCCCAAAACAAGCAAGGAGATGAGTGGAAATTCTTTTCGTACCAAGTTGTTGCCATTGAAACTGCACCCTCTGAAAGGCTGGTGGAAGCAGATTTAATATGTTTTGAAAGAGAATTGGACTGACACTTGGAAGGAAAAAAAATCTTGAGGGCTAAGGGAAAGGTGCAGCATGATGGGCTGAATGATCTCCTTCAAGTGCTCTATGATTCTCTGCTGGAGGTGAAAGATAAAACTTTTACTTCAAGTTGAAAAATCTCAGCAGGTCGGGCAGCATCTGTAGGGGGAGAAAAGAGCTAACGTTTGAAGTCCAGATGGCTCTTTGTCAAAACTTTGACAAAGGGTCATCTGGACTCGAAACGTTCCACTTTTCTCTCCTTACAGATTCTGCCCGACCTGCTGAGACTTTCCAGCATTTTCTCTTTGGTTTCAGATTCCAGCATCCGCAGTAATTTGCTTTAACTTAAAGTTATTCCTTAACAATTCTCATAAGACTTCCGGTGGCGCCCTCTAGGACGCAGGTCGGATCGCTCCCGCCCGCGATGGGCAAACGGACCTGTTAAATGGACTTTTGCGGGACCTGGCGACCTCGTTAGGTTGAGGAGACGATAGGGAAGAGACCCCCCCCCCCCGGGTATGAGCAGCTGGACCAGAAGTGGTCGAGTGGAGCGGCAGGGCATGAAGCGGGAGCAGCGGGGACCCCAGGCCAGGCGGCAAAACATGGCAGACAGCAGGGACCAGCGAGCGGAGGCTCACTGGCCAAGGGAGCAGCAGATGGAGTTTTTCAAGAACTGCTTCACCGAATTGAAGAGGGGCACGTTGGACCCGATGAGGGCGGTAATGGACCGAATGATCGAGGCGCAGGCGGTCCAGGAGAAGGCGCTCAGGGAAGTCGAGGAGAAGCTCTCCAGCCAGGCGGATACGGTGGCGTAGCTGGAGCATGAGATGGAAGGGCCGAACGCCCGCCAGAGGAGGATGCAGAAGCAGCTTGAAGAGCTGGGGAACAGAGCCAGGAGGCAGAATTTGAGGATCGTTGCCTCCCCAAGGGCTGTGAGGGGTCTGATGTGGGTGCATACGCGAAAGGTATGCTCAAGGCGCTGATGGGGCCGGAGACCTTCCCCCGACCCCTGGAGTTGGATGGGGCGCATAGAGCCCCTGCAAGGAAGCCCGGGATGGGCAACCGACCGAGGGCCTTGGTGGTCCGCTTTCACCGGCTTGCTGACAGGGAGCGTGTGCTGCGATGGGCCAAGGGGGAGAGGAGCAGCAGATGGGAGAATTGCGAGGTGCGCATTTACCAGGATTTGGGAACGAAGCTGGCCACGAGGCGTGCAGGATTCATCAAGGTGAAGACAGCCCTCTACAAAAAGGTGAGGTTTGGAATGCTGTATCCTGCGAAGCTGTGGGTTACGTTTGAGGAACTCCACTACTATTTTGAGACACCAGAACAGGTTTGGACTTTTATCAAAGAAAAGAAGCTGGACTTGAACTAAAGGGCACTTGGTTTTTTCAGTGCTGTACAGTGGCGGCGGTCGGTTAACCTAACTTGCTCTGGTTAGGAGTGATCGTTTTCTTGAAAGAAGAAGCTGGACTTGAACTAAGGGACTCTGGGCTCTCAGAGCTTTTGTGTGGCGACGGTTTGTTAGATTATCCTGTACTGTAATGCTCTATCCAAGATTGTTTTCAGCCGGGACGGGGAGTGGGGGCTGGAGGGCGCACTGTGTGGGGTGTTTGTGGGCGATTGCATCGAGTGGAGGGGGGGGGTAGAGAGAGGGGCCCTGCAAAGGGGATCCCACTCTTGGTACATTTTGGCGGGAGATCGGGGCCTCGGAGAGGGGGGTGGGCTAGGGGCTGGTCAGGGGAGTTGGAAGGGCACGGGGAGATACAATCAGGTTAATGGGTCCTTGGTGTGTGGGGGGAGGGCCCGAGTGCTCAGGTGGGAGACAGACAGGCGCCAAGTGCAGGGGTCAGCGTAGCTAGCGTACGTCAGGGAGAATCAGGGAGAGTAGGAGGAGGGGCGGGCTGGGGCCAGGCACAGGGCTGGCCTGGTAGGTCAGGCCTCGGGGGGGTGGGGGAGGCAGACGAGAAGGGGAGCAGAGGAGACTTAAGGGGCAGGTGGGGGTTGTCGAGGGATCCCCTGGGGGAGAGAGTCGCTGCCGACTCTCAGGGAGCGGCGCAGGAAACCGTTAGCAGCAGCACCCGAGTGGGGTGGGGTTAGAGCCACGTTAGTTTAGTTGAACACGTGGGGCATGGCAAACAGAGCTGATAGGGGAAATGCTTTGTTAACATGTTTATTCTTTCCCACTGTTTGTTTTCACTATGTTAAGGCCATTTGCAAAGGCCCAGTTTTCTCTCTGGAAATGTTACAAATTTGTTTTAAATAAAAACTTTTTAAAAATAAAAATAATATTTTTTTTAAAAAACTATTCTCATAAAGCTCGCTGAATTGAACAATCAAATGTCTGAGTACAAGTGGCAAGTTGAATCTCTCAGTTAGATTGGAGTTTTGGTATGCCCAGCCAGCACTCTGCATCTTAAACAACTCGCTTCACACCAAGAATGCTAAAGACATCACTATTAAACAGACTAGCTTAAATCCATCTTTTTTAACCTTTATTGACCTTTTCAGATTGATTCTCTATTCCAGTTGTCTTTCTATAAGGGCTGCAGCTTGAAATCAGAGTTCCCAGCATCTGATTAACCTGATGCAATGCCATGCGTTACATCCGCATCTCTCCCCTCTCTTCCCCCACCCCCCCACCCACCCCCACAATGCAGGTTTTGTACTCTGATGCACTCAAGCCTGACAAAAATAAAACTGATAATTTTCCAAATCAGGCGAAAGTATCAGAAAAGTGGCTCCTAAATTTCTGCATGGGAGAACACAGCACATATGAAGGATAGACAGGCAGATAAAGATAAGATAAAGGGACTGCTAAACAAATTTTTAAAAGTCTAATTGATTACAAAACAACCATGTTGTGGTTCATCTGAATCTGTCCACTAAATCAATGTCCCTAACTTGCTTCCATGTCTCCATAATTTAATGTATAAACTATTCGAACCCCTCAATTATATTGTAGGCTACAACTCGCTGCCAGTAATCCATTATTCTGTATGCAAGTTATCTGAACCCAGGGTTACATTTACACTTTGCTGTTGCCCCCCTCCCCCAGCTGTTTATTGACTAATATATTTTCCACACCCCACCTCCACATCACACTCCAAATTAACTGTAAAATTGCAATACCAACAACTGTGTGAATTCTCTGCCACACCTCCTATTCTAACCATGAATAAGTAATATGCATTTCGTCATACAAGTCGTGTCACAATTAGCCTAATCAACTGACAAAGTCAATCAAGTACAAACTCTGCTGGCTCTGGATCATGGACAGGAGCCCATTCAGATAATATTCAAAAGTAGGGAAGTCTTGCTAAAACTATACAAAGCACTAAATAGACCACACCTGGAATACTGTGAAAAGTTTTGGTCCTCTTGTCTAAGGAAAGATATATTGGCATTGGAGGCAGTCCAGACAAGGTTCACTAAGTTGATCCAGAGTATGGAGGGATTTTCTTATGAAGGGAAGTTAAGTAGGTTGGACCTGTACTCATTGGAGCTTTAGAAGAATGAGAGACAACATTATTGAGACATATAGGATCCTCAGGGGGCTTAACAAGGTAGATGCTTGAGAGGCTGTTTCTCCTTGTGGGAGAGTCTAGGAGCAGAGGATATAAACTCAGAGTAATGGGTGACACATTTATGACAGGGTGACGCATTTATGACTGAGGTGAGGAGGAATTTCTTCTCTCAGACGGCAGTCAATTTGTGGAATTCTTTAACATAGAGAGCTGTAGAGGGTATGTCGTTAACTATGTTCAAGGCCAAGATAGGTAGATTTTTAATTAATCAGAGAATCAAGGATTATGGGGATCAGGCAGGAAAGTGGAGTTGAAGATGATCATGTTCTCATTGAATTGCGGAGAAGGTTCACTGAATGGCCTACTTCTGCTCCTGTATCTTATGGTCAAAGCAGCATAGCCTCTAGAGAGAAACCCCAGAAGACACTTGGGTTGTGATAGCGTTGCTGCTATGCCATTTATCAGGAGTCAAACAATTCCGACCCAATGTAAACAAATGAAAATAAAATCCCACAGTGGCACTTCATAAACCATGTAACCAGATTGATGGGAAAGATTCTTGCCATTAATATTATTGGCAGCAAAGCATTAAGAAGTTCGATAAAACTCACCTCATTTTTTAAACAGTTTTATTATTGCTATCCTGATCTGTAGCAAAATGGTTCACCATTCCCCACCCCGTACTGAGTGTAAGACACCAGATTTTTCACATCTTTAAGAACACACAGAACACAAGCAAGCTGGTCAGTAGTGGTAAGTGGCATTAGTACCTTCCTTCAGGTCCACCCATGCCAAGCAACACAGCCCCATGTGCCAACTGAAAGAATAAGTTACCAACTATGCCTAAACCTCTTGTCAGTGGTATATTTATCAAGCATTGGAAATTTGAACAGGCCCTTACCCTGAAATTACCATCATAAAAATCTCTACCTTCACGATGCTTCTCAGAACATTCCTCTTTGACCAAGCATTCAGTCATCTACCCCAACATCGCCTTATGTGCAGAGTGCCAAATTTTGTCTAGTGGCACATTAACATTTCACTACAGTGAAGGGCTCCAGGGAGGTAAGCTGTTGTTATTCCAGCCCTCAGAACCATCGCAAAGTCCTTTACATAAAATGGCTTGAAGCGCATTTTCTTCTGTTGCGTGAAGGGCTGCATCCACTTTGTTAAAGGAAAAATCTCTCAGACAACAACAAAATAAATAACCAGTTCATTTGCAGAGGTATGAGAGAAAGCTCTGCACCGGTTCTCCTTGATGGCTTTGCATTCCTTTCAACCCAATGCCTTCCGTCCAATCATCACCCAGGCAGAATCCATCCAAACGCGCAACCAAGGTATAATCTCAATCTGTGGAAAATCACAGATACCATTCCACAGTAGGCAGCCAACGATCCAAAGAATTGAAACCTGTCCTATTCTGCATTTAAGAGGTGTTCTTCAGAAGGAGAAACAGTGATTCTAACAAGACAATGTCAATGCATTACAGCTCTTGTGAACGGCAAGCACAAAAAGGCAACCGCCCAAAAACGGTGCTCAGTAAGTTGGGAAGTAACTTGTCTTAAAATCAAATTAAAACGTTCCTGAAATTAATGCATTATTCAGTGTTAAGAGACCCTCCTGGCAGTGAGCAAAACCTTCCCAAGTTACAGAGCTCCTAAAAGGTGCTGATTACTTTAAAAAAAACCTTGGATGTGCTTGCTGTGAATCTACAAAGACTTTTTCCAGACAGACCCGATCCGCACTGGGTGCTGCTTTAAATCCCCCTACCCCCACCGCACTCCAGGAGCTAAACCAGACTGCCTACCAGGGGGAGATTCTGAGGCGTGGGTCAAAAAGACATTGCCAGCTAGCATCACATGTATCCACAGCTCTGCCTAAACAACCAAAACGGAAAAAATAACCATTTTTTTTCAGCAGTAGCAGCAAGGGAAGGATGGGGAAATGGTGGAAGATTATCTTGGATGAAATATTGCAGAAGTGTTCTGTTGTGCAGCTGACATCAGAGATGCTTTATTGCATGGTAATTCAGTCGCATTCCAAATACACTCTATACAGCCAAACAACGTTCCACCCATCACACCCCCCCCCCCCCCCCCCCCCCCCATAGTCCTCATTTGAAAAATGAAAAATGGCTTTTATCTAAAATTATATTTTAAACCGGGGGGGTTGGGGGGCCTCATTTAGCTTAGTTGGCTGGACAGCTGCTTTGTGATGCAGAGCAAGGCCAATGGTGTGAGGTTATTCATAAAGGGTCCCACCTTCTGAACCTTGGGAAAGCAGCCAATGGTCTTCTGGGACGATGGCAATTTTACTTGCATATAAAATGATTAATCTGCCAAGCCATAATATTTAAGCCAATTTTTTAAAAATTCTTTCGTTCCCCACCCCACTTGTCAACTTTTCTAAGTAGTCCTTAGGCTGAATAATACCCTCCACATCAAACAAGTGAGAAAAGTAAGACTTAATTTGTGGGCTGGTACCCACACTGGAAAGAAGTGCACCAAGTTCAGCCATACATAAGCATGACATCCTGCTGAAGGGGATGAATTCTCCAGCAATGCCCAAAATATGACCAGTGAACTAACTGTGGACTATAAACCCCAGCAATCTGGTTCATAATGGCCAAGTAACGCAATTCTACTTTGGTATTTCTTAACTCATTTGAACACAGAAAGATAGAAAACAGGAGCAGAGGCGGCCATTCAGCCCATCAAACCTGATCATGACTGATTCTCTATCTCAAGTAGTTCCTCCTCATCTCAGTTCCAAATCTACAGCCTCTCAACCTATATCAGTGACCTCTCGTACTAGATTGCCCACAAGGGAGAACATTTGGTCTACGTTTACTTTATTCCATCCCTTTTAATATTTTATATACCTCGATTATGTCCCCTCTCAACCTTCTAAACTCCAGCGAGTATAAGCCCAAACTGTTTCATCTCTCCTCATACGTCATCCCGGACTCAATCGGGTGTACCTCCTCTGAACTGCCTCCAATGCCACCACAACTTTCCTCAAATAAGGAGACCAAAACTGGACACAATACTCCAGGTGTGGTCTGACCAACACCCTATGCAATTGCAACAACACTTCTCTATTTTTATACTCCAGTCCTTTTGCGATAATACACTAACATTCCTGAGACTTGTTCATCAAGTTTGAATTTTGTAGGGAATATAGTTTGTTATCAATCACTTGAGGCATTTGCCAATTAATTGAAAAACAAATTTAAGCTTTGCACGCAAAGGGAGAACGCACGAGCAAGGAGGGCAGCAAGTAAGTTAGCAGACACACAGACAGGACAATCTGTGAGCGGGTGGAAATAAGTGCTGGGCAAAGGGAACTGTGTACAGAGAGAAAAAGAGAATTGGGGAGGTGTGTGAGTGGCACGGACATTCCAAAATTGTCGGGCATATAATTTTAATTCAGTGGCTCTCTTCCCACCTCCACTGTCGTGATCAGGAACATAATAATAGGACACTTTTCCTGTATCTTTTTACACAGTTTACAAAGCCGTGCACACACAATGACAGCAATCAATCAAGCAGCATTGATGAGTGAATTAAATTTCTAAACAAGTGGTTGTCAAAAAACCCTTGCACTGTTGCCTGCATGCCTCAGTGAGTGAACCACAGAGGCTTGTGCTGTGCATTGAATCCTACAGTACAGGAGGCCACCATTTGGATTATCATGTCTGTGCCGACTCTTTGAAAGGCTATCCAATTAGTCCCGCTCTCCTGCTCTTTCCCTGTAGTTCTGCAAATTTCTCTATTGTATTCTTTCATTCATCTTCAAAAATAAAAAATAACCAAGCCCACAGAATAACCCTGTTGATCTGGCAGGTTGCATAGATCACCGGATTTGGGTGGGCATTTACATCAAGTTATTTATATAGGGGGACTGACAACACTGAGAAGCTGAAGTAAAAGGATAATTCGAGCATTTGACATCCATAGAAAAAAAACCATCTGAATAAGTTGAGTTTATTCGATGCAACAAGTACCACATTACTTAAGGAATTTGATTAAGAGCATGTTTGACTAATGATATGGTGTGCCACAATCAGCAGTTAACTGTGCGTTCCTCACTTTGACAAAGATTTCCTTTGATCAATATAACTGGCATACCTGTAAAAGAATGGAATAGGCTTCAAAAGGGAATGATATAAGAGCCAACACAGGCTAGTTGGGCCAAATGTTCAGATACTGTACTGCGCTGCAAGGCCAAAACTACAGATAGGGCAATGAATCAGCATGCTTTACCACAGGAGCAGCAGGCAGGTTCCCATTTGACATCTTCCCTTTGTCGCCCTCAGGGATATGTTCAATCAGAAGTGGAGATCAGCATTCCTCGTAGGGTAAAATGAGAGGGAGAGAGGGAAAATGCAAAGGGGATGGATGCAATGAAATACAAGGATATAGAACACTTAGCTTTTTTTGAAGCAGCTTCTTAGAGCGGTGACTGAGTGGTTAACTGCCCATTCTCTTTGTTGGTATGGGAAAGGGGGTTCTCAAATCAGGGTACTGAAGCCCCAAAGGGATCCCTGCAAGGAGGTTTGGGTTCACCAATAACTACAGGATGTGCAGAATGTGGGGCCGGCACTATCTGGTTCAGCCTCTCGGTCTCTTTTGTAAGGGCCACGAAGAATCCAGCACGAGTTTTAAGGATACAAAGTAATAACGTTTATTTACTATAATAATATATACGTAACAGTAGCAGTAACTTCCCTTGCTACCTTCTCCTTCCTGCTGGTTCCTGAACTGGCCAGCTTATTTATACTAGGAGTTTCTCCGCCCCCCTCATTGGGGAAGTTCATACTCCCATAGGATTGTGGGATAGTCATTAGTCCCCAGCCAATCGTAAGTAGGCAGGTTATAACATCCCTCCCCCCCCAAAGTCCAAGGAATCCACCGAAGACCCCGGCGAAGGAAGGCGTCGAACTCGTTTGGCCGCAGGCCGGACGCCATTTGCACGCGGCGCTGGATCAGGCGGCGTGTAATGAGACGGAGACCGGCGCTTCCGTGATGAATGGCGCGGTTGTACATCCACGGCCTGTGGACCCGAGGATTCCCCCTCTGATGCATCCTGTGTCTCCATCTCGGAGTCAGAGTCTGCTGCCTCCGTCATGTCAGCGTCTCTATCTCCATTCGGTCCCGTAATGACCTGCGCAGGCTTCGAGTGAGGCACCAGTGGAACATTTTGAGGACTACCTTCCCTTGTCTCTGGTCTTTGCGGCTGTTGAAATGAGCTCCGGGGACGGGGAATCTTTTGAGGGGATGATCTTCTGGACCAGACGTGGTCTACGTGTTTTCGCTGGAGACGACCCTGGGCTTGCACTTGGTAAGATATAGGGCCCGTTTGGCGAAAGATTACACCAGGAACCCATTGGGCACCACCAGCAAAATTCCGCACGAATACTGGGTCACCGGGCGCAAACTGCCGAATCGGATGATGCCGAGACAATCCCTGTCCCTGCCGTTCTTGTGTGCGGCATACTTTTGCGCCAATGTCCAGGAAGACCATACTAAGGCGGGTGCGAAGTCTTCGGCCCATTAGGAGTTCTGCGGGAGCTACCCCAGTCACTGCATGGGGGGTGCTCCTGTACGTAAACAAAAAGCGAGCCAGTCTCGTGTCCATTGATCCGGAAGACTGCTTCTTTAGGCCTCTTTTTAATGTTTGCACTGCACGCTCTGCCAACCCATTTGAAGCCGGGTGGTAAGGGGCAGTGCGGATATGGCGGATGCCATTCATCTTTGTAAACCTAGCAAACTCCTCACTCATGAATGGAGTGCCATTATCCGTGACCAGCACCTCGGGGAGTCCATGCGTACTAAATGATAAACGCATCTTTTCAATTGTTGCGCAGGACGTTGTCCCCTGCATCTTATGCACCTCCAGCCATTTGGACTGGGCGTCAATTAGTAGAAGGAACATGGATCCCTGAAAAGGGCCTGCGAAATCTGCATGTAAGCGTGCCCAAGGCCGCCCTGGCCATTCCCAGTGATGTAGGGGCGCGGCCGGCGGAAGCTTCTGATGCTCCTGGCAAATGGAGCAGTTTTGGGCCACCTTCTCAATGTCGGTGTCGAGGCCTGGCCACCAGACATAACTCCGGGCCAACATTTTCATCTTGGTCACGCCCGGATGCCCATTGTGCAAGTCTGATAATATCAGCTCCTGGCCTTTTTCCGGGACAATCACACGCGTCCCCCACAAGAGGATGCCGTCTTCCACGCTGAACTCTGACAGCTTGGAGGAAAATGCCCGCAACTCGCCTGGAAGCTGTCTATGCTGCCCACCATACAGGACTATGTGCCGAACCTTTGACAAGACTGGCTCCGTCTGGGTCCACTCACGGATCTGTGATGCCGTGACAGGCAAGGTGTCCATAAAATTTAGGGTTGCAACCACCTCACCGGTCGTGGGGGTCGACATGGGGCCGGTCGATAAAGGAAATCGGCTCAGTGCGTCGGCATTTGCTATCTGCGTACCTGGTTTGTGCTCCAGAGAATACTCATATGCAGCAAGCAACAAAGCCCAGCGCTGGATCCGTGCAGAAGCAATGGGCGGTATTGGCTTATCCTCTCTGAAGAGTCCCAGCAGGGGCTTATGATCAGTCACGATAGTGAAATGGCAGCCGTACACATACTGATGGAAGCATTTCACCGCGAAAACCACTGCCAGGCCCTCCTTCTCGATCTGCGCGTACTTTTTCTCTGCTGCAGTCAATGTGCGGGAGGCGAAAGCTATCGGTCGCTCGGCCCCGTTCTCCATCTTGTAGGACAGGATGGCCCCAATACCATACGGGGATGCATCACATGTGACGAGCAAAGGCTTTCCCGGATCATAGTGGGTTAGTAACCCAGATGATGACAATTGTTGCTTTACCCGCCGGAAAGCGGTTTCTTGCGGCTGACCCCAAACCCAGGTGTGATTTTTCTTTAGCAGCAGGTGCAAGGGGGCCAGCGTAGTTGCCAGATTGGGGAGGAACTTCCCGTAATAGTTTACGAGACCGAGAAAAGAACGAAGATGCGAAGTGTTAGTCGGAGTGGGGGCATGTTGAATTGCACGCACCTTCTCTGCGACGGGGTGCAGACCCTCGCGGTCCACCCGATAACCTAGGTAGACTACTTCTTTTGCCTGAAATACGCACTTTGTGTGACATAAACGGACTCCAGCCTCCGAAAGGCGTCTAAGGACAGCCTCCAGATTTTCCAAATGCTCTTGCTCCGACGTCCCTGTAATCAACACGTCATCTAGGTAGACAGCCACACGTGGTAAACCTCTCAAAACGCCCTCCATAACACGTTGAAAAATTGCGCAGGCAGAGGCTACTCCAAAGGGCAACCATGTATATTCATACAGGCCCCGGTGTGTGTTAATTGTTACTTATGGTCGGGAGGCAGGGTCCAGCTCCAACTGCAGGTAGGCGTGATTCATATCTAATTTTGTGAATGAGAGTCCACCTGCAAGTTTCGCGTAGAGATCCTCTATGCGAGGCATTGGGTATCGGTCGAGTCGGGAAACTGTATTCACTAAGTTTATAGTCGCCACACAAGCGAACTGTGGCATCTGGCTTCATTATTGGTACAATTGGTGCTGCCCAGTCAGCAAAACGGACGGGCCTGATAATACCCAAACTCTCCAAACGAGTGAGCTCCCCTTCTACCTTCTCGAGCAAAGCGTAAGGCGCTGGGCGCGCCCGGAAATAGCGCGGCGTGGCTCCTGGTTCAACTTGGATACGGGCTACGGCCCCTTTTATTTTCCCCAAACCAGGCTGGAATACCTCTGGGTATCGTCCTAGCACCTCAGTCAACCCACCAGAAACTGTTTGGAGGATGTGCTGCCATTGCAACCGCAAATGGCGCAACCAGTCCCGACCCAACAGGCTGGGCCCATGGCCACGCACTACGATAAGTGGGAAACGCCCCTCCTGGCGTCCATAGACAACAGGGGTCATTGCAGTTCCTGCAATGTCCAGTGGTTCCCCCGTGTAGGTGGTCAACCTGGCCTGTGAGTCAGTTAATTTAAGGGTCTGTATATCCTGCTTGATGCGGTCGAATGTCCTCTGGGCGATCACGGAGACCGCTGCGCCAGTATCCAACTCCATCTCCAGCGGGTGGCCATTGACCCGTACTGTCACCTTAATGGGGGCCACACGGGGAGCTGCCACACAATGCAGCTGCAGGCAGTCGTCCTCAGGAGTGGTCGCCACAGGTTCATCCACATGGAAGGCACGGCCTCTGGGCTGGTCCCAGTTACGGCCCCTGGGCTGGTCCCAGTTTCGGTCGGAACGACGGCGCCTCTGGCGTCCCCAGGACTGCCGTCCGCGACGGGGTCGGCGCCTACAAGTCTGACACGGACATGGCTCCTTATCCATTGGCTCTGGAGAAGGCTCCCTTCGGGAGGAATGTCCGATGGCCACTGGCGTCGGTCCGGTCGTTGCCTCGCCCAAGGTACCGCAAGAGTGGGGGGGGGGGGCGTTTTTGGGCGGAAAGTGTTGCGCCCCAAGGCATGCACTTCCATTCCCTGTAGCTCCTGTACTCCTCGCTCTGCGCTCTCTCGGGACAAGACTATTTGTATTGCCTGTTGAAAAGTCAATGTTGGCTCCGCTAACAACTTTCTCTGGGTTGCTGCATTGTTAATACCGCAAACCAAACGGTCGCGTAACATTTCTGACAAGGTCTCACCATAGTCACAGTATTCCGCAATCCCGCATAGCCTGGATAAAAAAATCGGCAAGGGATTCTCCAGGGGTCCTCTCAGCGGTATTAAACCGGTAACGCTGGACTATCGAGGACGGGGTTGGGTTAAAGTGTTGCCCCACTATATTCACAAGTTCGTCAATCGTTTTGGTGTCCGGCGCAGC
The DNA here is from genome assembly GCF_047496885.1 of Scyliorhinus torazame. Lineage (NCBI taxonomy): Eukaryota > Metazoa > Chordata > Chondrichthyes > Carcharhiniformes > Scyliorhinidae > Scyliorhinus > Scyliorhinus torazame. The sequence goes on along the minus strand of NC_092708.1, from coordinate 202,592,006 downwards.
TGGGTACGTAAGGCTCCTAATCACCCCAAACGTATGTGGGCCGCAGGCAGTGAGCAATATGACCACCTGGCGCTCGTTTTCACTGATATTGTTTGCCCGGAAATAGTAACGCATCCGTTGTGTGTACTGGTTCCAGCTTTCCAGCGCAGCATCAAAAACATCCAAACGTCCGTACAGAGGCATGGTATAATAGAAAACAACTTCCAACCTGTATCCAACAAAAATCCAGGGAGGTGGCTTCAGCAGTGTAGACAGCTATTCACTTTTACCTTCGTCGCCAGTTTTGTAAGGGCCACGAAGAATCCAGCACGAGTTTTAAGGATACAAAGTAATAACGTTTATTTACTATAATAATATATACATAACAGTAGCAGTAACTTCCCTTGCTACCTTCTCCTTCCTGCTGGTTCCTGAACTGGCCAGCTTATTTATACTAGGAGTTTCTCCGCCCCCCTCATTGGGGAAGTTCATACTCCCATAGGATTGTGGGATAGTCATTAGTCCCCAGCCAATCGCAAGTAGGCAGGTTATAACAGTCTCCAACGGAAAAGGTTGGACACCCTCCATGTTCTGCTTTGAACACTGCAGGTGCTTAATTGAGTCAACATTCGGCAAATGAGCTTTGCCACTTACGCAGGTGCAGTCAGGCTCAAACGACAAAACATCACTCTAACCTCTCACCTGAACCTCGACCTGGCTTCCTGCACCAACAAGTTTGATATTAAGCAAGTAAAGTGCAAATAATAAGTTTCACATTATAACTTTTATAATTTTTTACACAGAATAAAGTTGGGTTATGCTGTGGGAGATATGTGGAATTGCTGTAATATGGTCGAGTGGGGCCTCAGAAGCAAAAAGATTGAGAACCCCTTGGATGAGATGTGGCACAATCAGGCTCAAAGACAGAAAATTATTCCCTTTAAATAAAGGAAGGGTACATTAAAAACCTAACTTTTTGACAAAATAATTTGACCTGTCTGAGGTCAACAACCAAAAAGGATAAGATTATTTTTTGGTTGGTAGTGTGGTAGCACGTCCCCTTTAAGGTTCAGAGCCAATCGTACGAGAGAGAGCGCGATCCCTGGTCAATGGGGAGCTTTGCTGGTAAGGAAGGGCTTGGTGGGACAGACGTACCATTCATGCTACGGGCCGAGGGCTAGGAGGGTATCAATATTAATTAGCAAGAGGACGAGGTTTACGGAAACCAAGACAGTTACAGACCCAGGGGGATGGTCATGCTCATGGTCACCAGTGTCCTGGAAGGGGCACCGGTCGTACTGGCAAATGTGTACGCTCCCAACTGAGATGACACAGAATTCATAAAGAAGACCATGGTGGAAATCCCCGACCTTGACACATACCAACTGATTATGGGGGGGGTGCCTTTAACTGTGTGCTGGACCCACTGACCGGCCAATCAAACCCCAGAACAGGGAAAATGACTGGCATGGCTAGGGAACTAGGAGCTTTCATGGAACAGATGGGGGTGGTGGACCCATGGAGGTTCCTGCACCCAGGAGAAAAGGAATTTGCATACTTCTCACAAGTACACAAGGTGTACACCCGTATCGACTTCTTTGCGAGGGGAAATCGGTACGGAATACTCCGCCATCGTTATCTCCACACGATATGGAAGAGAGGTTGGAGACAGGACGGGCCCAGCGTTCCACGTGGAGGCTGGTCAGGGACCTCTTGGCCAACAAGGCCTTCTGCCAAAAAACATCGCAGGCCACAGGAATACATTAGTAACAACTAAAATGGGGAGGTCTCAACTTCCACGTTCTGAGAGGCACTGAAAGCTGTGATTAGAGGAGAGATCATAGCCTACAAGGCAAGCAAAGATAGGGAAGAGGGGGTGGCCAGGCAACAACTGGTGGATTTCATTCTGGAAGTCGACAGAAAATACTCCGAGGTCCCGACCGTAGAGCTGCTGGCGGAGAGGAAAGAGCTGCAAATGGACTTTAACCTGCAATCCACTAGGAAAGCAGTGTACCAATTCCACCAGACACGGAGGACCTTCTACAAGCACAGAGACAAGGCTGGCCGCATATTGGTTCAGCAGCTGAGAAAGCAGGCATCCATGAGAGAAATAGCGCAGGTAAAGGATAGCAGAGGCAGATTGGTAATAGACCAAAGGAGGTCAATCAGGCATTTGAGACCTTCTACCGGGGACTGTACACCTCCGAGCCACCGAACGGGGACACGGGGATGAAACAGTTCCTAGACGGACTAGAACTACCAGTTATGGGGCAAGCAAGACGGGGGGGAGCTGGAGGCACCAATAGATCTGGGAGAGCATCAGCTGCATGCAGGCGGGGAAGGCACCGGGACCCGACGGATTCCCGGCAGACTTCTACAAATCATTTGCACCAGTCCTGGCCCCACACCTAAGGCACATGTTCGCGGGCTCACTGGCAAGGGGCACCCTGCCCCCACGCTAGCGCAAGCCAGAATTTCACTGATATCCAAAAAAGATAAAGACCTGATGGAATGTGGATCATACAGACCACATAGGTGTGGGCGGTGTGCAGGGGAGCCCACGAACCATGTCCACATGTTTTGGGACTGTCCGAAGCTGGAGGGGTTTTGGGCTGTCCGAAGCTGGAGGGGTTTTGGCAGGGATTCGCTGACATGAAGTCGGAGGTACTGAGGGTGAAGGTGGACCGGAGTCCAGAATTGGCAGTGTCTGGAGTGTCGGAAGACCCGGGAGTCCAGGGGGCGGGAGAGGCCAACGTTCTGGCCTTTGCCTCTCTGGTAGCCCGGAGACGGATTCTGTTGGGATGGAGGGACTCGGAGCCGGCAAAACCTGGGGTGTGGGTGAGTGACCTAGTGGATTTCCTTAGGCTGGAGAAAATTAAGTTCGCTTCGAGGAGGTCGTTGGAAGAGTTTGTCCGGAGATGGAAACAATTTATTGACTTCTTGCAGGACAGCTAAGTTGGTGGGAAGAGGAGGAGGGGGAGGAGGAGGGGGGAGGAGGAGGAGGAGGGGGGGTGGGGGGGCGACTTCTGGGGTTAATAAGGAAAGATGGAAGCAGAGAGGGTAGGGGGCATGGTAGGGAGAGCGGTTGTTGGTTACTTATTTAATTACGACGTGATCTCCTGCTTGTTTGTTCTCTTTTTGGTCTTGGTTGTGTAGATGTTTTTTTATAAATGCCTTAATAAAAATATATATTTTTTAAAAGGGTATTTTGAGAAAAATTCACAGGATTTAACTTCCCATGGTTAGTTTAGTTGGTATCTACCAAGTGAAAACGCCAATTTGGCATCATGTAATGTGTTCCAAACGTTCGAACGGACAGGGAGATGACATTTCCTGAAGCTAATGATGGAGTAGTGCAGCTCAAACGCAACCTTTGGATATTTTAAATTGCTTTAAAAAAAAAAACATGACTACAGTTCATGCGCCTCTCCTGGTAATAGAGACTTGATTCTGGTGTAACCCAACTACCTTTTCTCCTTTTGCCTCATGAGAACAAATAATAAAAAAATAAATTTCATCTGCAAAGCACCGCTCATGGACTGCAGGATGGCTCAAAGCACTTTTAACACCATTTACGTGCCACTTAGCAACAATTTTGTGCAGGTAACATCTCACGAAACACCAAAGTGGTAAACAATCCTTTAATCCACCAGTTTTAGGTTCTGCATGAGAGGTGAATGTTAGCTGGGATACCAAGGAGAACTCCCCTGATTTACTTCAAGATAAACCATGCCCACCTTGACACAGTGGATGGTTTAACTTCCCATCCAAAGGCTGGCATGACTGAATGAGGTGCGTGCTGAGGACTGCACTGAAGTCTCCCTGAAAAGCCAAGGCAGGTGCGCGCGGAACGAGCAAAGAGTTCCAACAACAGCAGAGCTCGCACTGTGCCTCGAGCTTGTGAGAAACACTAGTTCTCCTCAGGATGTGGCATGCAGCTGTTAGCAATTAATCCAAAGATAAGCAGGGGCTGATAAATTACGGGTGAGATGGGTAGAAAGCTGTGGAATTACTTTGCATTGAAGCAATTTTTCCCATCCTGCCCCTTCAGATTAGCAGCAAATGGTCAACTGGTTGTAAATATGCATAATAGCAAATTTCCACATTATTTTTGGTACCAGAGGAAATCGTGTTTCAATCACACGCAATCGCAGTATATGTAAAAGCCTAGGGAGGGCAGCAGAGTGTACTGTGTTCGCACTTCAACCCCACTCAGAATCTTGAGATGAAACACGGAATTATAAAAGGCATGATAAAAGGTTGAATTTTTATTAGACAAGGTTTTTTCTAAAAAATAGAGATATATCTCACTTGTAGTTCATTTTTCTCTGGTGACTCACCAGCTGTATTTAATAAAACTAAACCCTGCTCAATGAAGTCTCTTATAACAGAGCTGGCTCTAAATTGAAGTCCGTGGAATTGAAGATAAATTATTGAGCAGGTTAGGAAATTGTTTGAAGGGTAGGAATCAGAGGATCGGGATAATGGAACAGTAGTGGCAGGATGGACTAGTGGTGGCCTGCAAGGATTTTTGTTGGGGCCTCATCTATTCACTATATTTATGAACAACTGATTGAATGAATGGGAAAAACTGTAATTAATGAACTTTAATACAAACAGTTGTGAGATCATCCACTTTAGACCTAAAAAAAATCCAATCAAACATAGTACTTTCGAAAAGGCGAAAAGTTAGAATGAGTAGAGGTCCAAAGAGACTTGGGCATTCAGACATGTGGATCGTTAAAATGTTAGGGAATTCTCATTTATTCCACATGTACACAAGGTCTACTCAACGATAGACTATTTTTTTGTTTGACAAATCTCAGCTACCGGGGATGAGAAAGGTAGAATATTAAGGGATAGTGATCTCTGACCACACTCCACATTTTGTGGTCCTTGAGCTGGAGACAGATCTCATCCAGCGGGCTCCATGGAGATTAGATGTGGAACTACGGTCCGAGAAAGGGTTTTGCGATCGTATAGCCGCTGCCATTGAGGAGCACATTGGATCTACTAGTAATGAATCAGTCTCACCAACCACATCATGGGAGACTCTAGCTGGTGATAATAGAGGAGGTGATCTTTTATGAAGTGCACTTAGACAGGACAGTGAAAGGGGAACGGCAGCATTTGGTAGGAGATATCCTGGAAACAGACTGTTGCTACTCGGAGGATCCTACCCCCAAGCAATTTGCAACCAGGGAGCCTTCAGGTGCAGTTTGACTTGGTGTTCACCAGGAAGGCGGTAAAACAGCCACGATCTGTGAGAGGCGTAATATACGAGCATAGGGAGAAGGTGGGCTGTCTGTTGGCGCACCAACTGAGGCATCAGACGGCCCCTTGGGAGGTTACGCAGGTCAGAAATTCGAGGGGTGGCTTAGTGACAGCACCGAGAGAAGTCAATGCAATGCGGTATTTGAGGCTTTCTATAGGATCAGTATAGGTCAGAGGTTGGGGGAAGGGGGGGGGGAGACATGCCGGAGTTTCTAGACAGGGTATCCTTCCCGAGGGTGGAGACGGAGAGTAGGGAGGAGGTGGAAGCCTGCTAGACTCGCAGGAGGTGCTGAGGGTGATTGGTTTATGCAGACAAGCAAGGCTCTGGGCCCTGATGGGTATCCCATTGAGTTTTAGAAAAGATTTTCAGACCAGCAGGTGCCATTAATGGTAGATATGTTCACCGACGCTTTAACTCGAAACTCTCTGCCGGACACACTTTCACAGGTCTCCCTCTCCCTTATTACAAAGATAAGGGCCCCCACGGAGTGTGGTTATTACAGGCCTATTACATTGCTAAATGTGGATACCAAGGTACCAGCTAAGGCACTGACTTTACAGTTAGAGTCATGAGTCTCACATGGCAGAAGGCCACACAGGATTTGTGAAGAGAAGGCAGCTGTGCACAGTGGGTTCTTAATATTGTCCTCTCGCCTTTGGCCCCAGAGCCGGAGGTGATTATATCGAAGGATGCAGAGAAAACATTCGACAGAGTGGAATGGAAGTAGGGTTCGGGCTGAAACTTATTTAATGGATGTGGCTGCTGTACACAAACCCCATGGCTCGCATTCGCACTAATACTTCCCTCTGAACAGGGGTGCAAGACAGGGGTGCCCATTGTCACCACTCCTTTTCACTCTGGCGATAGCACTGATGGCTTCTGTGGGATGGAGGGGGATTAATCGGGGGTGGGGTGGGGGGTGAAGATCGGGTGTCGCTCTACGCTGATGACCTGCTCCTATATGTCACAGGTCTGGTCTCCTCTATTGACGAGATTCTAAAATTGCTGATGAGCTTTGGTTCCTTCATGGGCTATAAATGAAACCTGTGGAAAATGGGCTATAAATGAAACCTGGGGAAAATGGGCTATAAATGAAACCTGTGGAAAATGGAGTACTTTCCGGTTAATCCTCCAGGGAGGAGAGCCAATCTGGGGGGTATTACCGTTCCGCCGGGCCCAAGATAGCCTGTGGTACCTGGCTATCCAAGTGGCAGATGCTTCATAAATTACACTTTACAAATTTGTTGTATAGGGTTGAACTAGATTTGAAGAGTTTGGAGGAGCCTCCCATTATCCCTGGCAGGCAGTGTTCAAACAATCGAGATAAATATTCTGATGAGGTTTCTATTCTTGTTTCAGTGCCTTCCTATTTTTCTGATTAAATCATTCTTTGCTAGGGTGAACAAGTTAGTGAATTCCTTTATATGGGCAGGTAGTGCGCCGAGAATTTTACAGGGTGTACCTCCAGAGGGGCTGACAGTTGAGGGACCGAGCACTGCCCAATTTCCTCATGTATTACTGGGCAGCCAATGTGAAGATTGATGTTGGGGTGGTACAGAGAATCGGACACTATTTGGGGGGAGGATAGCGGCACGTTGACGTAAAGGGCTGCGCCTCTGGGCCCTAGTAACGTCAGCACTCCCACTCTCTCCAGCGAAATATACCTCCAATCCAGTGATGATCTCCACTTTGAAGTTATGGAGGCAGCGCAGACAACATTACAAGCTAGGTGCCATGTCATTGTTGGTTCCTAGAAGTGGTAACCATTTGTTTGCGCCATCAGGCTTGGACTCAACTTTGAAGACATCAGAAAGGAAAGGGCTATAATGCTTTAGAGACGTGTTTATGGAGAGTCGGTTTGCCAGTTGGGAGTTCTCGCCGAAGTTCCAACTATCAGGGACACACCTACCCGCTACCTTCAATTGCGTGACTTTGTTCATGGGGCTTGCCTTTCAATCCATTTGGCACCATAGTCTTCCCTGTTGGAATAAATCTTACAGCTGGCGAGGACTGGGGGGGAGGGGATCACAAATATCTATGAGTGAACCTTCTCATTGGAATCTACGCTGCTTTATCAGGATCAAAGCGAAATGCGAGGAGGAGTTGGGACCAATCTTCGATGAGGATGTGTGGAATAAAGTTCTTTGTCCCTTATTATGCATTCCCCTGTTTCTGTCTGTAGGGGGCCTACATTTCTCTTTACCGATCTCTTTCTCTTTACATATCTATAGAAACTCTTAGTGTCAGTCTTTATGTTCCCGGCAAGCTTCCTTTCATACTGTACTTTCCCCTTCTTAATCAATCCCTTTGTCCTTTTTGATGAATTCTCCCAGTCCTCAGACCTATTATTTTTCTTGGCCAATCTGTATGCTTCTTCCTTGGATCGGATACTATTTCTAATTTCCTTTGTAAGTCATGGATTGGCCCTCTTACCTCCTTTGCTTTTCTGCCAGACAGGAATGAACAGTTGTTGTAGTTCCCCCATGCGTTCCTTAAATGTTTGCCATTTTGTTTTTCCACTGTCATCCCTTTAAGTAACTCTTTCCCCCCCCCCCCCCCCCCCGCAATCTATCAAGGCCAACTCACGCCTCATAACTTCATAGTCCCCTTTCTTAAGATTCAGCACCCTAGTCTCTGAATCTACTACTTCACTCTCCATCTTGATAAAAAATTCTATCATGTTATGGTCGCTCATCCCCAAGGGGTCTCGTACAGCCAGATTGGCAATGATTCCCTTCTCATTACACAGTACCCAGTCTAAGATGGCCTGCTCTCTAGTTGGTTCCTCCACATATTGGTCAAGAAAACCATCCCGTATACACTCCAGGAATTCCTCCTCTCCGGCATTGTCGCTAATTTGATTTGCCCAATCTATGGGAAGATTAAAATCATCCATGATCATCGATATTCCCTTATTACATGCATCTCTAATTTTGTGTTTAATGCCATTCCCAACCTCACCACTGCAGTTTGGGGGTCTATATATGACACTCACTAATGTCTTTTGCCCCTTGGTATTTCTCAACTCTACCCATACAGATTCCACATTGTCAGAGCTCATATCCTTTCTCACTACTGTGTTAATTTCCTCTTTAACCAGCAGTTAACGTGTTAACAAGTCTGCCCAAATTTTATTTATGTTCCATGAATTTTAGAAGAGTAATGAATAATTTCATCAATGTTTTCAAGATATTAAGGGTGACTTACAGGGTAGCAAAACTATTCTGATTGGTTGAGGTGTCAAATTAGAGTTGGGTCTTTCAAGAATTCAATTAAGAAAGATTTTTGCGCACAAAGGGTGGTTGGGAGTTTGGAACTCTCTTCCACAACTGTAGTCGATGTGAGGTCAATTGTTAGTTTTGCATCTGAGCTTGATAGATTTTGGTTAACCAAAGGCACCATTGGGTATGGGGCAAAGGCGGGTATACGGAGTTAGGTCGCATGTCAACCATGATCTCACTGAATGCCAGAACAGCCTAGAGGGCTAACCAAACTATTCTTGCTCCTTTGTTCCCAGCAAACCAATCAAAATGATGTGGGTTCAAGATCCACTCCAGATACTTGCATTCACAATCTAGTCTGACGCTCAAGGGCAATACTGAGGATGGGCAATAATGCCAGAGATGCCAGCTTTCAGTTGAGTTGTGAAACTGAATCCCAATCTGCCCTCTCAAACAGGTGCAAGAGATCCTGTTTGCACATTGCTGTTTGTGGGACATTCCTGTGCACAAATTTGTTAATGTGTTTCATACCTTGCAACAGTGATTTTATGAAACCTGGTGAAAAGTTATTGACCTGAAATGTCAGCTTTGTTTCTATTTCATCAGCATCACGGTGGAAAGGATTTAATTGGCTGTCAACTCCAAGGGGGTGTCGGTTGCCCCTTTAACTCCAGTTCTCCACCCGCGCACAAAACCAGTTTGCCCCCTCCCACCTGAACTCGCGTCAAAGCCTACAGAAGGCAGCCAAGGATCCCATTAATGAGGCGATGTAACAGTGGTCTTCGAAATCATGAGGGGCTTTGATGGAGTAGATCAGGAGAAACTGTTTCCATGAGCAGGAGAAAGTAACCAAATTCAGGACAATTGACCAGGAGAAGAAGAAAAAAGGACGAGAATTTTATTTTTATGAAGCAAGTTTTTCTGTGACTTGGAACCCACTGACTGAAAAGGTGGTGGAAGCAAATTCAATAATGGCTTTCAAAAACAAAGTGGATGTGTACTCAAAAGGGAGAAAATGGCAAAGCTACAGGGGAATGAGCAGGGGGAGAGGACTAATTGGATAGTTCTCCCAAAGACCCAGAACAGGCATGGAAGGTCTAATGACCTCCTTCTGTTCTGTCCATACTTCTGATGTCCTTGGAACATGACAAACAAGAATCCAAGCAACTTAGCTAATCCGTCATCCAATCTATGGTCACAAAGAACCTATAGAGCAACTTCACACAGTAAAATTCAGCAACAATTACACCCAAAACAGAATATCTGACCTTCACCTTTTGTCAATTTTTCAATAAGATTCACTTTAAAAACTTAAAATGTCACAAATGATAATAACTACCCATTCCCCTGGTGGAATCTTGCCCAAAACTCCCGTTATTGTCTTTCTTACTACTGCAGCTCCTATCATATTATCTGATGTATCAATAACAGAACATGCATTGTACCATTGATTTACTTTCCTCTTTCTTCTTTGCAATTCAAATCCTCTGCTCCCACCATTTCCCATTAAATGACCTTTCACTGCTAATTTCTTTTCTCTTAACCCACAAAGCGACTCCAAACAGGTCAGTGCCCAAATACAATGCACCATGAGCTTCCCCTTAGTTCTTATGAAAAAACTGGTGCAGTAGATAGCAGTGCAGTGATCCAAACACGGTCCAAACTGATTATGTAGAATTTTCATCCAATCATTCCAGCAGCTGGGATAACCCCACAGTAAGTGAATCTAGTCAGTGTTAAAACGTAATTGCTTAATTGCTCGTGGGCAGGAGTCCACAGCACAAAACTGCTTATAATTCAGCATCAATAGGCAGGAGTATTCAGAAAGGCAGCAAGGACAGATGGTGAGAGAGATGAGAATATCGCACTGCTGCAGTCAGAGATGCTCTCTTGAAATCCATGTTAAGGGATACTGATGGAGATGAGTGAAAGGACTCTTACCACACCCAGCCATTCTTCATCGTGATGATCACAAATGCAACACATAAAAAAATCAAATGACTCAATTCAATAAATGACCTTGTTCCTATCATTATGCATTTGTTCTGGTGGGAGTGATAACTTGTAGACAAGTATCGTACACACGCGTACACCTAGATAGTGTAGTGCATCACCCAACCCCTCCATTTCACTATTGGCAACCATTCCTTCAGCTGTAGAGATCCTGAGCTCCAGAATTCCTGTCTCCCCCCCACCCCAAAACACCTCTGCCTCTCTTTCCTCCTTTAAGATATTCCTTAAAACCCAATTGTTTGGCCAAACTTTTGGTCACCTATCCTAATGTCTCATAATGCTCGGTGTCAAAACTTGACCGATAATGCAATCTGACTTTTTAATGTCTTCAAGACATTACATAAATACAAGTTGTTGTTATAGTTAACGTGATGGAAAGGCAACAAACCATTCCCAACACGTCCCTGAAAATATTGCTTCCCAATATGAAATTTTTTGCCATCAAACCAGAAGTTGGCACCTGCCAGAGAATTCATCCAGCAGTCCTGACACATGCTATTTATTGTTACGCAATTGATATTATTGTACAGAAGATAATGGCACCACAGTGGCCTCTGAAATACAGCAAATTAATGGAGATGAAAACAAAAAATAACTGTGGTTGGCTGTTAATGGCTGACAAGACAAAATAAATTTCAGCAAACATTTCAAACCGTGGATCAACCAAAATGGCAATGGTTCATCATGGACACATTCCCATCTTTGTGAGAGGTAGATCAATTCCACAAGGGTCAAATTAGGAGGCTTATTAGAATCTTGAACTTTCTAGAAATTCCTTCAGTTTGTTGTTTTGTAAACTAATCTAACATATAATTTACAGCATAGAAACTGGCTTTTCTGTCCAACTGGTCTGTGTCCATGAATATGCTGCGCAAGAGCTTCATCTCATTCCATCCATATATTCTTCCGCACCTCATAAAATTACCAAAGCTTCTCCTTCGATACATCTATACCATTAGACTCAACACTCCATCCGGTCGTGAGTTTTACATTCGAACCACTCTCCAAGCAAAGAAGTTTCTTCTGGGTTCCTTACTGGTATTACTTCATGGCCATCTTATATTTATGGTCAGGAGCTTGGGATTCTCCACAAGTGGAAACATCTTTCTACACCTACGCTTTCAAAATATTTCATAATATTAAAGAATGATTGTTATCACTAAGGAGGTAGTGATGGGCAAGCTAATGGGGCTAAAGGTAGACAAGTCTCCTGGTCCTGATGGAATGCACCCCAGGGTACTAAAAGAGATGGCTGGGGTAATTGCAAATGCACTCATGATAATTTACCAAAATTCACTCGACTCTGGGGTGGTCCCGGCAGATTGGAAATTAGCAAACGTGACACCACTGTTTAAAAAAGGAGGTAGGCAGAAAGCGGGTAATTATAGGCCAGTTAGCTTAACTTCGGTAGTAGGGAAGATGCTGGAATCTATCACCAAGGAAGAAAGTGAGGCATCTGGATGGATATTGTCCCATTGGACAGACGCAGCATGGGTTCATAAAGGGCAGGTCGTGCCTAACTAATTTAGTGGCATTTTTTGAGGACATTACCAGTGCGGTAGACAACGGGGAGCCAATAGATGTGATATGTCTGGATTTCCAGAAAGTTTTTGACAAGGTGCCACACAAAAGGTTGCTGCATACAATAATGATACATGCCGTTAAGGGTAAAGTAGTAGCATGGATAGAGAATTTGTTAATTAATAGAAAGCAAAGAGTGGGGATTAATGGGTGTTTCTCTGGTTGGCAATCTGTAGCTAATGGTGTCCCCCAGGGATCAGTGTTGGGCCCACAGTTGTTCACAATTTACACAGATGATTTGGAGTTGGGGACCAAGTGCAATGTGTCCAAGATGGCAGACGACACTAAGATGAGTGGTAAAGCGAAAAGTGCAAAGGATACCGGAAGTCTGCAGAGGGATTTGGATAGTTTAAGTGAATGGGCTAGGGTCTGGCAGATGGAATACAATGCTGACAAATGTGAGGTTATCCATTTTGGTAGGAATAACAGCAAACGGGATTATTATTTAATTAATAAAATATTAAAACAAGCTACTGACCTGGGTGTGCTAGTGCATGAGTCGCAAAAATTTGGTTTATAGGTGCAACAGGTGATTAAGAAGGTGAATGGAGTTTTGTCCTTCGTTGCGAGAGGGATGGGATTTAAGACTAGGGAGGTTATGCTGCAACTGTATAAGGTGGCAATGAGACCACACCTGGAGTATTGTGTTCAGTTTTGGTCTCCTTACCTAAGAAAGGACGTACTAACGCTGGAGGGTGTGCAGAGGAGATTCATTAGGTTAATCCCAGAGCTGAGGGGATTGGACTACGAGGAGACATTGAGTAGACTGGGACTGTACTCGTTGGAATTTAGAAGGATGCGGGGGGGGGATCTTATAGAAACATATAAAGTTATGAAGGGAATAGATAGGATAGATGCGGGCAGGTTGTTTCCACTGGCGGGTGAAAGCAGAACTAGGGGCCATAGCCTCAAAATAAGGGGAAGTAGATTTAGGACTGAGCTTAGGAGAAACTTCTTCACCCAAAGGATTGTGAATCAATGGAATTCCCTGCCCAGTGAAACAGTTGAGGCTCCTTCATTAAATGTTTTCACGATAAAGATAGATAGTTTTATGAAGAATAAAGGGCTGTGGTGTTCGGGCGGGAAATTGGAGCAGAGTCCACAAAAGATCAGCCATGATCTCACTGAATGGCAGAGCAGACTCAAAGGTCCAGATGACCTACTCCTGCTCCTAATTCTTATGTTCTTATAACTCTGCCTTGTTCTTTACTGCCTGAAAGATGCACCTATGCACATTCTGAGCACACTTATAAAAACACATTGAGCTATTTTTGGTTTTGGTTTGTTGGTCACTTGCAAAAAGTCATTTCGCAGCAAGAACACATCATGGGTCAAAGTGACAAGTCTCAGTTTGATCTCAAGGTCTGGAAAAATTCAGAAAACAGAGGAAGGAATTGCACCTGGTACCTTCTCATCACATTCTCATCCAGAAGGCTCAGTAACCATTAGAATTGAAATGTGGACACTGCGGAAGTCAATTGGTGCACAGCAAAGTCCTGTAAAGAGCGATCTAAACAACTACACTTCATCTGATTTTGGTGATGGGGGAATGTTGGCTTGGAGACCAGGAGCATTCCCCACCTTTCTTCAAACGCTGCAATGGTTTTTTTTTTTTTACATCCACCTGAAATGGGCTTTAGATTTACATTTAATCCAAAAAGAAACTACTGCGAACAATGCAGCGCTCCATCAGTACCAAATCAATCAGATACTGAAGTCCTGAAGTGGAACTTAACCAATTAAGTGAGCAAAGCTACAAAATAGGCTTACGTTCCGTTCAATGTGAAATGACAAATCCAAGGTCAATGTGTGCACTAATACTAATAACTAGATTAAAATGTTTTCATTTAAGTTTTAGCTCACCAGTTTTCTTCATCTTAGTTCAAAGAGAATGACTTATTCTGCGGTAGAGGTTACAGGTCTCAAGCTCTGGCTACTTCACATAAATAGCCCTTGTGGTAAACTGGTTTCACAGGTCGGCGCAACATCTTGGGCCGAAGGGCCTGTACCGCGCTGTAATGTTCTACGTTCTATGTAACGCTACAGCTTTAGTGATACGGTCAAGGTCACCGTGCTCTTCACCCAGCACCTGCACTTGGGCATTTTGCACTTTCCAGCAGTAAACATCCAGATCAGGGAGATGGGTAGAGTGTGGGCTCATGCCACGAGGAATGAAACATTCAAGAACAATATTAACTGCAAATGCTCCACCACTCCCGCTGAGATCCTATTTCCTTGTTAACATTCAGTTGTATAATCCCAGTTACGTTATCACACCTGCTTCATAATATATTGCTAAATTTCCAAATTCCCTTTAATTAAACCTGTTCTTCTGCATTATTTAGTATTCTGATTATACAACACATTTTTTTCACTGCTCTATTTGATTGACTTCAGTTTCTGCAATCTTGTAACCTCAAAACCAATTAATCATATTATTGCTTTGCAACAATTTGCAATACTCTCAGCTGCTTTTTTTATTTGAAGTCTGTTTCTATTCTAATTACAGTTTTGATTTGGGTTCCACAGATAACTTTGCTACCAATTTATATTTCTACTGTTTGTATCCCACACTCCCGCAAAACCTTTTTGTTTTTAAATTGTCATAATTTATCAGTCAGATCGCAATGGTACAAGCTTGGTGAAGGGAGGCAGTGCTGGTGAAAAATGGAGAGGGAGGAATCAACTTAACGTGTTGAGAGTCGAAATGGAAGTGAAGTTAATCTAAGCATGTAGTTGGGCAGCTGGAGTCCAACCAAGCCCGAGGAGGAGAAGGCACCTTAGTATCATTTCCAAATTTATGAAACCATGCAGAGGGTCTGCATATGAATGCAAGCAAATACTCAACAATCCATCAGCAATCTTACTTAGCGATAGATTTTGGAAACGTAATAAAATCCGCTTAATAAATATATTCAGACACAAGACATTCACAGTTTTTAATTCCTGCCGACTCCCTCATCTATTCAGCTACGTTCATGGGGGATGATTCATGAAATCTTAAAATACAAAGCATTGAGAGAAAGGATTTGCATTTATACCGTGTCTTTTGAAACCTTAAGACATCCCAAGTGTTTAAGCCCATAAGGTACTTTTGAAGTGTCATTAATGAAAACGTGGCAGCCAATTTGTATGCAGAAAAGTCTCACATAACAATGAGATACGTGACCGGTAGTGTTGGTTGGGAAATAAATATTAGCCTGCAACTTCTTCAAGTGGCAATCAGTGGTGGATTGCCACTCCGTGTGATTACTTCTGCTTGAAATGGAAAGCGCAGGTATTTCCTCACCCAAATGTAATGTTGGGGAGCCAGGAAGTTATGGCTCATTGATCACGATACCAAAGAATCCCCCCTGCTTTTCTTCAGGTATGCCATAAATGCTTGCACATACATCGGAGAGATCAAAAAGGGCCTCAGATTAATGCTTCATCTGAAAGAAAACACCTTCTACAGTGCAGCACTCCCCTAATATTGCATTAAGATGCGAGCCTGCATTATGTGCTCATGTCACTGTAGTAGGAATTGAACCCACAATCTTATGGCAAGGGTGCTGGTGCTGAACCAAAACTGACACCATTGTGATTAATGGTTCATTTCTTATATCCCAACTTTGAGAATAGTACTTAAATAGTATGGAAGCATGCCCAAGATCAAAAGAGCGCAAGTCAAGTTCTGCAAAACAGGAACACATTATCAGTTTGTCTTCTGCATTTGTTGAGTCGGCATCACAGACCAATATTCATATTTCGCCAACATTTATTTGGGTAGCACTAGCTAAACCAGACATTATCTGGTAGTCCTGATAATGAAAACTTTTAAATGGAAATAATCTAAAGATGGATCTTGGAGATTTCCAGTGATGGGGCTGTGACTACCTCCTTTGGCAGTTTGTTCCATTGTGGAATTGTCCTTGGGGAGAAAGATGGTTCTTATGCCGCCTTGGAAACAAATGGTCTTTGTAGTTTGTGTGGATGGCTACCTTGGGATAATTCATTGCCAGCGGTCACCCAAATACTTGTCTCTGTCAATTGGCACCAGTCCATTCCATAGCCTGAGTTTTTCAGATGGCGGGGGTCTGTAGCCACCTAAATTGGCCAACTCCCGATTTAAAATGGCGAACGGCAAAGGCTGATGGGAAAGTCAGCCAACACAGACAGAAACCAGCAGGTGCAGGTTTGCTGTGTATTTAACTCTGCAAAAGGCCAGACAACATCGATACCAGCGACCATCAGCATAACAATGCAGCAGCCACCTACATACTGATGAGCAATCCCCAGGAACAATAAGTAACATTTGGGACACACAAAGCAAAGCCAGACTCCCCGGCGCCAGCAGGAGCCAACACAAAGGAGGTGAATGAACATCTCAAGACCGCCCATCGATCAGGGAACCGCTCCAGTATTGGAAAAATCGAACCAAGCGATTGGGACAAAGGCCAATCACTTGGGACCAGGCACAGGGTCCGCCCCGAAAGGCGGGAAAGCCCCTGGGGAATATAAGAGTTAAGCCCCAAGTTCAAATCTCTCTCTCTTCGTCCTGCCCGGGTCACCCAGCAACACGAACCAACATTGACCATGACCGGTGCAGTGACCGCCGAAAGAAGTAAGTCTTAATTCAACGCTCGCTACGAGATAGGCGTTCCTAGCTACCAATCCGTATCAACTTCGAATCCCGCAGACTCAGAATACGAACGAAAGGTCATTTGTTCCCCTGACCTGGTGGGCCAGTCCGAAGTTAAGTATAGGCCTGTTAGTTGTAGAAGTAGCTTTGACGTAGAATTTGTGCATGAGTAGCGATTACTGTGTATAATAAATGTGCTTTGATTTGAATCTTACTAATCGGTGTATTGAATTATTGATCATTACTTGGACTTGAACCTCGTGGCGGTATCATAAAGATACCTGGCGACTCAAGAGCAAAGGTAATAAAACAGAGCAATTGAACCAACGGGGAAAGTTAGCAACAGGTCCCACTTCCCACCGACCGAAGAGTGCCCCGCAGTCATTTCATGCTCAAAAGAGGGTTAGGTAGCTGCAGAGTGGACATCTCTTTCTCAGTCTGGAGGAAATCAGCCTTGGAGAACTACCAGCCAATCTGATTGCCTAGCAATTCTCCAATCCCTGCAGCAGCAAGAACTGCAGTGGACAGAAGAGAGATTGCATGACGATGCCTGAGGTGAAGTCCATCCACCAAGGATGGACTGAGGTGAAGTCCATCCACCAAGTCCAAGGTACGTTCAAGGAGTCCCAGAGCAGAATTCCGGTGGCAGCTATGAGGGAGTGAGTCGCACATTTGGTATCTCCCGCTCTGGCCGGACCTTTGGACCTTTCCCCCTGCCTTTTTTGGGGTTGTGAGCGCTGGCTTTGAAGGCGAAGTCAATTTGGCACTGGAGCCACATATTGGTGTATGGAACGCAGAACCCCAAGGGATCGAAAAGGGAGAAATAAGAAGAAAAGCAAGGGTTGGGTGGAGGTTGCGGCAGAAGACAATATGGCTGATGTTCGGACCCCTGCTGTGGCGGCCCAACCATCAACGGAGGATTTGATGCAGGTCATCCAAGAGGGCTTTGCTAGGCAGAAACGGGACTGTCTTGATCCAATAAAGGAATTGATCGATCGGCTGGAGCGCAGGCTGGATGCCCAGGATCGGACGATTCAGAAGCTTGAGAAAGCGCTGACGGACCAGGAGGAGCACCAAATGGTGGATGAACTGGAGGTAGCGATGCTGAAGGATCAGCAAAAAAGGCTGCTGGAGAAGGTAGAAGACCTGGAGAATAGAGCTCACCGGCAGAACTTAAGAATTGTCGGTCTCCCGGAGGGGGCTGAGAGGGCTGATGCTGGCGCGTTTGTGGCGAGTATGTTTCAGAAGCTTCTGGGGGAGGGGGCTTTTCTCTGACCGTTGGAGGTGGACAGGGCATATTGAGCACTGTCGAGGAAGCCGCGGCCGGAGATCCCTCCAAGGGCAATGGTGGTCTGGTTCCACAGGTTCCTGGACAAGGAGTGTGTTCTCCAGTGGGCCAAACGTACGCGGAGCTGCAAATGGGACAACAGCATTTTGCATGTTTACCAGGATTTGAGCGTGGAGGTGGCCAGAAGGAGGGCAGTCTTCAACCAAGTTAAGGCGATCCTGTTCAAGAAGCGAGTGAAATTTGGACTGTTATACCCGGCGCGTCTTTGGGTTACGCATGAGGACCAGCACCATTATTTTGAGTTGTCCGAAGACGCGATGGACTTTGCCAAGAGGAAAGGGCTGGTGCTGAACTGAGAACTTTTTGTTTTAAGTTGTTACTTTTTGAGTGATGTTTATATGTTTCGATTGTCGTTTCTCTTCTGAATTTGAGTTTGGTTGAAGATGGGGGAAGCAAAAGTTATTCGGTTTCTGCAGGTTTTCGGTGTTTTGGTGGGTGTGGCTGGTGGGGCTTTTTACTTTGTATTACTTTGATGTGCACTATTGGGGGCGTTTTCTGTGTGTTTTTCTTTTTGGGTTGTCTCTTAAGTTAATTGGGTGATTGTTTGGGGTCAGTTTGATGAGGGAAGTGATTTTGATGGGCGGCTGGGGGGGGGGGGGGGGAAAAGAGTGAGGGAACAATAGGTGGGAGACTTGTTGGCACCACAGGCGAGGGCCACCAGGCTAGCTGGGTGAGCTAGTCTACGGAAGCACAGTGGGGATGGATGTGCATATGATTAATCTATGGCAGGGGTTAGGTTACAAAGTGTCGTTGCTGGAGGGGGTTGGGGGGAAGGGGGAGTTACTCTGCTGACGAGGGAGGGACTTAGGCTTTGGGACAGAGAGGAGATTGGGGGTGGGGGCTTCCAGGAGGTGGGCCGATGGAGGTGCAGTGCATGGGCTGGAGGTGGGTCCAGGAAAGGGGATGACTGATCGGCGGAGGGGGGGGGGGGGGGGCACGGTGCCCCCCAACTAGGCTGATCACCTGGAATTTTAGAGGGTTGAATGGGCCGGTCAAGAGGGCACGTGTGTTCGCTTATCTGAGGGCTCTGAAGGCGGACGTGGTAATGTTACAGGAGACACACCTGAAAGTGGCGGACCAAGTCAGGCTAAGTAAGGGTTGGGTCAGTCAGGTCTTTCATTCGAGGCTGGATACCAGACTAGAGGGGTTGCGATTTTGATCAACAAGCGGGTGCAATTTCAGGTGGGCAGTATAGTCTCGGACGGGGGGGGGGGGGGGGGGGGGGGGGGGGGGGGGGGCATGTTATGTCATGGTTAGCGGTAAGCTGGAGAGGAGGAATGTAGTCTTGGTTGATGTGCACGTGCCAAATTGGGATGATGGGGAATTTATAAAGAGGTTGCTGGGGAGATACCTGACCTGGACTCACACAAGCTGGTTATGGGAGGGGATTTTATTACAGTCATCAACCCCAGCCTGGACTGATCGTGTTCAAAAACAGGGAGTGTGCCAGCAATGGCGAAGGAACTGTTAGGATTCATGGAGCAGATGGGGGGGATCGGCCCATTGAGGTTTAGGCAGCCGATGGGGAAGGAGTTTTCTTTTTATTCGCATGTTCACAAGGTTTATTCCCGGATTGACTTTTTCATTTTGATAAGGGATTTACTGGTGGGGGTGGTGGTCACGGGGTATTCGGCCATCACTATTTCGGATCATGCCCCACACTGGGTGGAACTGCAGGTTAGTGAGGAGAGCTTCCTGCACCCGCAATGGAGATTGGATGTGGGGTTGTTGGCAGATAAGGCAGTGTGCGAGAGGCTGAGGAAGAGTATGCAGAACTACCTGCAGGTTAATAACACGGAGAAGTCTCAGCAGCGGTGGGATGGGAGGTGCTGAAGGCAGTGGTGAGAGGGGAGTGGATTTCGTTCCGGGCTCATAGGGACAGGACGGATAGGGCAGAAACGGACCGACTGGTTAAGGAGATCTTACAGATAGACAGGAGGTATGCAGTGACCCCTTGGGCGGAGCTCTTAAGGGAGCATCGGAAGCTGCAGGCTGTGTTCGGGGTGTTGTGCGCAGGTAAGGCAGTGGAGCAGCTTAGAAAGGTGAGGGGGGCGTTTTGGGGGGCGTTTTACGAGGGGGGGGAAGGCCAGTAGAATGCTTGCACAGCAGCTTAGGAAGAGGTAGGCGGCCAGGGAAATAGAGCGGGTGGTTGATGGGGATGGGAACTTGGCAGAGGAGTCGGCAGGGCTAAACAGGGCGTTCAGGGACTTTTACAGTAAGCTCTATTGCTTGGAACCCCCCACGGGGCCGGAGGGGATGAGACACTTTTTGGATGGACTGACCTTCCCCAGGGTGGGTAGGGAGCTGGTAGTTGGGCTGCGGGCCCCGGTTAGGGCCGAATAAATAGTTGAGGACTTGAAGGCAATGCAGTCGGGTAAAGCCTCGGGACCGGACGGGTACCCGTGGAATATTATAAAATGTTCTCGGGGATTTTGGGCCGTTGCTGGTCAAGGTTTTCACTGAGGCAAGGGACAGAGGGGTGCTGCCCCGACAATGTCACAGGCCACTATTTTGTTGAGATGAAGCGGGACAACAAACCGGAGCTATGAGGGTCATATCGGCCGATCGATTAGGACGCCAAGTTGATGGCCAAAATTTGGGCCTCCAGGATTGAAGATTGTGTGCCGGATGTGATTATGGAGGATCAAAGGCAGTTGTCAAGGGCAGGCAGTTGGTGGCCAATATAAGAAGGCTGCTCAACGTGATCATGATGCCCCCGGAGAGTAGGGAGGTTGAGGTATTTGTGGCAATGGATGCAGAAAAGGCATTCAATCGGGTGGAGTGGGACTATCTATGGGAGATGCTGGGACGATTTGGGTTCTGTCGGGGCTTTATCGACTGGGTCAGGCTGTTGTACCAGGCCCCGGAGGCTAGTGTAAGGACGAATAGGACGACCTTGGACTATTTTAGTCTGTACCGGGGGACGAGACAGGGGTGCACCCTCTCCCCATTGCTGTTTGCGTTAGCTATAGAGCCGCTGGCAATTGCTCGGAGAGCTTCAAGGGGCTGGAAGGAGCTAGTTCAGTGAGGGGTAGAACATAGGGTCTTGCTGTATGCGGACGACCTGCTCTTATACGTATCAGGTCCAGGGGCAGGGATGGGCAAAATTATGGCGATTTGGGGGGAATTTGGCCGGTGTTCGGGGTATAAACTGAATATGACAAAAAGGGAGATGTTTGTAGTCAAGGCGAGGGGTCAGGAGGGTCGGCTGAGGGAGCTGCCATTTAGGTTAGTAGGGGACAGTTTCAGGTACTTAGGGATAAAAGTGGCGCGCGACTGGGGCCAGTTACACAAGTTGAACTTGTCCCGGTTGGTTGAACAGATGAGAGGCGAGTTTCGGAGATGGGATGCGCTCCCGCTGTCGTTAGCTGGGAGAGTGCAGACATTCAAAATGATGGTCCTACCGAGAGTTTTATTCATATTTCAGTGTCTCCCAATTTTCATCCCGCGGTCCATTTTTAAGAGGGTTAACAAAATCATCCTGGGCTTTGGGTGGGCGGGTAAGTCCCCGCGAGTGAAGAAGGTGATGCTCGAGCGGAATCGGGGGGGAAGGGGGGCTTGCGTTACCGAATTATTACTGGGCGGCCAACATCGGCATGATAAGGAAGTGGGTGGTGGGGGCGGGGTCGGTTTGGGGGCGGATGGAGGCAGCTTCATGTAGGGACACCAGTCTGGGGGCATTGATAACGGCACCTCTGCCATTCCCGCCGGCGAGGTACTCCACCAGCCCTGTAGTGGTGGCAGCCCTGAGAATCTGGGTCAGTGGAGGAGGTACGCTGGAGCAGTGGGAGCATCGGTCTGGTTCCCAATATGTGACAATCACCGGTTTTCCCCGGGGAGCTTGGATGGGGAGTTCCGAGTATGGCGAAGGGCGGGAATTGAGAGGATGGGGGAACCTGTTTTTAGAGGGGAGCTTCCCGAGCTTGAGGCCGCTGGAGGGGAAGTTTGGGTTGGCAAGGGGGAACAAATTTAGATATTTACAGGTGCGGGACTTTCTGCGCAGGCAGGTGACCAACTTCCCACTCCTGCCACTAAGGGGGATCCAGGATAGGGTAGTGTCTAGGGGATGGGTGGGAGAGGGGAGCATCTCGGACATCTACAAAGAACTCATGGGGGCGGAGGAGACGCAGACAGAGGAGCTGAAGTGTAAGTGGGAGAAGGAGCTTCGTGGTGAGATGGAGATTGGCTTATGGGCGGACGCGTTGAGTAGGGTCAACGCGACCGCAACATGCGCCAGGCTCAGCTTGATCCAATTCAAGGTGGTCCACCGGGCCCACATGACAGTGGCCCGGATGAGGAGATTCTTTGGGGTGGAGGACAGGTATGTAAAATGTGCAGGAGGGCCTGCGAACCATGTCCACATGTTCTGGGCGTGTCCAAAACTTAGGGGATATTGGCAGGGGTTTGCAGACGTCATGTCCAGAGTATTGAAAACAAGGGTTGCAACGAGTCCAGAGGTGGCGATTTTTGGGGTGTTGGAAGACCCGGGGATCCTAGAGGAGAAAGAGGCAGATGTTCTGGCCTTTACTTCCCTGGTAACCCAGAGATGGATACTGCTAACTTGGAGGGGCTCAAAGCCCCCAAAGTCGGAGACCTGGCTAACTGACATGGCAAGCTTTCTCGGCCTAGAGACGATTAAGTTCGCCTTGAGAGGGTCACGGTTAGGGTTCGCCTGGAGGTGGCAACCATTCACCGACTTCTTCGCGGAGAATTAATCGTCAGCGGGGGGGGGCGACTTCTTCGCGGAGAATTAATCGTCAGCGGGGGGGGGAATGGGAGTCGGTGACTGCATTATGTTTATTTTTCTTTGTACATTGTTTTTATACTGTTGCTGTTTGTAATGCCAAAAATACCTCATTAAAATTGTTTATTTAAAAAAAAGGAGTCCCAGAGCAGAGAGGGTACAGAAGGCTTTTGCGCACGGTACTTCAGAAGTGGGCTTCTGATGGAGGCACCCCTTACCCCTCCTTACCGCCAGAGACCCAAGTCGGTTGATTTTTAGGCTTTCCCCACGCAAGGCCAATTGTCACACCACCCTACAAAATGAGGCTAGGTGGGAAACAACCCTCGAGTGGCCAATAATTGGCCATTTAGAAGGCTCAACTGGGGCAAGGGCCAGTTTCCCGCCTGAGGCTGTACACTAGGGTGAGCAAAAATCACTGCACGAGTTGGAGCAGGCGAAGAACTGGAGGGAATATCTTCCCTTCAATTTAGCACCACCACACCCTACTCCCCCAAAAAAACACCAGTAGGGGTGCATTAAATTCTGGCCCATATTTTATAGAACATAGTCAGTCTACTTTCCTCCCTCCTTTACTGTAGTGATTCGCTTTACGAATCTTTTATCATTGATGTGACACTGGTGTATATCCCAAACGGAGTCATCTGTAGTTCATTGCAATCTATCATAGAATTTACAGTGCAGAAGGAGGCCATTCGGCCCATCGAGTCTGCACCGGCTCTTGGAAAGAGCACCCTACCCAAGGTCAACACCGGCACCCTATCCCCATAACCCAGTAACCCCACCCAACACTAAGGGCAATTTTGGACACTAAGGGCAATTTATCATGGCCAATCCACCTAACCTGCACATCTTTGGACTGTGGGAGGAAACCGGAGCACCCGGAGGAAACCCGCGCACACACGGGGAGGATGTGCAGACTCCGCACAGACAGTGACCCAAGCTGGAATCGAACCTGGGACCCTGGAGCTGTGAAGCAATTGTGCTATCCACAAGGCTACCGTGCTGCCCCGGATATATCTCTGGATATAAGATATATTTATTGATATATCTTTCGCAAAGAGGGATCGCACACACAACTTGCAAACTCCTGAACTGGACTGACAAATATTTGACACGGTGTAACTCTTGATATTTTTGCTGCAAGGCCAAAGATTTCTCCTCAGAAATCCAAGAAACCTGTGTTTGCTTCGGATGTTATCTGCTGAATCCCTATTGAAGAGGATTGTGTTTATGATGAATCCCCAGGTATGCTTGTGTATCTACGTGTTGGTGAATTTGATTACATATCTCAAAGGTACATGTTGTTGTTTTTTTGATTCATCATCACTAGATCATTGTGCTATAAATTACTTTTGCAAAATATACCAAGCACATTGGAAAAGTGAGCATGGTCATAGAGTCGGATTTGAATAGTTCGACTGGTTGGGGTCGGATTATTTGCTGATTATTCACTGCTTGTTTTTTTGTTACACACTGTTTGATCATCGGTCTCATTTTCCATCAAAATACTCATCACAGTGAAGACCATAGTGTTCTCATCCTACCCGATCACCCACTGTTTTAACTGATTTCAATACAGCGTAGTGGTGGGAATGTAAATTTTCATACTTTCACCCCTTATACAGTAGAACAATAATCTAGAGACGCTTTTTTACATTGGGATTACTGGTGTGCAAATGTAGGAGCGGCCCTGTCACTTACAACATATATGTAGCACTTTTAGCATAATAAAACGTCCCAATGAGTTGGGTCTCATGAAGCTCGCAGAAAGCTCCAAGTAAAAGCGGAATTATATTCAGCTGTCACAAAGGGAACAATGAAAAACCAGCATAAAAGCCGCTTTAAATTATTGCCTGAAGATAGCATTTTCAGCTAAATAACCAGCATGGCTGGTTAAGTAAAATTGGCTGTCCCAAAAGCGATTAGAGGTGACAAATTCAGTGCATTGCATAAACTTATATTTGGCTTTCGTAGAATTTGTACCCACCTTATGGACATCCATATACTAAATAAGCTTAATGACAACATGGTCCTCTTCGCCTACAATTATTCATTCGATCTTCACTCCCAGTTATAAACATTTGTTCATCTATCATTATTTTAAAGCAGCTAGTCAACATAGTGGGGAGTACTTTTGTTCTGGGTTTACCCTCCACAATTGCTGCTCCAGAGGAGACTTTCTTTTAAGCTTTAATCTGTAGTTTCACTTGACACTTGCCAATTTCATGCTCATATCTGATGATGATGTGTTCACAGTTTAAAGTTTAATAACCACTTTAAACCGACACCATTCCAGTCTTTCAGCTCGATGTTAGTTCTTTCTCGCCTCCTGTCTGTGAGTGCTCACTCAATCCCATTAGCCTATCAATATAGCTTACCACTCGAGTCCGAGAATCACCCCCATCATTTTCTCTGAACCACCTCCATCACATTAACATCTTTTTGAAACAAAGGCCCTTGAGTAGCAATATTCCCGATCAATGAATTATAAAGGTTTTCTCTCGTGTTCAGTCTCCACGATCCTTGCCAAAATAAGCACAGTGCATCAACGAGGCCGAATGTTCAAACGCCTCAGACAAGTGGCCATTCTTCATTACAGAAGCCAGTCAATCTTATAATGCACTACAGTTAAGCCTGATGCTTCGCCACCCATCTCGAGCACACATCTCAGTGAGGGTCACTGCAGTAGGGCTGCCAATTCTGGATGGATACATTCCTAGACGTTTATGGTGTCATGGCTTTTCAATCTGCCCAATATTTTTCTAATTAATAAACAAAATTATTCAATTTGTGTACAGTGGTTCCCGAAAGATTTTATCTTCAATTCCTCGAGGTTCCAGGATAATCCTGCAGGGTTGGCAACCCCAAGTGGGACAGCGGCAAGGGATAGGAACCCCAGCTGACATTGTTCCTCTACCCTAGCCCAGAAGTATGGAGTCCAAATTTAAAGGCTTTAGCTTGGGAGGCAGAAAAAGATTAAAATTACTTGCCACCTGGGTTTATAGACAGCATAATTAAATGTTTGCAAAAACAGAAACAAGACAATAACAAAATGAGCCTTTACCTTATCTTTATCTTCCACGACATCAATCAGTACATCATCTGGATCCAGTATTCCTCCATCCATATATTCTAAATGGTGAATCTTCATTGAATATCCAGCATCCTGTACAATGGAAGAGAGAAGGAAAGTATATTTTGATTGCATCTTTCAAAAATGAAAAATGTGTAGTGCCAATCAGATGTATGTCATTGTTACTTCATTGTTGCTACGTAGAATTCCTGGAACCTTCTACCCAACAGCAGTCAGGGTGTCACCTTCCACACGTGGACTGCAGATCAAGGGGGAGGCTCACTATGCCACCTTCTCAAGGATATCTAGGGATTGGCAATAAAAGCCGGCCTTGCAAGTGATACCCGTACCCTGAAAATGAACTAAAAGAAAAGAAAATTGAGGATTTATTTTGTGATTTAAGTGACAGTACTGTAGGACATTTGACAACTTCTGTACATAAATTCAAAAGAGACAGGCTACCAACACATTTTCCGCAGGAGCAGTTTGCATAAACCTTTTTTCTTGTGCTTACGAAACGTAATTAATTCCACTCTTCTGCGTTCGAAATGATAAAGTGGAAGGAGCCTTCGTTATGCCGGATCGCATGGTAATGAATCTTTATGGCTGACTCCTCAAAGAAACATTAAAATCATTACAACCATTGAAGATCGATGTATATGAATGTTAAGACTTTTATGATTGCATTTTAGGTATCACACAAGCAATTTTGTGTCATTTATGAAAAAAGCATTTATGAAACAAAGGAAAACCCTTATTTTCAACATCAAGATGATCTACCCTGCAGCAGAAAACACCATCTGATTGACTTCAAGACTCATACTTAGAGAAAAAGAAAATAAATCACTAATTTTTAATCATCTTAAATCTTCGGAAGATCAACTCGCCTCCAACCTGACCTCAGCAGTTACACTTTATGACCTTAAAGTGACACACTTGTAAAGAAGGAATGATAAAACTTGTCAATTTTGTCTGTCAAATAAAAATACAAAATTAACTCCTCGAGTTGCTTCAGAGGATTTTTTTGTATTTCTATTAAACTCGCATATTGATTCATTGATTCCTGTCAGCATCCAATTCCATGGCTTCTAACCACCATCCGCCCCTTTCCCCCTACCATGGTATCAGCAACTGCTCCATGGGAATGCTCGAGAACCTACAAACTTCTCACTCAGTGGAAAGTACCATTCCAGAGGCTTCAACACTAAAGAACGCCGAGTCTATCACAGATTTGTTGCGGCACAGAAGGAGCCCATTTGGCCCATTTTATCTGCACCAGCTCGCCAAACGAGCATTATGACCTAATGCCATTCCCCTGCCTTTTCCCAAACCTCTGTACATTGTTTCTATCCAAGTAATCATCCAATGCCTTCTTTAATGCCTTGATGCGGTACAGTGGGAACAATTGTTAGCACTGCGGCTTCACAGCGCCAGAGCCAGACAGGTGACTGTCTGTGTGGAGTTTGCCCGTTCTCCCAGTGCGTGCGTGGGTGGGTTTTCTCCGGGTGCTCCGGATTCCTCCTAGTCCAAAGATGTATAGGTTAGGTGGGGTAACGGGGATAGGGCAGGGCAGTGGATCTTGGTTAGGGTGCTCTTTTCGAGGGTCGGTGCAGATTCGATGGGCCGAATGGCCTAGTTCTGCACTGTAGAGATTCTATGATTAAACCTGCCTCCACCACACTTCCAGGAAATACAGTCACACCTGTGAATTTCTTTGGGTGCTTGCTGCACAAAAACACACCACTGGAAAAAGGCTGCAAAGACTTGTTCCTCTGCTGTTGGGGGCAGTGTAAGTCACCATTGTAATGTAGGAAATACTGCAAAGGAATCTTTTATTTCCACCCGAGAGCACAAACTGGTCTCGGTTAAAAGTCTCAACTGATACATGACACCTCCAACAGCACAGCTCAGATTTGATAGAGATGTCCAAAATCATGAGACGGTTGGACAGAGCAGATAGGGAAACACTGTTCCCACTCGTAAAAGGATCAAGAATGAGAGGACACAGATTCAAAGTGATTTGCAAAAGAAGCAAATATGATGTGAGGAAAAACATTTTCAAACAGCTCATGGTTCAGGTCTGGGATGCACTGGCTCGAAGTGCGGTGGAGGTAGGTTCTGTCGAGGCATTCAAGAGGGTATTAGATGATTATTTGAATAGAAACAATATGCAGGGGTACGGGGAAAAGTCAGGGTTATGGCACTAAGTCATAATGCTCGTTCGAGCAAGCCAGTGAAGACATGATGGTCCGAATGGCCTCCTTCCGTGCCATAACAATTGTGATTCCCTCAGCACTCTTCAGTGCTGAAGCCGCTGGAGTGGTAAGTTTGTGGGTTCTAGATCATCCCACTGAGCAATTGCTGACACCATGGGAGGGGAAAGAGGTGAACAGTGGTTAGCAGACATGAAATTGTACGCTGGCAGGAATCAATCAATCAATATGCAAGTGTAACAGAAATACAAAAAATCCTCCGAAGCAACTAGAGAATAGATCATTTGTGTTTTCTTTCTCAGGAGGAATTTCTCAGAGGAGACCACAGTAGAGGGAGAAAATTTTGTTTTGTTTTTTTAAAAAGTCACCATGGCAACATATTGCTTCGCGCAGTAGTCCACACTCCCACACAAACTAATTAGTAACTGTCTAGCCTTGATTCAGCTTCCATTTTGGTTACTAATAGCTCTATACTTTGAAATTACAGTAATTACCTAAAAGGTCCCTACCAATTGACACAGTTTCATGACGATTCACAACATTATTCAGCTGCAATTGTGATCGTGCAAGCGCACATATGTACCTATTACTTTGTTTTTCTGTCCAATAAAACAATGGAATTATTTTCCTGAAAATTCTAGAGCGATAGAAGTAAAAAGCAGAAAAGTTTTCTAAACACTGTATAGAACCTTGGTTAAACAAGCCTTACTGTGTGCTGTTCTGGTTACCATATTGAAAAAAAGGATGCAAAGGCATTGACAAAGGTGCAAAACTGATTACACAGGTGATACCAAAAATGAGAAATTTCTTTCCCGAGTTGTGACAATATGAAACTTTTTTTTTTTTAATGTTAAATTTAGAGTACCCAATTATATTTTTCCAATTAAGGGGCAATTTAGCATGGCCAATCCACCTACCCTGCACATCCTTTGGGTTGTCGGGGCAAAACCCACGCAGACACGGAGAGAATGTGCAAACTCCACACGGACAGTGACCCAGAGCTGGAATCGAACCTGGGACCATGGTGCCGTGAGACAGCAGTGCTAACGACTGCACCACCGTGTTGCCCGGCAATATGAAACTTGCTACCAAATGGAGTACTTGAGATGAATAGTATTTCAGCATTTAAGGGGAAGCTAGTAAACACAGGATTCAAAAGGTATGGATACATGTTGTTGATCGGGTTAGATAATAACAATAATCTTTATTACTGTGACAAGTAGGCTTACATTAACACTGCAATGAAGTTACTGTGAAAATCCCGCAGTCGCCACACTCCAGTGCCCATTCGTGTACACTGAGGGAGAATTCAGAATGTTCTAAATCACCTAACAAGCACATCTTTTGGGACTTGTGGGAGGAAACCGGAGCACCCGGAGGAAACCCACGCAGACATAGTGAGAACGTGCATACTCCACAGACAGTGGCCCAAACCGGGAATCGAACCTGGGACCTAGCCGCTGGGAAGGAACAGTGCTAACCACTGTGCTACCATGCCGCCCTGTGATCAAACAGCCTATTAGGAGGAGGAAACTCTGGTACAACATTAAGACCGAATAGGCTAGTTGGATCAAATGCTTGGTTTTGTTCAGTTTGTAAATTCTATGTAATATTGAAACTTTTGTGTGATCACTAGCTTTGGATGACTATTATGGTTTGAATGGAGTAGAGTTTTTGTTAACTGTGTTGTCACCTACAGGACTATATTACACGTGCATATCATTTTACGGTTTTAATCTCCATCCCATTTTAAAAGTGGAGCTATGTCCAGATGTTTCTACAGCCTTTAGCAACTCCCTGACAAAGGAACCTGATATCCTTGCTCAGGAGCATTTTCTGGCAGAGCGCGCTCAGGTGGCAATCAAGTGCAGGATTTCTGACGCATTTTCTTGATTTGTTGTATGGCTTGGTACACAAGTATCTTATGTATTTACTCATATGGTGCAATTTATATTTGTGTACAAGTCCTGATGGCTCCCTTGTGCCCTCTCAGTTGGATGTTTAAAGAGCAGGGGAGTTCTCTGCATCTTGGCCAATATTTGCCCCTCGTCACGAAAGCAGATTGTCTGGTCATTATCTCATCCATGTCTGTGGGAGTTTGCTGCATACAAATTGGCTGCCGTATTTCCGACATTACAACAGAGACTACGCTCCAAAAGTACTCCATTGGCTGTTAAGCACTTTTGGATATCATGCAGCTGTGAAAGGTGCTAGATACATGCAAGTCTTTCGGTCAGGGACTGTCACACAGCAGGTATCAGCACTTTCATAAAGGGAAGGAAAACAGTAGTTTCAAAAAAATCAGCAGAACAGCAATCTGAGCACCACCAACATTGTATGTTTCCACCACTCTTTCATTCTACCCAAAGTTTAAATACATGGTCCCAAAAGACAATACATTTATAAACCTCATAATTGTAACACTGTCAAGATTCACCCAGTTGCCTGGGTCACTGTCCGTGTGGAGTTTGCATCTTCTCCCCATGTCTGCTTGGGTCTCACCCTCTACAACCTCCAAAGGTGTGCAGGGTAGGTTGATTGGCCACCCTAAATTGCCCCTTAATTGGGAAAAAAAAAGATTCACCCAGTTGGGTGCAATTAATTTGCTACAACTGATAAAAATTAGAAACTTCTTCAATTTCTAACCTCACCATTTCCCTCATGTTGACTGTCCCCATGCTGGCCAGGTTTTGGGGGAGGGGGAAACAGAAGGATAACTCTGAAGAGGTGGCACATAATCCTATTTCACTGAAACCATATTGAGAATATTTTCCATTAAAATATATTCTGTAAGTAGAACATATTTTGCCTAGCAGCACTATACCTTTTAAGCTCACTTGTACTAACTTCAACATCACCACAATACTCAGGCAGAGCTAGCAAAACTGAAAGTCTCCGTCGTTCAATGCTGAAGCTCTCCTTGAAACTCACCCAGATTAAAATCTTTGTACAGAACATTTATCGTCAAAAGATAGCAGCCGTCACTGTAACATAGATTGCCATCGCTTCATTACAGTTTCTGCAAGAATCATCTCTTCGCACATGTGCTACAACATATATCTTTAAAAAGAACACATTGTCTCATTAAAACAACTGTTCCAATGCTGCCTGCAATCTGTCCACATTTAATATGTTCTTCAAAAATAACTCAAGGAAGACTCCTCTTCCCCCATGCCTGAAAACCATTCCAAAGATACAGTTGGTAATTACGATGTTGATTTCATTTCCCTGCAGTTAACAACAATGTAGCTGCCCAGGAATACAAATAAAACTTCAGCAAAATTAAAAGAAAGAGAAAAAAAAATAACATTACAAAGGGAACAAGTCACAAATTATGACTACATGGGTCCTTTGTATCCATTTGAAATCAACTGTTTACACAGCTTGATTGCCATGAAGGATTTAATTGCCATTAAGCAGTTAATCTAATTCAATTATTTGCCATTATTCCTGTTGGAACAGCATAATTGAGCAGGTTCCACAGTTCTGGGAACATCGGCATACAGCACTGTTCCTACATGAGGATAAATATGAATCAGTTTTCTAAACAATACTAGACCACTCGACAAAGAACAGGCAGACGGTGGGGCGCAATTTGGGAGAATAATGTTATAACAACCGAGAGATCAGCTTCCACTGGTAGAGGATGGGTGGCAAGCAATAATCTGAAGACCAGTCTGTGATTTATGGTGCAAATCGAGATGGTTGAGAATATTAAAGTCAGTGTGCTTGGAGAAATGAAAACTGGTGAAGCTTTGCATGAAGCAGGGATGAGGGGGAGTGAGGGAGTGGTGCCTGCAGAAATATTGCCCACCTAGATCAGCTTTGACCAAATGGCCTCCTTCTGTATGACACATTATATTTAATTCTATGTAACTGGAGTTTGTGGAGGGTGGGGGAAGGGAGGTCTGAAATGGAGGTAGACAATGTGGAAGCTGACCCTGTGCTTCCAGATAATGTCAATGGCAAATGAGAGCAAGGCATGGCCCAAGAAGCAAAGCAGATTGCGTGTCCCAACTTCTATGAAGGGAGGCCAAAGAAGAGAGGTGGCACTGTAAACATAAGGGGCTGGTTTAGCACACTGGGCGAAATCGCTGGCTTTTAAAGCAGACCAAGGCAGGCCAGCAGCACGGTTCAATTCCTGTACCAGCCTCCCTGAACAGGCGCCGGAATGTGGCGACTAGGGGCTTTTCACAGTAGCTTCATTTAAAGCCTACTTGTGACAATAAGCGATTTTCATTTCATTTTTCATTCATAATAACTAGGAGCAGGAGTAGGCCATCTGGCCCCTCGAACCTGCTCCACCATTCAATGAGCTCATGACTGATCTTTTGTGGACTCAGTTCCACTTTCCGTCCCAAACACCATAACCCTTTATTCTTCAAAAAACTATCTATCTTTATCTTTAAAACATTTAATGAAGGAGTTTCAACTGCTTCACTGGGCAAGGAATTCCATAGATTCACAACCCTTTGGGTGAAGAAGTTCCTCCTAAACTCAGTCCTAAATCTACTTCCCCTTATTTTGAGGCTCTGCCCCCTAGTTCTGCTTTCACCCGCCAGTGGAAACAACCTGCCCGCATCTATCCTATCTATCCCCTTCATAATTTTATATGTTTCTATAAGATCCCCCCGCATCCTTCTAAATTCCAATGAGTACAGTCCCAGTCTACTCAACCTCTCCTTACGTAATCCAACCCCTTCAGCTCTGGGATTAACCTAGTGAATCTCCTCTGCACACCCTCCAGCGCCAGTACGTCCTTTCTCAGGTAAGGAGACCGAAACTGAACACAATACTCCAGATGTGGCCTCACGAACACCTTATACAATTGCAGCATAACCTCCCTAGTCATAAACTCCATCCCTCTAGCAATGAAGGACAACACTCCATTTGCCTTCTTAATCACCTGTTGCACCTGTAAACCAATGTTTTGCGACTCATGCACTTGCACACCCAGGTCTCTCTGCACAGCAGCATGTTTTAATATTTTATCATTTAAATAATAATCCCTTTTGCTGTTATTCCTACCAAAATGGATAACCTCACATCTGTCAACATTGTATTCCATCTGCCAGACCCTAGACCATTCACTTAGCCTTTCCAAATCCCTCCGCAGACTTCCAGTATCCTCTGCACTTTTTGCTTCATCACTCATTTTAGTATCGTCTGCAAACTTGGACATATTGTACTTGGTCCCCAACTCCAAATCATCCATGTAAATTGTGAGTCCAACACTGATCACTGAGGGACACCACTAGCTACTGATTGCCAACCAGAGAAACACCCATTAATCCCCACTCTTTGCTTTCTATTAATTAACCAATCCTCTATCCATGTTACTACTTTACCCTTAATGCCATGCATCTTTATCTTATGCAGCAACCTTTTGTGTGGCAGCTTGTCAAAAGCTTTCTGGAAATCCAGATATACCACAGCCATTGTGGGCAGCACGGTAGCACAAGTGGATAGCACTGTGGCTTCACAGCGCCAGGGTCCCAGGTTCGATTCCCCCTGGGTCACTGTCTGTGCGGAGTCTGCACGTTCTCCCCGTGTCTGCGTGGGTTTCCTCTGGGTGCTCCGGATTCCTCCCACAGTCCAAAGACGTGCAGGTTAGGTGGATTGGCCATGCAAAATTGCCCTTAGTGACCAAACAGGTTAGGAGGGGTTATTGGGTTACGGGAATAGGGTGGAAGTGAGGGTTTAAGTGGGTCGGTGCAGACTCGATGGGCCGAATGGCCTCCTTCTGCACTGTATGTTCTATTGGCTCCCCGTTATCTACCGCACTGGTATTGTCCTCAAAAAAATTCTACTAAATTAGTTAGGCACAACCTGCCCTTTATGAACCCATGCTGCGGATGCCCAATGGGACAATTTCCATCCAGATGCCTCGCTATTTCTTCCTTGATGATAGATTCCAGCATCTTCCCTACTACCGAAGTTAAGCTCACTGGCCTATAATTACCCGCTTTCTGCCTACCTCCTTTTTCAAACAGTGGTGTCACGTTTGCTAATTTCCAATCCGCCGGGACCACCCCAGAATCTAGTGAATTTTGGTAAATTATCACTAGTGCATTTACAATTTCCCTAGCCATCTCTTTTAACACTCTGGGATGCATTCCATCAGGGCCAGGAGACTTGTCTACCTTTAGCCCCATTAGCTTGTCCATCACTACCTCCTTAGTAATAACAAGCATCTCAAGGTCCTCACCTGTCATAGCCTCATTTCCATCAGTCACTGGGATGTTATTTGACCGACACAAAAACCTGTTCAGTTCCTCAGCCATTTCCTCATCTCCCATTATTAAATCTCCCTTCTCATAGGGGCTGTTTAGCACAGGGCTAAATCGCTGGCTTTGTAAGCAGACCAAGGCAGGCCAGCAGCACGGTTCGATTCCCGTAACAGCCTCCCCGAACAGGTGCCGGAATGTGGCGACTAGGGGCTTTTCACAGTAACTTCATTTGAAGCCTACTTGTGACAATAAGCGATTTTCATTTCATTTCATTTCATCCTCTAAAGGACCAATATTTACCTTAACCACTCTTTTTTTAAATATATTTGTAGAAACCTTTACTATCTGTTTGTATATTCTGAGCATGTTTACTCTCAATCTATTTTACTCTTCTTTATAGCTTTTTTAGTAGCTTTCTGTTGCCCCCTAAAGATTTCCCAGTTCTCTCGTCTCACACTAATCTTTGCCATTTTGTATGCTTTTTCCTTCAGTTTGATACTCTCCCTTATTTCCTTAGATATCCACGGTCGATTTTCCCTCTTTCTACCGTCCTTCCTTTTTGTTGGTATAAACCTTTGCTGAGCACTGTGAAAAATTGCTTGAAGGTTCTCCACTGTTCCTCAACTGTTTCACCATAAAATCTTTGCTCCCAGTCTACCTTAGCTAGCTCTTCTCTCATCCCATTGTAATCTCCTTTGTTTAAGCACAAAACACTAGCGTTTGATTTCACCTTCTCACCCTCCATCTGTATTTTAAATTCCACCATATTGTGATTGTTCCTTCCGAGGGGACCCCTAACTATGAGATCATTAATCAATCCTATCTCATTACACAGGACCAGATCTAGGACTGCTTGTTCCCTCGTAGGTTCCATTACATACTGTTCTAGGAAACTATTGTGGATACATTTTATAAACTCCTCCTCAAGGCTGCCTTGACCGACCTGGTTAAACCAATCGACATGTAGATTAAAATCCCCCATGATAACTGCTGTACCATTTCTACATGCATCAGTTATTTCTTTGTTTGTTGCCTGCCCCACCATAATGTTACTATTTGGTGGCCTATAGACTATTCCTATCAGTGACTTTTTCCCCTTATTATTCCTGAATTCCACCCAAATGGTTTCAATCTTATCCTCCATTGCATCGATGTCATCCCTTACTATTGCCCGGATGTCATCCTTAAATAACAGAGCTGCACCACCTCCCTCACATCCATTCTGTCCTTCCGAATAGTTTGATGCCCTTGGATATTTAACTCCCAGTCGTGACCATCCTTTAACCATGTTTCAGTAATGGCCACTAAATCGTAGTCATTCACGATGATTTGCGCCATCAACTCATTTACCTTATTCTGAGCATTCAGGTAAAGTACACTTCTGTTGGCTTTTATATCTCTGTTTTGAATCTTAACACCTTGATCAGTAACCTCTCCCAAGTTATTTTTCCTCTTAACTTTTCTCCTAATTTTCCTTGTCGTTGAATCCATATCTTCATGTAACAACCTGCCGCTTCGCTTTCCATTTATGTTTTTACTTCCCGTTTTATTCCTTTTAATATTACTGGGCCTATTCACTGAGCTCCCCTCAGTCACTGTACCTTGTACTGTCGCCCTTTTTGATTTTTGACTGTGGCTTCTCTGCCTTACACTTTCCCCCTTACTGCCTTTTGTTTCTGTCCCTGTTTTACTACCTTCCGACTTCCTCATTCGGTTCCCATCCCCCTGCCACATTAGTTTAAACACTCCCCAACCACTCTCGCAAATAGCCCCTCTAGGGCATCAGGTCCAATCCTGCCCAGGTATAACCCATCCAGTTTGTACAGGTCCCACCTCCCCCAGAACCGGTCCCAATGCCCCAGGAAACTGAAACCCTCCCCCTGACACCATTCCTTCAGTCACATATTCATCCTATACATCCTGTCATTTCTACTCTGACTGGCTCGTGGCACCGGTAGTAATCCTGAGGTTACTACCTTCGAGGTCCGATTTCTTAACTTCCTTCCTAGCTCCCTGTATTCTGCTTTTAGGACCTCATCCCTTTTTTTTACCTATGTCGTTTGTACCGATGTGTACCACGACCACTGGCTGTTCACCGTCCCCCTCCAGAATGTCCTGTACCCGCTCCGAGACATCCTTGACCCTAGCACCAGGGAGGCAACATACCATCATGGAGTCTCGTTTGCGGCCACAGAAACACCCGTCTATTCCCCTTACAATTGAATCCCCTATAACTATTGCACTGTCACACTTATCACCTCTCCCCTCTGCAGTAGAATCAACCGTGGTGCCACGAGTTTGGCTGCTGCTGTTTTCCCCTGAGAGACCATTCCCCTCAACAGTATCCAAAGCGGTATGTCTGTCCTGCAGGAGAATGGCCACAGGAGATTTCTGCACTACCTGCCTCGCTCTCTTGTTCTGTCTGGTAAAGATGGGTGCAAGAGTTGGGTGGGGACAAAGCAACAAGGCCCTAAAGGATAAAGGCTAGCTTGGAGTTTGTTATAAAACCCCACTGATGTTATGTGCCAGAGTGTTCCAACCTGAAACACTGGTTTTGCATGGTGCATTTCTTTTGGATATTAATGAGAAACGTTTCCGGAAACAGCGAGAACTCCAACCTCTGTTTCATTAAACAACAATAAAGGTATCTATTAAAGTAGAAGAATGATAATGAAATGCTACAAAGAACAATCTTATATTTTGGCATCTTAACAGTAAGCGCTTAGTCCCTCAAAGACTGGAAATCCCAAACCATTAATTTTCCCAATAATCCTAAACTCTACTGAGATCCCTCCATTGCTCAAACAATAATAATTAATTGATTGGTCAAATATAGCCAGTGGCTACAACACTGTACAGTCTAAGTGACCAGGATTTGGTCTTCGGTTCAGCGAGAAAATAAAACATAATTTGCACAAATTAGCTTTTTGCCTTCAGCACTTCATCTCTAGCTGAGCTGCTTCCTGAGGTTGGCTGCCGCTCCCTCTCTTGCTGTTGCTTCTTCAACACCCCATTTGTGACTAGCCTCCTTCCTAGTTCACAGCATTCTGACTACTAAATGTATCAATTGCAAAGAGCACCCTGTTCTTTTTTCTTTCCTGTTCCTTCCTTTCTCTTAGTTGCTGCCCAGACATGATTTACAAAATACATGGCAGTTTGTTTTTACTTGTACAAAAATAAAACATCCATTTTAATAGTATCCATTTTGTGACAAGTTTAAGCAATTTAAATTGGTTAAGCTTTCATTCCTAAATTAATTTGGATTTAATTCATCAACACATTTCTTCCTCCTTTTGCTCTCTTTACCCCGATCCCACCCCAACCATAAATATTCCTATTATCAATGCAGACCTTGTCTAAACAATTTTGCACACTTCTCAAGGTGCTCGAGTAGATCATATTTAAATAGCAGGAAGGCAAATGCAATGTTAACATTCATATCAAGAGGGCTACAATACAAGAGCAGGGATGTACTTCTGAGGTTGTATAAGGACCTGGTCAGACCCCATTTGGAGTATTGTGAGGAATTTTGGGTCGTATCTAAGGAAGGATGTGCTGACCTTGGAAAGGGTCCAGAGGAAGTTTACAAGAATGATTCCTGGAATGAAGAGCTTGTCGTATGAGGAATGGTTGAGGACTCTGGGTCTGTACTCATTGGGGTTTAGAAGGATGAGGGGGGGATCTTATTGAAACTTGCAGGATACTGCGAGACCTGGATAGGGTGGGCATGGAGAGGATTTTTCCCTAGTAGGAAAAACTAGAACCAAAGGGCAAAATCTCAGACTTTTAAAACAGAGATGAGGAGGAATTTCTTCAGCCAGAGGGTGGCGAATCTGTGGAACTCTTTGACGCAGGCTATGGAGGTCAAATCACTGAGTTTCTTTAAGACAGAGATAGATAGGTTCTTGATTAATAAGGGGATCAGGGGCTATGGGGAGAAGGCAGGATGGGGATGAGAAAAATATCAGCCATGATTGAATGGCCTAATTCTGCTCCTATGTCTTATGGTCTTATCGTTGCAATGAATTATGGTGCTACCGCAAAGTAAGGCCTCAGTAGCAAGATAGAAAAGGCCTGTTTTGAAATAGCACCTTTCACAACCACAGATTATCCCAAAGCACTTCACAGACAATGAAATGTAGTCTTACTTTTGAAGGTGCCAATTTATGCTCATGGAGGATGTCACATCCCAGCCTAGACATTGATAATCCGCACGATATTCAGTCCAACATGGTTCTCAACCTCAAGACCCTGGTTAAACAACATTAGAATACTGTGTATATTTCTGGTCTAAAAACAATCGAAAGGCATTTTTGGGCAGCATGGTAGCACTGTGGTTAGTACAGTTGCTTCACAGCTGCAGGGTCCCAGGTTCAATTCCCAGCTTGGGTCACTGTCTGTGTGGAGTCTGCATGTTCTTCTCGTGTCTGCGTGGGTTTCCTCCGGGTGCTCCGGTTTCCTTCCACAGTCCAAAGATGTGCAGGTTAGATGGATTGGCCATGATAAATTGCCCTTAGTGCCCCAAAAGGTTAGGTGGGGTTACGGGGATAGGGTGGAGGCATGGGCTTAAGTGGGGTGCTCTTTCCAAGACTTGATGGGCCAAATGGCCTCCTGCTGCACTGTAAATTATATGATTCTAAAAATAAAAGGGGGCAAAATAATATTCACAAGAAACACATCTGAACTGAGAAGTTATTACTACAGGAAAGTCTGTACTGGAAAAAAGACTAATTAATGACCTGATGGAGATCTTCACAAGTATGAAATATATAAATTAAACAAAGAGATGTTCCCACAGTCAGGAGCTGAAACTAGGGACAATAAACAGACAGTCAATAGCAAAGGAATAGAGCATTATGCTGATGACATTCAATGAAGAGAAATGAGAAGAGGTTTGTATGAATAATAAACACCTGATTTGAACAATTGTCCTGTTTCTTTGCTGTAGACTGTGTAATTCTATGCAAGACCATGGATGCACTCTTCGCAAAAGGGATCACTGCACAGCAGTTAAGAACAGATGCCTCGTCAACTTTCATCCTTCCTCAGAAGGGAGCTCGAGGTGGTGGCGGCATTAGATGCAGAGAAAACATTTGACAGAATGGAATGGAATTATTTGTTTGCGGTGCTGGAGAAGTTTGGGATTGGGCCTAAGTTTGTGGAATGGGTGAAATTGCTATACAAAGACCTGACAGTATGTGTGTGGACGAACGATCTGAATTTGGGGTACTTTCCACTATTTCGGGGAATGAGGGAGGGATGCCCCTTGACCCTCCTTCTGTTCGCGTTGGTGACTGAGCCCTTGGGCATTGCAATGAGGAGTTCGGACTTATGGAAGGGGATAGTCGGCAGGGCAGGGGGGATGGAGCATAGGGTATTTCTATACGTGGACAACCTGCTGCTGTGCATCTCAAACCCAATCCCATCCCTGAGGGGTATAATGGGGTTGTTAAGGATTTGGAGCTTTTTTGGGGTAAAAATTAAATTTAGAGAAAGGCAAATATTTTGTGGTGTCTTCTCCAGGTGCAGGCTTGGGACTGGGAGGGTTGCCATTCCTGGTTGCAACAACTCATTTTAGGTATTTGGAGTGCAGGTGGGGCAGGACTGGGCACGACTTCCTCAGCTTAATTTCACAGGCCTGGTATGAAGGGTGAAAGAGGACTTGGTGTGATGGGACAGTCTCCCCTTGTCGTTGGCATGCCAGGTGCGGGCAGTAAAGATGAACATTCTGTCATGGTTCCTGTTTCTGTTCCAGAGTCTCCCAGTCGATTTGCCAAAGTCATTCTTTAGGGAATCTGTTTTTGGAGGGGCGGTTTGCAAACTTGGAAGAGTTGGGGGTGAAGTTTGGGCTCCAATGTGAGGAGGGCTTCAGGTATATTCTGGTGCAGAACTGCGCAAGGAAGGTCTTCCCGAACGTTCCGGTGGCACTGTCCTCCTCTGTGCTGGAGGCGATGCTTGTCGGTGAGGGACGGACGGACGGGCGGGGGGGGGGGGGGCGCTGGAGTGCACCCCAAAGGACCCGACCGCGAGCGATCAGCGAGGCGAAGGCAAAGACATCTGCCCCCGCAACCATTGCAACTCCGGCAGGTCTGACACCCCAAGTATAGCCTCCAGGGGACCCGGCTCCAAATCCACTTGTAGAACCTCAGACATGGTGCTGAAAAACAACCCCCAAAATGTCTCCAGCTATGGGAAGGACCAGAACATAATTGGCTGGGCCCCTCCCACAATGTTCACAGCTATCCTCCACCCCCCCAAACAACCTGCTCATCCTCACCTTCGTTTAGTGCGCCTTGTGCGCCATTTCTAATTGAATCAACCCCAGCCCCGCGCTCGAAGTTGATGCATTAACCCTTCACAGCACTTTGTACCATAATCCCTCTTCCAGCACCATCCCCAACTCTTCCTCCCACTTGGCCTTAATCCCTTCCATGGACACCTTATCCTTTACCATCATCCTACCATGAATCGCCAAAACGACCCAGCACTCCAAAATGCTGAAAATGTTAATTAAAATGTTTTTCAAAAAAACTCTTTCTTCCTGAACAGATGCCTCGTCAACTTTCAACTTTCCTCGACCAAACTCAAGTCAATAGAGGATCATCTCAGGACCCACTGCTCCATGACTATTACTGCACCAGTCTAACTAAGCCATTCGGGTAAAAGACAGTAATCTTCTACAACACAAAAACTGCATTAGGAATGATCACAATCAGCCTTTATGGAGTTGACGACTTTCACTTTGCAGTGAGAAAGTTACATACTGAAGCTTACTTCTTTGGCCTTTTTGGAAAATATTGCACACAGGAACCTGCCTTACCAAAGTTTATGAAGATGTTTGAAAATTACAATTTTATCTGTGGCATGTAGATATTAGAACAATCTTCTGTCTTGGACAAAAGAGCAACAAAATAAAGTGGACGGAAAATAGTTATCAAGTTGACAAATTAAACAGTTTAAAAAGAAGTGAAACGACCCAATTAATTGATATCAAGTCCAGGGCATTTGGAGAGTTTGGTGCCAACTGTTTGTACCGTCCTGGGACGATCTGACAAAGATGTGTCTTTGATCAACTATGAACAGTGAAAGGCACTTGTTGCTCAGGGAGATTTAGTATTCAGAAGCTAATGCCAGATTGCAAATGTTGCCGACACACTGCAAGTACAAAATCTGGTCTGAAGAGGTAGGAAATGCTCCACTGGTTTGCATAGGCTTCAGAAGCAGCTCTTGCAGTTTGCCAACACTCTCTTATTTGGCAGCATTCCTTTGCGTGCAAGAGCAGAGTGAGTGAATAAGAATGAAACAATGCTATCTCTTTCAGTGCTTTTGAACTGCTGCCACTCAAGATAGGAGTAGCATTTCCAATTATACCAAATTCCGCCCCTTTTACTGTGAGAATGTTTGTTTCTTACACCCCTGGCTCTGACTCCACCTGATCCTATAACTTAGAGAAGCCAAGGCAACAGTCATGAGACAGCTATATTCTCGTGCCTCAGTTTTACAACTCAGAAACTGTAGCAAACCTCTGGTATCCAGCATGTTCCCATAAGCTGTTGAAGGGACAGTAGAATAGCGATTAGGTTTCTGGACTTATAATTCAGACACCTGGACTGATATTCCAGCGACATGAATTCAAATCCCACCATGGCAGCTGGGAAATTTAAATGAAAATTAATAAATAAATCAAAAATTAAAAAAGATTAAGTGCTGGATTCTCCGATCCCCGACGGCAAAATCGCATTCGGCGACGGGGCGGAGAATCCCCGATGACACCGAAATCGGGGGCGGCACCGCTTCCGCGATACCCGCCCCCTGAAAAACGCCGTTCTCTCGGACCAGCCGTGTTCCCGACAGCGTGGGTCTCTCATGGTCTCACCTGTCGGGAACTCAGCGTAGTGGCTGAGGACTCAGTCCAGCGCGTCGTGGGAGGGCGACATATTCGGGGCTGGGGGCACTTTTGGTGGGGCGGTCTGGGGCGCGCAATCGGCATCAGTCATGAAGCACGGCACGGCCATTGCAGGCCGTTGCCGTGCGCACGCTTGGCCACGGACCCAGCAACTCTCCAGGATGTATCAGTAGCTGGAGCTGGGAGCTCTACGCTGCCTGGCTGCTAGCCCCGCTCCTCCCCGACAGAGAATCAGTGGCCGTTTTGCGCCAGTTTTCCCGTGGGGACTTCGTCTCCAGAACACAGAATCCAGCCCTAAATATCTAAATTGGTAACCACAAAACTACCAGAGTGTCACAAAAATCTAATCAGCTTCACTTACACCTTGACCCCATGAAGTCTCATGGCATCAGGTCAAACATTGGCAAGGTATCTTCCTGCTGATTATCACTCCCTGATCTGATGAATCAGTGCTCCTCCATGTTGAACACTCCTTGGCGGCACAGCACAGTGGGGCGGCACGGCAGCACAGTGGGGCGGCACGGCAGCACTGTGGGGCGGCACGGCAGCACTGTGGGGCGGCACGGCAGCACTGTGGGGCGGCACGGCAGCACTGTGGGGCGGCACGGCAGCACTGTGGGGCGGCACGGCAGCACTGTGGGGCGGCACGGCAGCACTGTGGGGCGGCACGGCAGCACTGTGGGGCGGCACGGCAGCACTGTGGGGCGGCACGGCAGCACTGTGGGGCGGCACGGCAGCACTGTGGGGCGGCACGGCAGCACTGTGGGGCGGCACGGCAGCACTGTGGGGCGGCACGGCAGCACTGTGGGGCGGCACGGCAGCACTGTGGGGCGGCACGGCAGCACTGTGGGGCGGCACGGCAGCACTGTGGGGCGGCACGGCAGCACTGTGGGGCGGCACGGCAGCACTGTGGGGCGGCACGGCAGCACTGTGGGGCGGCACGGCAGCACTGTGGGGCGGCACGGCAGCACTGTGGGGCGGCACGGTAGCACTGTGGGGCGGCACGGTAGCACTGTGGGGCGGCACGGTAGCACTGTGGGGCGGCACGGTAGCACTGTGGTTAACACTGTTGCTTCACAGCACCAGGGTCCCAACTTGGTGAAATTACAAAACCTGCATGCAGAACAGCAGAAGTGAAAATGAAAATGAAAGTCGTTATAATCCCAGACAACCAAAGGCTGCTCTCCCCCTTTGAGGGAGAGCTGACTGGTGGTAATTTAACCCGAAGTCCACCACACCTCAGGCGAGGGGCAAGTTTGAGAAGGCAGGGCCTTCAGGGGTAACCTCAGCCGGTAGGGGTATTGAACTGGCACTGTTGACATCGCTCCACATAACAAACCAGCCGTCCAGCGAACAGAGCTAACTGACCCGCCATTAAAATTACAAGTAGCATGGGGGACATGAGAGCCGTAGAAGGGGGTAGAAGTAACATGCGACCGACAGAGCTAAGTGAATCCATCAGATCAGATCAATGCCGTGAAGTCCTGTCACATCCTGTCCTGAATTGTGACTGACAATTAAACAAGTAACTGGAGGAGACACCGTGAACAACCCCATCCTAAATGATAGTAGAGCCCAGCACACGAGACCAGGCTGAATTGCTTGCAACCACCTCAGCCAAAAGTGCCAAGTGGATGTTCAATGTAAGTCTCCTTACGAGATCGGCAACATCACAGAAGCAGGTTTTCAGTCAATTCCACTTATTCCTTGTAATATCAAGAAATGCGTGAGTAGAGTGGATACCATAAACACGATGGGTCCCAGCCACATCCCCCGATACAATACTGAAGATAGTAAAGTTTCAATTACTTGTCAATAACCTGCGCAGCAGTTCACATTTGGTTTATTCCAGGGCCACTACAATCATCACAGCCTTAGTCTAAGTATGGATAAAAGAGCTGAAATCCAGAGGGACAGAGACTGTCCTTGACATCAAGAGGCAGCTTTTGACCAAGCGTGGCAGCAAAGGAGGCCTAGTAAAATTGAAAGCCAATGAGAATCAGAGGGAAAACTCTCCACAGGCAGGCATCACACCAAGCACAAAGATAAAGACCAATCCTCTCCGCCCCTGGACACCGTGACAGTAATTCCTCACGATGGTGTCTTGAGGCCCAACCATGAATACTTCATAAAGGTTACAAAAAGGGGTGATTCACTGATGAATGCACAGTGATTTCATTCACAACTGCTCAGATAATGAAATATTCCATGCCAATATGCAGCAAGACCCGGTCAAGTAACATTGGTGTCACATGTGCCAGGCAATGGCCATCTTCATCAAGAAAGAACTTTACCATCTCTCCATGACATTCAACAGTATTATAACTACTGTATCCTTCACAAGCTACATCCTGATGGGGGTCACTATTGATCAGAAACTTAACTGGACCAGTAACATAAATATTGTGGCTGC
Organism: Scyliorhinus torazame; assembly: GCF_047496885.1. NCBI lineage: Eukaryota > Metazoa > Chordata > Chondrichthyes > Carcharhiniformes > Scyliorhinidae > Scyliorhinus > Scyliorhinus torazame. The sequence goes on along the minus strand of NC_092708.1, from coordinate 202,547,389 downwards.
AACAGGTCAGAGGCTATGTATTCTAAACTGGGTAACCAACCTCCTATCCCCTTATACCTTCCCACCATTTACAACAGACAGACACCCCAACCACCACTGATGCTATGTGACTGCAGTGTTTATCATTAAAACGCATTGCAGGCACCTTGCAAAGCCTCTTTGACAGCAGCTTCCAAACCCGCAAACTCCATCGGCGACAAGATCAAGGGCAACTGTTTCATGAGGATACCATCAACTCCAATTCCCCTCCAGGTCACAGCCCATCCTGACTCAAATATATTGCATTTGTTCATTGGGAATGGGCAAAAAAGTAGGTTTCAAGTAATGTCTTAAAGAGGCCTGTGGGTCCAGACAGGGAATTCTAGATCCAAGGATCTAGATGCTCAAAGTGGGAATTAGGAATTAAATAATAGTTAACCAATTGCATTTGCGGCATATTTCATCATAGTTCTTGGTTATTAATAAAAAGTATTTGTGTTTAAATTTACAAACCTGATGACTGTAATTATTGGGCAGCCAAGGGCCAAAGGTTTCAGGTACTTTTCTAAGAGTTATTGGTTAATTCACTTGTGTTGTTACGTCAGGTCAAGTGGGACTGGAATTGACTGCGCACTAGCCCAGGGTGTGGCAATAAAGGGGTGTTGAAAGTCAGGTGGGGTGTCTGCGGAGAGAAAGTCTTTTCACCCACAGAAGGGTTGAGAACCAGGGGACAACAATTTAAGATGATTCGCAAAAGAACCAACAGCATATAAAGAGAAATGTTTTTACACAGCTGTGGCTCGGATCTGGAATGCACCGCCTTAGAGTCTGGCGGAGGCAAATACAAACTAGGCTTTTCAAAGGGGAATTAGATAAGCACCTGAAGAGAAAACATTTATGGGGCTGAAGGACAATGGGACTAGCCGAATTGCTCTTGCAGTAGGCTGGCATGAGCATGATGGGCCATGTTAACTCCCTTGCATGCTGTAACCATTCTATTATTCTGTGACAATATTCTTCATCGTGATGTTCTGGCTGATAGCAGGAAGCAGCAGCATTGGGTTCCAAGGACACTTTGTGCTGCAAAAAAATTAGCTATGGTAGTGTAGCCCTCATTTTACTGGACTTGTTATTTCTTTGACTTTCAATCATTGCTGTATTATACCTTTTGCTTTTAAATGCATTAGCAGCTCCCAAATTTGAGCCCATCTTCCCTGAAACTTCCATGTTTGAATCCCTTTAATCAGGTTTCCGCGCCTGCCACAGTACTAAACTGGCTCGGAAGGGGAGTCATATTAAAAAGTTAACTCTATCTCTCTTTCCAAAGATGCTGCCAGACCTGTTGAGTTTTCCAGAATTTTCTGTTTTCACCACCATCTCTCCACCTCACTTTCCTCCTTTTTTCAAAACAAAATTAAAGTACCCAATTCTTTTTTTCCAATTAAAGAATTTAGCGTGGCCAATTCACCTACCCTGCACATCTTAGGGTTGCGGGGGTTAGACCCACGCAGACACTGGGGGAATGTGCAATCTCCGCATGTACAGAGACCCGGGGTCGGGATTGAACCTGGGTCCTTGGTGCCGTGAGGCAGCAGTGCTAACCACTGTGCCACCATGTCGTCGGCCCCCCCCACCCCCACACTTTTCTCCTTTAAGCCACTCCTTAAAGCCGACCTTTTTGACAAAGCTTTTGGTTGTCCAGTCTCAGATTTCCTTATGTGGCTTTGTGCAAATTTTGCTTTAACCAATCCTGTGCAAGCCCCAGTAAAGTTTTATTACATTACAGGTGCAATACAAATACAAACTCTTATTTTGTCCTTTCCTTCACCCAGTTTTCTCTGCCTTTATTCTCACTTATAAATTGTTCCTCAACAAAAAGTTCAGAGTTCTGAATATAGGTCCTAAAACATTAATTCTGGGCAAAATTCTTCATTTGGGAGATTACGGGCGCGATTTAATGGCCGCGTTGGACTTGAGCGCGACAAGGACGTTAGAAAGCGGGAGAGGCCAAAATCAAGGGCTGCGCAGTGTTTACGATTTAACCAGCCCACCCCCATTGGTGAAATCAGGATCCTGCCATAGCCTGGCGAGAAATCAATAAACACTTGAGGCCAATCTCCATACAATTAACTGGAGCGACCCCCTATCTAATGGCCTCATGTGATCTAACCGCCTCCCCAGCTGGTGGTTACACGGGGGCCGAATAGTACACCTTTAAAAAAATGTGAAGGGCTGGTGCGGGGACTCCCTGGATCGTGTGTTCCCATTCCTCCCATTCAGCCCCAGCCCCACCGACCACCCACAACTCCCATGCACCGTGGAGGCCTCCGAAGGCTATTGTTATTTGGGAATAGGCAATTGTAATTAAGTGAGCATTTCACACCTCCCAAGTGGATCCCAGTGAGTAGGTGTGCCTTGTAGTATTGCACAGCATCCCAATCACACCTTGATGCCTGACATTGTGCCTGAACTTGAACACTGCGGGAGGCAACATCACAGACACAGCGGCCAACATCCGAACACCCAGGGGCGGGGCCCTAGCACCTGAGACATTTCAGCGACCAGAGGATGGGTAAGGTGACCAGCACCCGGTTCAGGTAACATTACGAGGTGTCTAGGGCACAGGGTGTGGGGTCCGGTGAGCAGGAGCTGCCGCTGCGGCCCAGGGGGGGCGTGGGCAGGGCCTGTCAGATGACAGGAAATGTGGGGGAGGGGCACGGTTGAGAAATCGGGGAAATGGGAGGACGACGATCAACGGGGGAGTGGAGAGTCCTGGGGTGGGGAACACCGCTGGTTGTCAGTCTCTTACCCTCTCCCAATTCCTTATAGATATTACGCCCAATGGATAATATCTTGGACCCCACAGAAGCTGCCCTCGAGGTGCTGTTGGCAGGCCAGACGCCGGAGAGGCAGCGACAGAAGCATCGACAGAGACTCAAGGCGGTGGCCCATGTGCAGGGCCCTGCCCCTACACCCGGAGGACCCAGCCACCCATCAGGCTAGTGAGAGACCCAAAGGGGGAGGGTGGTGATGGCCCAAGGTATGTAGGCCTCTCTGGTCTTTCAAACAGACGATGGACAGTGTGTGCCGCAGGCGGCTCTGCCTCAACAAGGGAACCTCAACAAGTGCGGCACCTGTGCCATGTCCTTGCGGATTTGCACCACATGGAGGAGGAGGATACCTGCTCCCGGTGGCCGTCAAGGTCACAGCAGCCCTGATCATTCCAGGATTTGAGTGGGGAGTTGTGTAGCATCTCCCAAGTTACAGCCCACAAGAGCATTTGCAAAGTCACAGATTCCCCGTTTGCCCCGGCAGCAAACTATATAAACTTTGATAAATACAAATTACTGCGGATGTTGGAATATGAAACCAAAGAGAAAGTGCTGGAAAATCTCAGTAGGTCTGGCAAAGCATCTGTAGGGAGAGAAAAGAGGCGGGATTCTCCCCTACCCGGCAGGGCACGGGGTCCCGGCGCCGAGGAGTGGCGTGAACCACTCCGGCGTCGGGCCACCCCAAAGGTGCAGAATCCTCTGCACCTTCAGTGGCTAGGCCGGCCCCGGAGTGGTTTGTGCCACGCCGACCGGCAGGGAAGAGGCTTGGCACCACGCCAACCGGTGCCGAAGGGCCTCTGCCGGCCGGTGCGAGTTGGCGCATGTGCGGGAGCACCAGCGTTTGCTGGCGTCATCCCAGCGCATGCGCAGGGGGGGATCTTCTCCACGTCGGCCATGGCAGAGGACCACAGCAGCAACGTGGAGGAATAGAGTGCCCCCACGGCACAGGCCCGCCCGTGGATCGGTGGGTCCCGATCGCGGTCCAGGCCACCATGGGGGCACGTCCCGGGCCAGATCCCCCCCCCCCCGAGGCCGCCCGCGCCGCCAGATCCTGCCAGTAAGGGACCTACTCTAATTTACGCCGGTGGGACCGGCCGAAAACGGGCGGCCACTTGACCCATCGTGGGCCGGAGAATCGCTGGGGGGGCACTGCCAGCGGTTGCCGACTGGCGCGGCACAATTCCCGCCCCCGCCAAAAGCCCGCCGCCGGAGAATTCGGCAGCCAGCAAGGGCGGGATTCACGCCGCCCCCCCCCCCCCCCCCCCCCCAGCGATTCTCCGACCCGGCGGGGGGGGGGGGGGTCGGAGAATCCAGCCCAAGGCCTTTTGCCTCCCTACAATTGCTGCCTGACCTGCTGAGATTTTCCAGCATTTTTGCTTTGCTATATTGCTATATAAACTTTGACATGGACCAGGCCGAACAAGATGCCCAGGTGGAAAAGTTCTCCGCCATCGACGGGATGCCCAATGTCCAGGGGCTAATAGATGGCATGCATGTCACCTTGCGCTTACCGGGCCGTTCTTGGAGGATAAGGGGTACCCGCTGAGGACCTGGCTAATATCGCCAAACCGGAACCAGTGATCGATGTGGAGACCCAATACAATGAAGCCCATGCGACCACCCACCTGTCACTGAGTGGTGCACTCGACTCCTCGAGATGCAGTTCCGATGCCTCGACCACTCTAGTGGTGCACTGCAGTGTGCACCCCGCAGAGGGGTTGCCTGCTTTGTGGTGGTCTGCTGTGTCCTCCACAACCTTGCACAGCAGCGGGGTGACGTGCTGGTGTTGGATGAGGAGGTACATGTGGCCACATCGGAGGAGGAGCACGAGGAGCTACAGGATCAGGAGGGGCTGGAGGACAAGCCCAGAGAGGACCCGCAGGACCAGCCGGTGGATGGAGGATAGGCGGAAGCTGCGAGGGACCGGCAAGCCCGAAGGGCCTGGAAGGCCAATCCTCACCCAGTGCCCCCTTGATCCTCAACCTCGAGGCAGAGGAGCAGCTGGGTCAGGTCCCCGGCTGCCCCTTTGTCATCTGGCCAGCCCATGGGAAAACCATCTCAGGTGGGCAGGCAATGTCGGGCGAGGGTCCTCCAGGGGGTGTGGACATGTGATCAGTGGGAAGGATGGATCATTCTCTATGGCATTAACAACGTACGCCGAGCTCTATGTCAGTGACAGATCTGTCCTCGGCCGCCCGTGACCTCCAGGGCCCAATCCTCGTAGGGAGTGAGGACTCTGATGTCTGGCGCACCACCGCCCAGCTGGACCCTCTCCCGTCTGAGGGGACACAGAGGGGGCAGCGTGAACTGCAAGCAATGTCCATCGGGGGATTGTTTAAAAGGGGATTGGGAAGATTGGGTCCGTATACGGGTGGGGGTATGGGGAGACAGGAGGATGAGGTGGATGGGGGGGGGGGGGGGAAGGCGGGTGGATTGAGTGTATTGGGGTGGAGAGATGGGCGGCACTGCTGGACATGGGTTGGTCGGGGCACAAAATGGTGCTAGGCTGGGCTGGTGCCTGATGCATTCTCGGGAGGGGGAGGATTCGGGGGTCTGGTGCCATCCCACCTGTGTGGCCCGGTGGAAGCTGTTGGTCTTCTTAAGGCACTGGGTGCTGACCCTCCTATTGATGACCCTCCGAGGTGACAGCCTCTGCTACTTCCTCCCAAGCAGCGATGGCTGCCCTGTGGCTGGTCCTCCAAGACCCTTGGGGGAACAGGGCATCCTGTCTGCCCTCTACCATATCCAACAATCTGCCCAGGGCGGCCTCCTTGAATCGTGCGGCTGGTCTTCTCAGTGGCATGGCTGTGAGCTGAGTGCGGTTGGCTGTACAGGAGCTGTACAAGTGCTGCTCTCCCTTGTTAGCAGGGGGTTAGTGAGTGGGGTCTCTGCAAATCAGCCGGAGGAACCATCATTTGCAGCATGAAGCCCATGTGGCCTTGTTAAGTGGACCAATTAACATTTTACACCGGTGACTGCCTCACCGGTCTGAGTGACGGGAAGCTCGCGGCAGTTCCTGCTTGCTACTGCACTTAGAAACCTTTCCATTAAATCACACCGTAACTGTTGATGCCAGGACTGAATTGTGTGTAGTTTGCATTCCTGTTGGGGGAGCTATTTGTGGAGCAATTCAGCACATGCTAATGAACCAGCACTCTGCTGGCACGAATTTGGAGCAATTCCTGGCCCAACAGGCGTTCGAACCGCTGGAGCCAGAATTAGCACCAAGGAGCCTGACAGCTGAAGCTGTTTTTAAGGGTCCCACTTACCACACATTTACTGCAGCCACCAAGATGGCTCAGAGAAGACCTGCCCCACCAGTTGGGGTGAGCTTTGCTGATCCCTTGCTTCCTTTGCAATTGGGCAGCGCTTTGGAGGAGTGCCTCGACCTTGCAGGTTCCTGATTGACCTTGGCACTTGATGATACAGCTGGGGTATGAGAGCTTCCAAAGGGGTGGCCTGGCCTCTCAGATGACCATAGGACTTATGAGCTTTTAAAGGAAACAAGCAGCACTCAGCAGTGTGAGCAGCCACAAGCCTGTAAGTAGCACCAAAGGGGTGCGTTTAAAAGACAGACTGCAGCAATGGTGGTCTGAGCCAGGCCACTCCGAACCCAAGGGGAACACCGCAAATTCAGAGTTGGCACCAAATCACTACCCGCTACAGCCCTCGGCCCGGGCAGCCACCCCCAGCAAGGCCGAGAGTTTTCAACAGTTTTCCAGTGTTTTAATAGCCTCCTGCTCCCCCTCTGAAGCCATGGCGCCCAGTCCACATCTGTCAATACTTGTGGTAATTCATGCCCGCAAGACTTGTGCCTGAGAAGAGCAGAACATCGTGGAAGAGCTAAGCACATGGTGTCCAACCTGCTAATCACATTTAAATGCATGCAAATGCCAGTTTTGCATGCCACCACTAGCGCGGGACGCAAACCTCGTTACTGCCACCAATGGACCAAAGCATGGCGCCATGGGGACCTCTATTTTGGCCGGACACTTGATTCTCCACCCAATTGCGGTTCACATTTTCGGCGTCGAGGGGCAAAAAATTCCGTCTGCTGTTTCTCTCTCTCCATGATGTTGCCTTTCCTGTTGAGTGTTTCTTGCATTATTTAAAATTCAAGTTCAAAGCTGTCAAATTGTCACAAAAATACAAATGGGTCCCTCGTGTACTTTGGGGACAGAAACCATTCTTTTTTTAAAAACTTATTTTTTTAAATAAATGTATACGACCCAATTATTTTTTTCTACCAATTAAGGGACAATTTAGGTTAGCCAATCCACCTAAGCTGCAGATCTTTGGATTGTGGGGGGTGAAACCCATGCAGACATGGGGAGAATGTGCAAACTCCATACGGACAGTGACCCAGGGCGGGGTCACAACAAGGTTGAGCTGTTTGCAACTCTAATCCCACAGCAACCTAATTGATTCTTCACCGACTACCGACGTGGGTTAGCAAGCCGCATAGTTGTGAAGGATGTGGCCCACCAGCACCTTCCCGGGAACATGAGGGACAGGTGATAAAATGCCGCAAACACCCAAACAACAAGAGAAAAGGAAAAGTAGGTACACTCACACAATTTCTGTGCAGAGTAAAGTTAATTAGACATTGAAAATACGTCCAGACCAGATCAAACCTGAGTTGCAGATAAAGAGTATGATCATCATATTTGCCGTGATTAGCTAAAACTGAACTGAAGCCAGGAACATTCTTGAAATTCTTGAAAAGGGGCCAATACTTACAAAGCAGTGCTACACCTGTGGAATTACACCTGTTCTCTCCCTTTCATCTCAAAAGATTTATCACAAACTGAACTTTACAGCATGCTACTAAATGGATTTAATAACGTGCGGAGTAGATCAATATCCTAGAATGTTTCCAATATTGGAAAATGGCTGTACCAGGGAGTTTGTAAGTATGCATCAACTTACACTTTGTGCAAATTTTGATTGTGTTGTTCAATGATACAAAGGCATCATATCTAACATGTCTGTGTTCTGAAAATAGAAGTAGATGTGGGCCATCCAGTCGAGCCTATTCCGTCATTCATTACGCCTTCATTAACCACATCCATATTCATTAATATAGTTACCGAACAAGAATCAACATGCCATTATGATGCCCCACTTTACCAAATTTAAAACAAATAGATTCTCCTTTCTACAATTGGGTGACTCTTGATGTTCAGTCAAACAGCCTTTGTTACCACCTCCAATATTTTTGCAATTAACAAATCATTTAAGAGCATTTTAAACAATTTTTTTAATGCCTCTCTGATCTTCCTTCTGGGTTACACCCAACAGTGTCTTTGACATTAATCTTTGAGTACTGGAGATTCTGGGTTAATTCTGGAGAGTTGGCAACTCTATGTTTGTGCCTCACACCAATCTCCATTAAGCCAAGCAAGCCTTATAACAGCTTCCAAGCCTTGAACAATATTGTGCCTATGCTGTGTGTCAGGAGATTCATAATAGTCACATGCTCATTAATACTTCCATTCTTAATCACTACATTAGACAAAGACATAAGAAATAGAAGGAGTAGGTTATACATCCTACCGAGCCTGTGCCGTCATTCAGTGTGATCATGGGTGGTCTTGGGCATTAATCCACATTTGGGCTCCATTTCCCTGAGACACCAAAAATATGTCTATCTCGACCTTAAATATATTCAAAGATGACACTGCATAAGCCTCAGGGGTTGACAATTGCAAAATTCACAACGCTGCGAGTGAAGAAATTTCTCCTCATCTCAGTCCTAAAGGATCGGCCCCCTTATTCTGAAACCCCAGCCAGGGGAAACACCATCTCAGTATCTATTCCGTCAAGCAACTTCACAATCCTGAATGTTTCAAATGAGATAACCTCATATTCTTCTGAACGCCAGAGAATATAGACATCATTTTACTCAGCCTCTCATCATAGGACTACCCTCTCATCCCGGGGACCAATCTAGTAGGCTTTCTGTGTACTGCCTCCAATGCAAGTATACCCTTCCTTAGATATGGAAAACTGCACACAGTACTTCAGGTATGGTCTCACCAAAACCCTGTACAGTACTCAAAACCAACTTGCAAAAAACCTACATGCCATTTGTTTTCCTAATCGCTTGCTGTATTTACACCCAGACATTCAAGGTTCCTTCAAGGTGTCAATCCAAGATTACATGCACAGCTGCGATCCTCTCATCATTCCACTTTCTTTTCGGGATAATGGTTAAAAGCTGACACGTATTTTTACTCCAATTGAATCCAGCCTTCAGCTGGTGCCAGGTACAGGAGTGAATGGTGGCTGCAGGTGATCATCCACGATGAGAGGGATTGCAGCTGTGGATGTAATCTTGTGTTCCTTCAAGATATCTATCCTAGAATGTGTAGATGCAATATTGGAATTCCATAGGTTTATGTGACATGTGATACAGCCAATTTAAGATGCTTTGATTCTTTTTTAATTGTTAAAAGCAACAGAATTCCAGCAGTTATTAAAGAAGACCTGGAAAAAATACAAAACAGATTTAACTATGGGGAAAGCGGCAATTAGAGATTACAATTATCAGGAAAGACAGGGCAGGCTGTACCTCTTTTTTCTAGGGTGAGAAAATGAGGAGTGACAAGATAATAGGTCTTAAAGGAATTGATAGGGTGGATGTTTTATGTTCTGAAAATGTTTCCATTTGTTGATGAATCCAAAACTAGGGGCCATAAATATAAGCTAGTCACTAATAAATTTGTCAGGAATTTAGGGGAAGCGTCTTTATTCACAGCAGTTAGAATACAAAACTCGCCTCCATATGAATCATTGAGGCAAATTGCACAGTTGGATTAAGGAAAAGCAAGATGAGTGCATGAAGGAGAAAGGACTGGGATGGGTACGCTGATAGGGTGAGGGGGAAGAAAGAGGCTCGCAAAAGATTTTAGGCATCTGTAAAGATGAAGGTATGGATAAAAACAAGGAACAATGCAGTGTAAGAATAATAAATGGTGAGGAAAGCCAACTTCAAAGGGGTAAGAATGGATCTGGTCCAGATAAATTGGAATTAAAGGTTGCAGGCAAGACAGTAACTGAACAATGCGCTACCTTTAAAGCAGAGATAGTTTGGACACAGTCAAGGTATATTTACATAAAGGGGAAAGATAGAAAAAAAGGAGCTCCCTAGATGTAACAAGCGATAGAAATGAAGATGAAGAAAGAAAAGTGTGCTATGGGTGGACAGGTGGCAGATGAATTGGACTGCAGGGAAATGTGAAGTGGTTCATTTTAGTAAGAAGAGCACAGAGAGGCAGTATAAAATAAAGGGCCAAATTCTAAAGGGGGCGCAGGAGAAGAAGAACCTGGATGTATATGTACATAAATCATTGAAGCTGGCAGGGCCATTCTATGATTCACCTCAGCCATGCTCGGATAAGTGCATGGTTTATGCATGGTGGCGCAGTGGTTAGCACTGCTGCCTCACAGCACTGCAGTGGTTAGCCCTGCTGCCTCAAGGTTCCGGGTTCAATCCCAGCCCCGAAGCACTGCCCATGTGGAGTTTGCACATTCCCCCAGTGTCTGCATGGGTCTCACCCCCACAACCCAAAAGATATGCAGGTTAGGTGGATAGGCCATGCTAAATTGCCCCTTAATTGGAAAAAAAAATCAATTGGGTACTTCAATTTTTTTTTTTTTTTTTTAAGTGAAAAAAAAAGAAGAAAAAAAAAAGAGAGCAAGGAGAAAGTAATACTGCAGGGGAGCAGTATGGCTAATGGAAACCAGAGTGTAAAGGAAGAGACAGATCGTATGAGCATATGAGTGCACCAACAAATATAGTCAGAGTAGTAGAAATGACTTTAAACTAACAGAAGGGGACGGGGTTTTGGGCGAAGAAATATTTAGAAATCCAAAGATAAACGTTGAGGCAATCGAAAAATACATCAATATTGTCAAAAAAATTAACTGCAACAGTGCATGAGAGTAAGGTGCATAGTGGTAAGGTATACAATTGAAGTGACTTCATTTTAATGTGCGGAGCATTCGCAGTAAGACCGAGAACTAGTGGCACAAATAGAGATATATGGTTTAGATCTAATGGGCATTATATATACATGGTTACAACGTGACCAAGATTAGGATATAAATATTCCAGGGAACACAACACTTCAAAAAGGCAGAATGGAAATAGGAAGCTGGGTAGCCCAGATAATAAAGGATGCCATGAGGACATTAGTGAGAAAGGGTCTTGGTTCAGCAAAATCAGAAAGCAGCTAGCCACTGTGGGGAACAGTGGAAGGTCTGGGGGACATCAGAGTCAGCCCCTCTCCAGAACAGCATTTAGCTACGCACCCACCCAGGCAGGCAGAGAGAGGATCTGCAAGCCTGCCTCGAGTGCTGGCACCCTAGGTGCCCATTTCTAGGCAGTTAAACTGCCTTCATTCCCATCAGAAAACTGAAGGATGTCTGGAAAATCCCAGTCGACCTCACGGTAGCACAGTGGGTAGCACTGTTGCTTCACAGCGCCAGGGTCCCAGGTTCGATTCCCGGCTTGGGTCACTGTCTGTGTGGTGTCAGCATGTTCTTCTTGTGTCTGCATGGGTTTTCTCCGGGTGCTCCGGTTTCCTCCCGCAAGTCCCAAAAGACGTGCTGTTAGGTAATTTGGACATTCTGAATTCTCCCTCTGTGTACCCGAACAGGCGCCGGAGTGTGGCGGCAGGGGGCATTTCACAGTAACTCCATTGCAGTGTTAATGTAAGCCTACTCGTGACAGTAAAGATTAAATTAATTAAATGCTTACCCTTAACAAGTTTCTTAACAAGTCACATGACATTTATTGAATTTCGTCAGCAATGTTCAAAGATGAGTTTTGTACTTGTATTAAAAAAATCTAACATTATCTCGGTGAGACATTAAGGTTGAAGTACTTAATTTTAAAACACGTGTCAATAATACCTTTTTCCAAGTTTTATTTACAATGACTTTGACTTGAACACTAACAAGTACACGTGCTGAAAAGTTGCAAGCATATCAATAGTCTTTGTTCTGCACTGTGTTCAGCTTTCAGGTGGGACTTTAAACCTAGGCTCCAACTGCTCTCAGGTATATGTATAAAATCTCATGGCACTATCTTGTCTTTATCACATTGCTATTTGTGGGACATTGCTGTGCAGAAATTGACTGCCACATGTCCTGTATTACAACAATAACTTCATTTCAAAAACTGCTTAATTGGGTGTAAAGCACTTTGGGTCACCATAAGCCATGAAAGACACTATTTGCATGCATATCTTTATTAATGCAATCTGTTTTTGAAGGAAGATGTTAGGTGAAATCCTCTGCCTCGCGACAGCGAATCAGACATCCAGTCAAAATATAGGTCTGTGCCTGACGTCGTTTTGGGTGCCATGTTCCTATCCCTCGCTGGTGGCGATAATCAGGTTTGCGCCCAATGCTAAATTGGAATTTGCTTGCATTTAAATGTGATTAGCGGGTTGGACACAGCATACTCCACCCTTCCGTGATGCTCCGCTCCTTTCAGGCAGGTCTCACGGACGTGAATTACTACAAATAGTTACAAACATGGACTGGGCACCATGGCTGCAGAGGGGAGTCGGAGGCAAAAAAAACACTAAAAGACAGTTAACAACTGTGGAGTTTGCTGGACCAGGGGCAATAGTGGTCTGGCTCAGGCTGCCATTGCTGCAGTCGGTCTTTTAAACGCACCCCTTTGGTGCTACTTACAGACTTGTGGCTGCTCACACTGCTGAGTGCTGCCTGTGTCCTTTAAATGCTCTGAAGGCCTCTGGTCATCTGGGAGCCCACCCAGGCTGCCCCTCTGGACACCCTCATTCCCCAGCTGTTTCATCAACGGGATAGCTGTGGCCTAGTTCAATCAGGAGCCCACCAGGTGTTGGCATTCCATGAAATGCTACCCCATTGCAGAGGAAGCAGGGCATCAGCAGAGCTTACCCCAAGCAGAGGACACCTGCACTGCAGTCTTTGGAACCCTTCCTGGTTCACTGCAGAGGCCCAACCAGTGACCCCGAACCCTACGGATCACCCGCTGTCTCCTCCTGGTGAGACTGGCAGCGCTGACTGCCTCTGTCACCTCCTCCCAGGCAGTGTTCAAGAGGCGGACTTGAGTCTGCGGTGTCACTTCGCTCCTCACTGGCATGGAGCTGTGGGTCACCTCGGATCAGCACCCTCGGGGGGGAGGGGAGAGTGGATCATCTCGGAGCCACCTTGGTGACTGCAATGAGTGTGTGGTAAGTGGAGGGCTTAAACACAGCTCCAGCTGCCAGGCTCTTTGGCGCAAACTCCGGCCCCAGTGGTTAGAACACTGGGCCTGAAATGCTCGGAATCCGTGCCAGCAGAGTGCTGGCCCAATAGCTTGCCCTGAATTGCTCCATATCTGTTCTATATCAGTTACCTGTTTGAGCTGCTCGCAGAAAAATACTTTTCACTGTACCTCGGTACACGTGACGATAAACAATCCAAACCATAAATAGCGCCCCAACAGCAAACACACCACACGAAATTCAGTGCTGGTGTCAACACTTAGTCTCCCCAATGGAGAATTTTGCCCATTACCTCCAAATAAATGGTTTCTGGAACTGCCCAAAGAAAAATTAGCTGCTATTCTCTTGGTTCTGGAAGAGGTAATTCAGGAACAAACCAATCAAGTCAATATTATTGATCACTGATAAATATACATCTCTGGAAAAACAATGAAGGAACACATTCCAGTTCCAGAAATACTTAATAAGCACACAAGGCTACAAAGCAAAGAGAATCTAATGTAAAATGCCTCAGCATAGACAGTATTGGTTAGACACCACAGACGATCATCCTCATGCTGTTTGTGTGTTATGGAGCTTATAATTCAACATTCCCAGAGGTCCCTCTGTCACCGATTGAATTCTCAAAGGCAATACCATTTTAAAAGTGAAATATAGATACAGCTATCAGAGACATGTTCTGTACAGTTTTAACCTGGCTGCAACAGATGTGGAGGCAAGATATGCCTCTGAGGATAAGTGCCTGCATGATTTCAAGGACTGCAATCAGTGGAGTTGCTCCCCATAGAAGTGTTTGTCTGTAGTCCGTGAGAAAGATCTGCAAAGTAAGCCATTCAAATTAATTCAATTGACTGGTTCATCTGTTTAATCATTTCATGAACTGGTTCAGAATTGCTGTGTTAATTGTACCAGCTCTCAGTTACTGCGGTCTATGACTAAATCCATAATTAGACTAGTGTGGTAGATTAGTTTGCCATCAAGGTCTTCAGATCCGCTGATGTTAATTAAGCAATAAGCCCCATAAGGATTGCTCTCGCTTAGCATCATCATTACTATCTGAATACAGACACAGGGGGCGAGATCCTCCGAGCCTCCACGCCAAAATCACGGTCGGCATGGGGGCGGATCGAAGAATTCCCGCTAGTTGCGCGCGCAGTCGATGCAGCGCCGATCGGGGGCCATTGAAAGAGGCCCCCGCGGCGATTCTTTGCCGGCAGCTGGCTGAGTTCCCGCCATCGTGGTTCACTCATGGTTCCACCCAGCAGGAGCTTGGAGTGGCGGCTGCAGACCCAGTCCGCGGCCGCCCTGGTGGGGAAAGTCCAGAGTGATTCGCGCTGTTTTCCCGTGGCCCCATTTTCAGAGAACTCAGCCCAGGATCTCCAGCCATTGATTCTCATCCAAGACTTGCACTGGCATCTCAGAAGTCCTTGAGCCATTCCTCTCGCGACCAATTTTTGCCTTTAGGCGGGAGACAGGAAATCAGACTGCTTCAGGGTCCCCAAAAGGCCCTGGGCCATGGCGGTGCGGGGGGCCTGGGATTTTGATTGGCTCCTTAATCGGCATGAAGAGGTGTTCCCCGTTTGGGAAGTAAAGGAGGCAGGAAGGCTCTCAAAACTGGAGGGAAAGTTAGAGGCTTTCCAATTTTAGAAGAGCATCTAGTTGCAGTTTAAAAAGCAGGGAGAGGATCACGAAAGATTGATTCAACCAGGTGGTGTCCTCTCAGGTACTTTTAAAATCATCCCCTGTACAGAACAGCCTTTTGCTACATGCCCACCCAGGCAGCGAGGGTGGTCTGTAAGCCTGCCTGGTACACTGGCATCCAGGACACAGGACCCGAGCTCCAAGGGACCCTAGGAAATCCTGGGTACTTAGTCAGAATGGCTGCTGATCCTCACTATCATCCAGAGTCTCCAAGTGTATGCTGATGACACAGAGCTTTACACCTCTCCATGATTTGGAACAAAAGTAGTAAGAGCAGGAGTAGGCCACATGGGTCCTTGAGCCTGCTCTACTGTGCTGTACAATGATGGCTGATCTTGGGAATGAAGAATCTGTCTGTCCCAGCCTTGAATATATTCACAGATGGAGTATCAAAAACTCTGGGATAGAGAATTCTAAAGATTCACAACCATCTGAGTAATAAAATATCTCATTCTCATATGATAAATCCCTATACGGCAACTGTGCCCCCTGTTCTCGATACCCCAGCCCAGGGAAGAAAAAACTCTTACTCAGCCTCTCATTTGTATCTCAGGAAACAATCTAACACCTCAGAAAAGTACATATATGTTGCCTTAGCGACATACTGCTCTGGCTTCCCTCTCCTGCATCAGTACCATCAGTCTGTCCTCATGCAGGCTGCGAGGAGGCTAAACTTTGTCCAACGCCGCATAGGGAAGACCAATGCCACTAGGTTCTCTTTCTCCCTCCTGTACTCTGACTCATCATTGTTTGAGATCCGACCCACTACGGTCGTTTCATCAAACACGACCACAAATAACTCTTCTATCCCGACTTCAGCCATTCAACCACGTGCCGAACCTCTGCGAAAATTCATAAATACCGTTGCAACCAAGATTAAATTACTTTGATGTTCTTTTTGCTGCTCTCCCATCCTCCACTCTCTATAAACTCTATGTTCTACAAACAAGTATCTTTCTCACCCACCAGCCCCCTCACCCATCCCATCAAATCTTGCTTGACCATCTCAATATCCTAATTGACCTTTAATGAGCTCCCCATTCCTGCCATGCATCACATTGAATGTCCTTCTTTTCTTTAAATGCCTTCTAGGCCTTACCACCATGGCCATCCAGCCCCTCCAAGCATGCCCCTTTTTATCTCTCTAGCGCTCTATCCCTACCTCTCTGCACCTGAACACGCGGTTTCAGATTCATGCCCAACTGGTGACACGGTAGCACAGTGGTTAGCACTGTTGCTTCACAGCTTCAGGGAGCTGGGTTAGATTCCCGGCTTGGATCACAGTCCGTGCGGAGTCTGCACGTCCTCCAATGTCTGCGTGGGTTTCCTCCAGGTGCTCCAGTTTCCTCCCATAAGTCCCAAAAGATGTGCTTGTTAGGTGAATTGGTCATTCTGAATTCTCCCTCAGTTTACCCCAACAGGCGCCGGAGTGTGGCAACTAGGGGTTTTCACAGTAACTTGGTTGCCGTGTTAATGTAAGCCTACTTGTGATACTAATAAAGATTATCATTGTTATTAACTGGACTATCACCCACCTTAATTCTACTCTCTGGAATTAATTCTGCCTACTTTTCTTCAAAAGAAACTGTTCATGGGGAAGGCAGGATGGGAGGAGAGGGCATGGTTGGGGGGCGGGGGAGGGGAGTATTGATTATTTGTAACGTTGTATAATTTTAGTTCTGCTCTCATTTCTTTTGTTTGTTTTTTATGAAAATGCCTGAATAAAGTATATTTTAAAAATCTGTTCAATCTCTTTTGGTCACATCCGTGATTTTCTCATCCAGCATTGAACTTTCTTTACTTGAGTAGTGCATTTTGCACAGAATTATTGTGCAGAAATACCTGCCCAACTGATTTATCTCCACCTGAGCTTCTACTTCATCTAACCCCATCAACATATCACCTTTTATCCCCCCTCATCAATGATATTTGGCCCATGGTGGTAGCAACTTCCACATTCTCACAACTCGGTGGAAGAACATTTTTCTCCTGAATTCATCACTTGAAGTGCAATGCCGAAAAGTAGCAGGATGTATGGATAAGATGCTTAAAAAGTATCGCCTAGAAACCCGACAGCCCTCAGAGATATCTGTACCACATTAATTTGACCTCTTGTTTATAATATAATAAATCATTATTATTGTCACAAGTAGGCTTACATTAACACTGCAATGAAGTTGCTGTGAAAATCCCCCGAGTCACCACACTCTGGCGCCTGTTCGGGTACATGGAGGGAGAATTCAGAATGTCGAAATCACCTAACAGCACATCATTCGGGACTTGCAGCACGCAGACATGGGGAGAACGTGCAGACTCCGCACAGACAGTGACCCAAGTCAGGAATCGAACCTGGGACCCTGGCTGTGAAGCAACTGTGCTAACCACCATGCTACCGTGCTGTCCTGTCTAAAACAAAGATACCCTATAATATTAAGCTGCCAGTCCTGTCCCTCCTTTAACCATGTCGCCATGATTGCAATTACGTCATAGTTCCATGCAGTAATCCAGGCTCTCAGTTCACCTGGCTTAGCTGTTATACTTCTTTCACGGAAGCAAATGCACGCCATACCTACAGTACCGCTGCCTGCTCTTTGTTTATCTCAGTCTCTACATTTACTGGCCATCTGTTTCGGTTCCCACCCTTCTGCCACCAGGTTTAAACCCTCCCGAACAGCACTAGCAAACCTCCCACTCAGGATATTGGTGCCCCTCCAGTTCAGGTGCAACCCTTCCTTCTTGTACAGGTCCCACCTTCCCCAGAAGACATCCCAGTGATCCATGGGTTAGGAACATGTTCATGCCTGTCTTGGTAAGTGCTACAAATATCCAAAGGTCCTAAAACGTGAAAGGCCTGAAAAACTGGAATGTTGCCTCCATGCTGCCTACTCCCCTTCATTTATGCACAGCATCTCCAAACACCATCACATGCAGTAAAGACTACAGAAGAACAGAAGTAAATCTAGGGGCTTGGGTCACTCTCTGGGCAGAGTCTGCACATTCTCCTCGTGTCTGCATGGGTTTCCTCTGGGTGCTCCAGTTTCCTCCCACAGTCCAAATATGTGCGGTTTAGGTGGACTGGCCATGCTAAATTGTCCCTTAGTGTCCAACGGTTAGATGGAGTTATAGGGTTACAGGGATAGGGCGGGAGAGCCAGCCTGGATAGGGTGCTCTTTCAGAGTTTTCTGAGTAGACTCGATGGGCCAAATGGCCTCCTTCTGCACAGCAGGGATTCTATGATTCTATGAGCATTTAGTTGCATTTAGACAAACCATTGAACCTACCATTCCTATACAATAACTTACAATCGCCACAAAACAATCGAATTTGTGCGTCGCTCGCCCAGCATTTATTGCCCACATCCGACTAAGCCAGCATATATTGCCCATCCATAGTTGCGTTTGAGAAGGTGGTGGTGAGCTGCCTTCCAGAGATATATAGATTATTTAGTATTTCAGCTGAAGGATAACAAAGAATACTCCATTCATTACTGCACTAAAGCACCAGCCTGGATTAAGTGGTCAAAATATGGAATGTGACTTGAATCCTGAACTTTTTGGGCAGGAAGGAAGAGTACACAACAACTAAACTAAGTTTATACTTTTTGCTGATCAGTGATATTGTGATATTAGATATGGCCACTGTAACAGAATAATATGGAGAGGATCAAGTACAACAGGAACAAAGATATAAAGGCTCACTTGATTGCTGATTTATGTGCTCATTTAATATTGCTATATTTTGTTTTGTACAGACGTGGGTATTAAATTTTGCCAAACATGACATGACAATCCCTTCAAGTAACAAATCAATGTCCAATTACTGTCTTGCAGTTTTGTGTAAGAAAACAGTTTAAGCAAAAGGTTTTTTTTGAGTGAATTAGTCGACGGATAAGGAAATGGAATCTGCGGTTAGAATATTATTCAGAGTCTGGAGGTTGGGGAAAAAAACAAGTAGAGTTTGTCTTTGAAATTAATTACTGATCGGATGAGGCAAGCAAACTTGGAAGTTTACAGGTTCTTAAGAATAAAACGTCCCTTATTATTTCTAACACTTGAGAAACACAACCATACAGAAACAGTTCTAATGATGCAGGTTCAAGCCCAGGATTCAGATCCTCCTAGTCTATGAAAGGCCCATGTGGACAAATGGCAAAAGGAAGAACGCGCCAGAGGATAAATACAAATCGCAAGGACGCCAGTGAGTATTAATTCTGCAAAATGGACCAATTTTCTTAAATGTGGCACCCTTTACTGAAGTAATAAAACTTATGTAATAGCTGCTGGATAGAGAAACGTTGAAACATACTAGCATACAAATTTGAGGAGTAGGTCACTCAGTCTTTCAAGCCTTCTCCGCCATTCAATGAGATCAAGGCTGACCAACTCCACAATCCTTTTTTTTTTTATAAATGTATTTTATTACCAATATGTATCAAAACATGTTACAACACACAAATACCCCAGAAAACATACTTCCCAGCAATCAACTATACAGTCGGTACAATTTCCCCCCCCCTTTTTCTCCCTCCCCCCCCCCTCTTCCTCCACCGCGACAAACAGCTCCTCAAACACGGTCACAATCATCCCCCACCTTTTCTCAAATTCTTCTGCAGAGCCCCTTAACTCATGTTTTATCTTTTCCAACCCCAGGAAGTCATACAGGTCACCCAGCCAAGCTGCTAGCCCCAGTGGTGATGCCGACCGCCATTCCAGTAAAATTCGCCACCGTGCGTCAGAGAGGCGAAGGCCTCCTCGGTTCTCCGAAACCCCAAATATCGCCCCAAAGGGTCCGGGTCCACCTCCTCCTCCACTATCCTGGCTAAGACCGCGAACACTCCCGCCCAGTCTTCCGAATTTTTCACAACCCCAAAACATGTGCGCGCCATTAGCTGGCGCCCGCCCATACCTCTCACACTCATTTGCTACTCACTGAAAGAACCCACTCATTCTCACCCAAGTCATATGCACCCTGTGCACCGCCTTAAATTGTATCAGGCTCATCCTTGTACAAGAGGAGGTCCCGTTTACCCTGAGCAGTACCTCACTCCATGCTCCCAAATTGACCTCCCCTCCAAACGCCTCTTCCCATTTCTACTTGATCTTCACCACCTGCTCGGCTCCCTGCCCACCAGCCACTTATATATATATATCCCCAATTCTTCTCTCCCCTTCCACATCTGGAAGCAGCAGTTGCTCCAGCAGGGTGTATCCCCGCAACCTAGGGAACCCCCTCCAGACCTTTCGTGCAAAGTCCCTAACCTGCAGATACCTGAACTCACTTCTCCTCCCCCTTAGCTCCTCCAGACTGGCGAACCCTTCCTCCAAATACAGGTGCCTCACCTTGGCCAGCCCCACTTCCCTCCACCTCCTGTATACACTATCCATCCCCCCCCCCCCCCACTTCCCTCCACCTCCTGTATACACTATCCATCCCCCCCCCCCCCGGCTCAAACCCATGATTCTCGCACAGCGGCGTTAGCACCGACATCCCTTCCACCCTAAAATGCCTCCTCAACTGATTCCATGGCCGGGCTTCTCCAATAATGGGGCTATGTCCCTACGCCCGCCAGAAAAAGGGCACAAATCACTCCGGACTTTTTAGAAAAAAAGGTGGAAGGGATGTCGGTGCTAACGCCGCTGTGCGAGAATCCGGCCACGGGTCCGCGTGTGCGCAGCAGCCACCTGCGGTGCCAGCCTCGTGCGACGTGGCGGACCCACACAGCGGGCCGGCGCGGAAGAAAGTAGGCGCCCCCCCCCCCCCCCCCCAGATCACTCGCACCCACCAATCGGTCGCCCCCGATCATGCGCCTGGCCGTCATGGCGGCCCCCCCCACCCCAAGAGACTGATCCCCCACCACCACCACCATTAGGACGGCCACCGTAGCCGGGACACAGAGTTCCCGTCTGGTGGAACCAGACGAGAACCATGCCGGCGAGAACTCGGCCAGTCAACCGCGGAGATTCGCAGCGGGGGCCTCGATCAATGGCTCCCGACCGGCGCCACGTTGACCGCGCACGCAGCTGGCACCGATTCTCCGGTCACCGGAGGACCGCGCGAAAGCATCGCAGGTCCGATGCCCCATTCTCCACCCCCGCGCCGGGCGCGATTGCGGCGTGGGGGCTCGGAGAATCCCAGCCCATATCTTCACCATGGACTGCACTACCAGGCTCCCTGAATACCTACTCGGAACCATTACCAATGCTGCCGTCGCCATAGCCCTCAAACTAGACCCCTTACAACATTCTTCCTCCACCAATGCCACGCTCCTACCTACCCCCAATAAACATTCTTATCAGGAATACTTCCTACTGGAACAAGGATGCAGAATGTTGTACTTTGGAAGTGCAGTGCCTGTTGTAATGCAAGATATCTTTAGCTGGGAGGATAACATGTATGCACAGTGGCTAAAACATGACGAGAGTTACTTGTGATACTCTCTGAGCTGCCCAAGAGGGCAGGAAGGGACAGAGGGAGGAGGAGGAAGAGGAGGAGACAGCGAGGAGGATGAAGAGCTAATTGGTGTCAAAATTCAGGGCAAGATACAAAGGATTAAAATGTAGAAGATTAAAAATTAAAATCACAATCAATGTCAGACAAACCACTTTCTGCATAAACTATCATGGAAAGTAGAAAAAAAATTCACAAAAATGTGAGGTTAGATTAGGGCATGCAGAAAAATGGTGAGCTATAAATTACTTGTTTGGTTTGTGAACAGAGAGTTAAAATCTGTGCTCAACAACAAAGCTTATGCCTGGCCAAAGGTAATGTGTACTAAAAAAGGCACAGAATAACATTGGTATTTTAGAAAGCCCTGAAAAATACCAAGAGAAAGGAAGCACATGAAAGGGAAATTAGAAGAGTCAAGAGAGAGAGGACATCATAAAGAATAACAACAAAGGGTTTTTCAAAGCACATCAAAAGTAAGGAAATAATCAAAGAAGTCAATCTTACATAGAAAATAAAAAGAAAGGGCAGAAATATTTTACTATCTTGTCTGCATTTGCAAAAGTAATATCTGCAGTAATGCCAGAAGAAGAAATACAAAAGCTTCTAATAAACTTGTAAAAGATCAGTATAATAGCGTTATAAATACCTATGTGCATTCTTGAGAACACAAAAAAAATTAGAAAGGAAAGTGTATTGAAAGGTTAATGAGGCTCACGAGTTGATAGGTCACTAAACCCAGATAGTCTGCACTCTAGCCTGCTGAGGAAAGCTAGTGATCAGAGAGAAGTAGGCAATAATCATCAATTCTTCCAACAGGTAAGTCAGCAAAGGACTTGAGGGCAGCAGTTCAAGGATGGGATTGGTCAAGTAATTACGAATCAGTGAGCCATATGTCGACTGTAGAAAAATTACTAAAGGATTAAAAATGAACATGAACTCTTGAAAGGTATGGTTAATCAAGGACAGTCAACACTGATTTGCAGTAGGCAGGTCATGCTCGACTAATTCAATTAAACTCAGGAAATTACAAAGCAAATGAACATAACAATGCATTTAAATGTTGTATATTTAGACTTTTAAAAGCACTTGATAAAAGTGTCACACAGGAGACCATGCACAAATAATGTTTCATAATTACAGTTCTACAAATCCCCCGATGCTCAAGAAGCTTGACACACTGAGGATGACTTGCTTCTCCATCAGTTCGATGGGTTCGGAGATGGCTGACCCAATGTATGATCATCAGACTCTGCTACATGGGGGGGTGGGGGGTGGGGGGTGCAAATGGTACCCAAAAGGTCAAGCAGATGAGTTGTTTGGAGGTTTGTGCACTCTCCTTGATGCTTTGAAAAAGCCGCTGCATGTTCCAGACGAATTATTTTGATGCATTTGGTGCCTTCCCAAATAAACCTTCTCCATTTGAGTCGGTCACAAGCCAGGATCTTTCATGAGTCAGAGGAGATGCTTGATCTCTTCAGGGATGCTTTGAGGACATTCCTAAAGATGGTAGAGGGGGGCACGATAGCGTCATTTAAGATGTATCTAGACAGATTCATGAATGGGTAGGGAGCAGAGGGATACAGATCCTTAGAAAATAGGCGACAGTTTTAGATAGAAGATCTGGATCAGCGCAGGCTTGCAGGGACGAAGGGCATGTTCCTGTGCTGTAATTTTTCTTTGTTCCTTGAGCACAGGAATCACTCCTGCGCGGTAAACCGTGACCTTAGTCTTGGGTTTGAGATTGTGTAATGGTCCTTCCTGTTTGTTCCCTTATTTCCCCTTTGTTTTATTTTTGGAGTTGCATTTTTGATCCATAGATGTTTAATGGATCTGTGACTTTCAGGCAAAGCAGCCTGTAAGCAGCCTTTAATTCAAACAAGCAATTTCCAGAAAGCTGCACTGTTTTAGACTGGAGATTGACTGGCCCCAGTGATGACTTAGTTTGATTTATGTGGCAGGGGGCTAATGAATGGGCCCAAAAGGCTGTGCTCTGTCTGGTAACACGTGACTGGCCCCAGTGATGACTCAGTTTGATTGACGTGGCTGGGGGCCAATGTTTAAATAATTTATTATGGAACACTAGCACTAATTGACTATTGTAGAGCTACTTCAAAATCCTCAGGCATGACCTCCTCCCCTTTCCCAGACTACAGGGTCACGTGGTGGGTTTCCACTGCCACCTACTGGTCGGAGGTCATGCGTAACATTATGTATAAACTTGCTTTCTGCATATCATCGCAAGTATCATTTTTGATTCTGCAGTCTGGGTGGAGGATTCCAACTATTTCTCTCCCAAACGATCCAGCTAAACTCTCTCCATATGGCTGTGAGGACTCTCTCTCTCACTCCAGTAAGGCTCTTGGAACTGCAAAGGCTTGAGGTCAAAATATGAGCTGAAAGCAAGGTTTGATATGAGGTAGAGGGCCTCAAGAAAGAAAGAGGTCTGGAAATGAGCCACAAACTAACAGCAGAGTCTGATGTGAAGCCAAGGGAAAAGCTGTGAGTAATACATTTCCAAACTACAGCAAAGATCTTTACAGGCTGTAAACCAGAGGCTTTGATAAACCAGTGTGCTGACAGGAAAGCCTGCTACAGAACAATCTTTTGGAAGCAAAGACTCATCTTTTGACCTTCATCCTTATTATTTTACCCTTTTCCTCCCACGGTGTTTCTCAGTCTTGGGTGTGTAGGTAGAGGATGGAACAGTGAAAGGGGGTAATAGGCTAGTTTATTATTTAGTTGCATTTACTACATATTTCACCACTAACCTGGTTATAAATAAACAGCAATTGTGTTTCAACTTGCAAACGTGGTGACTGTAATTATTGGCAGCCAAGGGACAAAGATTTGGGGAATTTTTATAAGAATTATTGATTAATTCACTTGTGTTATGACTCCAGCCCCTGCCACATGGGGCTGGAATTGACCACGCAATTGCCCAGGGTGGCGTAAGAATATCAAATACTCTTTTCCTCTGTTGGCCAAAGGCTGAACTGGCACATTGGAGGCAATGATAAATTTCATAATCTAAGTCTGCCTTCATCAATAGAAGGATCCCAATATATGGAAGATGGTCCAAATTTTCCAGAATGTCATCGTTGATCCTTCTGGACAAAACATTTACCCAATCCCTCACCCGCAAAACACGGATTCAGTCGGTAGAATTTTCAAGGTGTGCTACAACTCAAAGTTGCTTCAATAATATTTACTTCTAAGAATAGGGAAAATATAAATACCACGGGAACACCATCAGTTCCAGGAGTGACCCAATCCCATCTAATACATCATCATTGTTGCTTCAATATTCTGGAATTCCATACCCAACACTATTGTGGGAGCATTAAAGTTGCAGTAATACAATAAAGTCCAGGGCTATCACTTCAGAGCGACCCAGGATAGATATTAAATGCAGCCTTGACAACATTAACCACGTTCTAAATGAACAGTGTCGAGCACTGACTGACAAGAACCAGACGCTTTTCATGAGATCTGCGCACACTGCGACTGAAAGATTTCATCCACTGGCTAAAGATTGAATGCTAAATCATTGGCAGAGTAGCCAGAAATTTCCCAATATACATCGTCAACTGTAGCAAAGAATAGGTTTTGGGTTGGAACCCATGATGTTGGGGTCAAATGGAGGTCACAGGCCCACAATGTGGAAAACAGTCACCTGATGGCGATTTTCCCCAAATTGGTCAACTATCCAATTCAGGATAGCCATCAGAAGGCCCTCCAGCTCACAAGGGACAGCAGCCTGCAGTTCGATTGAGAGAGCGAGAGGAGAGAGACAAGAGAGAGAGAGAGGAGGGTGACAATTTTTTTTAAATGGCCGCATGCTAGGCTGTGGAGGGAGAACCCTTTCACAGGTGTGGCCAGACTGACAGAGAGAACCGCAAAGACTGCCTGGAGTGCTGATCCCTCGGTCTGTTACTGGGAGGCTGGCTCCAAATAGATGATCTGGTTCTAGATGCCTCAGGTGGGTGGAAAACGTTCAGTCAGCCTCTGACAAACACTTCGAGAGTTCATCAAACCCACTTAACTGGCTACACACCACAAGTGGGTAGGTTTCCCCCTCCAGGGGAATGGCTTGGTGAGGCTTTGGTGGAGGGGCGGGGGAGGTATTGGCATACTGTCACATGAGTTGACAGCATGTGCGAGTTCTCACACCTTGCCCCACGTAGGGGTGAAAATCCAGTCCCAGGTTTCTCCACCAGCAGTCAGCTTAGAGGACTAATCCCTTCAGAACGAGTTAATATTTTGGATTGTTAAGATGTCGCGAATGAGGGCAGCATGGTGGCGCAGTGGGTTAGCCGTGCAGTCTCACGGCGCCGAGGTCCCAGGTCCGATCTGGGGCACTCTCAGTGTGGAGTTTGCACATTCTCCCTGTGTTTGCGTGGGTTTTTTTAAGAATTAGAATTTACAGTGCAGAAGGAGGCCATTCGGCCCATCGAGTCTGCACCAGCCCTTACAAAGATCACCCTACTCAAGCCCACGTATCTACCCTATCCCCGTAACCCAACAACCCCCACTTAACCTTTTAGGACACTAAGGGCAATTTAGCATGGCCAATCCACCTAACCCGCACATCTTTGGACTGTGGGAGGAAACCGGAGCACCCGGAGGAAACCCACGCAGGCACGGGGAGAACGTGCAGACTCCGCACAGACAGTGATCCAGCCAGGAATTGAACCTGGGACCCTGGAGCTGTGAAGCAATTATGCTAACCACTATGCTACCCACAACCCAAAGATGTGCAGGGTAGGTGGGTTGAACACACTACATTTCCCCTTAATTGGAAAAAATTAATTGGGTACTCTAAAATTTAGTTTAAAAAAAGATGTTGTGAATGGCACACACCTGGTATTCATGAATATAATCACTGCTCTTCCTGTTGGAACAATTTGTGGTAATGGCTTTTAGGCCAATATTTATAACATTTTCCTTCCTGATTCCTGGAATGGTAATTTCCAAAAATCATGAGGATTACTGTCCAGCTCCAGGATTCCCACCACTGTGACACCACCACATCTTTCTGATCTCCCAGCACCTCAACCTGCAACTTCATTTATCACCTGCTTCTCAAGGCTCTAGCTCAAGGCTCTTGAGCGTTGCCCAATGTTGTCCACTGTCCTACTTGGTCATTTTCAGCATTCTCTGGTGGGCCAAGAGTTCTCCAGAATTCCTGGCCATTTGCAACATTTGTGCTTCCAGCAGTGTCACCATCCTTCACCCATACCCCAAGCTCAACTGCCCACTCCCAGCCTGCTTTACTGATTCGTTAAATTTAATTGTCTTCCTTCAGTTAGCTTCATTTTCTTTCCCCATTGTCCACGGCCTACACTTCCTTCTCCTTCCACGGTTTAATTATTTTCCATGTCATGCCTTTCCCCTTCTGTCTCGCCTATCCCTTTCCTACCCATAATTTTTTTAAATTTCATCATTAATAGAATAAAACAAAGTGGGAGAAATATCAAGGAAGAAACTCGTTCCCTCACACAAAAGATAGGGGGAAATAAATCACCAGACCATTACTGGAAACTATTTCTTATAAAATATTGACCAGTCACATTCAAAAGAAAAATAATTCAGGGGTAGATCAGAAATTGTATTACAAAGTACATAAATCCAATGTGCATACATATACAAAAAATACAAAATAATCATAAATCAGTGCCACAAATAAAGGCTAACACACAGCACTCAACATAAAAACATCATTCCCACAAACATACAAGTCTGCATGTGCACAATTACGCCAGACAGTTTGACACCAGCCCACAAAACACAAGATACAAACAGACTAACATAAAGACCACAGTTGGCAGAGAAACCGAGGCACAAGACAAATCAGTCACAAAATTGCAGCTTGCATAATGAGGGGCAGACAAAATAAAAACTCACAGAGCAGGATGCCCCAACTAGAAGGAACACAGTAGAGATCCAGCATTGATCATCTTGTGATCTTTATGAAGTCAGAATTGAGGTACCAGTTTACCAAAGATCACAGGACAGCGGAGGTATTGCAGAAGACAATGATATGGCAAGGGAAAGCAAAGAAAGTAGACAGCGAATGAGGGGTGACTGTGCCCAGGGAGGTCTGCAAGTGTGTTGGGGACTTAGGATTGGGGGGGGTGGGGGGGGGGGGGGGGGGGGGGGCGGACAAAAGGCAGTGGCCAGAAGCATGCGTGCACAAAGGTGCATTCAGTAGCTTTCAGATGGGGGTCGTGCGGCTGGCTGGGAGAGGAGGTGTCTCAGACCAACCAGGGCACAGGTGAAGAGAATGCACCACTGAAAAAATGACAGCAGTGAGGATAGGTCGTACAAGCCAGAGGAGGATTGTTCTTTTTGAAATAAAGGGGAACATGACTTCCGGTGTTGGCCATGGAGTGAGCGGTCGCACACAGGGCAGTTCCTGCTTGAAGGTTTTGGTTTGGGAACTTTATACCCATATGTGGGGCAGCTCTGACAGGAAAGTGGTGCAAAAGGTGTAGAAGGAGAAGTTCTACCCAAGATTGGCATGTCTACTGGTTACCAAATCTGGCAAACAAAAGTCAAACACCTGGCCAAGGAATTGGATGGGACCTGTGGCACAGCAACAATTGCGAAAATGGCGGAGGAAGAAGGTTCGGCACCAGTGGGAAAGGCCCATATGTAACAGTAGATGGCCTTCACCAAAGATGAATTTCAACAGCAGAAGGAGAAGATGCATAGGCACTGGTCAAAGACCATCGAGGGAGCAGTAGCACCTCTGCGAGAGCCAATGGACCGAGTGGAGAAGTGCCTCGAGGTACAAGGGGCGAAGATACGAGAGGTGGAGATGGTGGTGCCTGACCAGAGCAACCAGAGCGTGTCCCTGGAGGCTGAGGTGAGGGCCCTGGAAGAATTAAGTAAGTCGCTGAGGGTGGAGGAGCAAGAAAACAAGTCCAGACAGCAGAACCTACGGATTGTGGACTGCCAGAAGGTGTGAAAGGAATGAGCTCCACAAAACATGTGTCAAGGATGTTGGCCGGGCTGGTGGACAACGAGTGCTGGACAAGGCCCCAGAGTTAACCGGACTGCTAAGAGACCCCGGATATTTGCGCACCCGAGGAATTTGAAGGCGGAGGTAATCTTCTTACAAGAGTCGCACCTCCATGTGAAGGACCAGGTTAGGCTGAGGAAGGGATAGGTGGGACAGGCATTGCATTCGGGATTTGACTCAAAGTCACGGGGAGTGGCAATTTTGCTGAACGAGAGAATGGGGTTTGTGGGGGCCAAGGAAGTACAGGAACCGGGGAAGGTATGTGATAGTAAATGGGGTGTTGGAGGGTGGTGCTAGTTGGTGTATGTGCCAAATCGAGATGATGTGGGATTTGTGGGGGGTTTGCTGGGAGCAATCCCGAATCTGGATACGCATCAATTGATTATAGGTGGAGATTTTAATCGCATGATGGAGCCGAGAGTGGACAGGTCGAGCCCCAAGTCAATGGGGAGATTGAAGATAGCGAAGGAGTTGGGAGGGCTTAAGGAGCAGATGGAAATGGTTTACCCATGGAGATTTAAAAACCGGGAAACGTCAAAAAAGTGCCGTTGGGGGCCCTCAAAAGAGCCCAAAAGTCCGTTCTTGCGGGAGCCGCCGAATGTGCGACTTAGCTCCACATAGCCCCAACCGGAAGTCCAGACATGTCAAGATTAATGATTACATCATAGTGTAACACAGCCACTAGATGGCAACACCAGAATCCACTATAAATAGGAGAACTCAAAGGATCTTGGGTCTCATTGAACCAGTAGTGACTAGACAGCAGAGTGTTAGAGAGATAGATCACAGCATAGTTAGCACGTGTAGTTTAAATTAGTTAATACTTTATTATGGATTACTTGATTACTAGTTATAGTTCTGTAGAGTGTGTGAACTCAATATTAATCACTTCGTTATTCATTAAATCTGTTTTTTAAGTTGAAGATTGGTGGTTTCTTCAGAATCACACCATCAGACCATTCTGGCTACGCCAGCACTCTATGGGCCCCTTCCAGCTCCAGGGGCCCCTGGAAGGACCCCGCTCCCATCAGCGAGTTCAACATAGTGACCACATAGGCCCCCACGTCTGGCCCCTCCAGCAGGCCCAGAATCCGCAGATTCTTCCGCCTCGACCGATTCTCCATCTCCTCGAACCGCTCCTGCCATTTCTTGTGGAGCGCCTCGTGCGCCTCCACCTTTACCGCCAGGCCTAAGATCTCATCCTCATTGTCAGAGATCTTTTGTCGAGCCTTGCTGATCGCCACCCCCTGGGCCGTCTGTGTCTCCAGCAGCTTATCAATGGAAGCCTTCATCGGCTCTAGCAGGTCCGTTTTAATTTATTTGAAGCAGCGCTGGATAACCTCCTGCTGCTCCTCCGCCCACTGCATCCACGCTGCCTGGTCTCCACCCGCCGCCATTTTGTCCTTCTTCTATCTCTCTAACACTCTGCTGTCTAGTCACTCCTGGTTCAAAGAGACCCAAGATCCTTTGAGTTCTCCTATTTATAGTGGATTCTGGTGTTGCCATCTAGTGGCTGTGTTACACTAAGATGTAATCATTAATCTTTACATGTCTGGACTTCCGGTTGCGGCTATGCGGAGCTAAGTCGCACATTCGGCGGCTCCCGCAAGAACGGACATTTGGGCTCTTTTGAGGGCCCCCAACGGCACTTTTTTGACGTTTCCTGGTGTGGGAAGGAGTTCATAACAGCTCCCCATCAGCATATGGCTTCAACCAGGAGCGGGGCGACTAAAAAGGTGGTGGTGGACCCGAAGAAGGTGCGAGGGAAGAACAAAATGGCGGCGGGTGGAGACCAGGCAGCGTGGATGCAGTGGGCGGAGGAGCAGCAGGAGGTTATCCAGCGCTGCTTCAAAGAAATTAAAACGGACCTGCTAGAGCTGATGAAGGCTTCCATTGATAAGCTGCTGGAAACACAGACGGCCCAGGGGGTGGCGATCCGCGAGGCTCGACAAAAGATCTCTGACAATGAGGACGAGATCTTAGGCCTGGCGGTAAAGGTGGAGGCACACGAGGCGCTCCACAAGAATTGGCAGGAGCGGTTCGAGGAGATGGAGAATCGGTCGAGGTGGAAGAATCTGCGGATTCTGGGCCTCCCGGAGGGGCTGGAGGGGCTGGACATGGGGGCCTATGTGGTCACCATGTTCAACTCGCTGATGGGAGCAGGGTCCTTCCAGGGGCTCCTGGAGCTGGAAGGGGCCCATAGAGTGCTGGCGAGGAGGCCCAAGGCTAACGAGCCTCCGCAGGCGGTGCTGGTGAGGTTCCATTGGTTCGCCGATCGGGAGTGTGTGTGGGTACGAGTCTGGGGGCGCTGGCAACGGCGCCGCTGCCACTCCCTCCAAGGAGGTATACCACGAGCCCGGTGGTGGCGGCTGCCCTCATAATTTGGGGGCAGTGGAGACGGCACAGGGGGGAAGTTGGGGCCTCGGCGTGGACCCCAATACGGGGGACCCACCGGTTCACCCCAGGAAGAACAGGTGGAGGATTTTCGGGGTGGCACAGGGCAGGGATACGTAAGTTGGGGGACCTGTTTGTGGACGGGAAGTTCGCGAGTCTGGGTGAGCTGGAGGAGAAGTACGGGCTCCCCCCGGGGAACACCTTCAGGTACCTACAGGTAAGGGCGTTTGCCAGGCGGCAGGTGGTGGAATTCCCGCGGCTACTGCCACACGCAGTGCAGGACAGGGTGCTCTCGGGGGGTGGGTGGAAGTGGGGAAGATCTCGGAAACTTACCAGGTAATGTAGGAGGAGGAGGAGGCCTCGGTGGTGGAGGTAAAAGGTAAGTGGGAGGAGGAGTTGGGAGAGGAGGTTGAGGAAGGGACGTGGGCAGATGCCCTGGGGAGGGTGAACTCTTCCTCATCGTGCGCGAGGCTCAGCCTCATACAGTTCAAGGTGCTGCTCAGGGCACACATGACCGGGACAAGGATGAGCCGGTTTTTGGGGGGGAGGAGGTGTGTTAGATGCTCAGGGAGCCCAGAAAATCACACCCATATGTTCTGGGCGTGCCCAGCGCTGGAGGAATTTTGGAAGGGCGTAGCGAGGACGGTGTCAAGGGTGGTAGGATCCAGGGTCAAACCAGGCTGGGGGCTCGCAATATTTGGGGTGGCGGAGGAGCCGGGAGTGCAGGAGGTGAAAGAGGCCGGTATCCTGGCCTTTGCATCCCTGG
Source organism: Scyliorhinus torazame (assembly GCF_047496885.1). Taxonomy (NCBI): domain Eukaryota; kingdom Metazoa; phylum Chordata; class Chondrichthyes; order Carcharhiniformes; family Scyliorhinidae; genus Scyliorhinus; species Scyliorhinus torazame. Next base: position 202,515,982 of record NC_092708.1, on the reverse strand, counting down.
TAGCCCGGCGAAGGATTCTTCTTCAGTGGAAGGATGCGAGGCCCCCAAGCGTGGAATTCTGGATCAGTGATATGGCGGGGTTCATTAAATTGGAAAGGGTGAAATTCGCCTTGAGAGGGTCGGTACAAGGGTTCTTTAGGCGGTGGCAACCGTTCTTAGACTTTCTGGCAGAACGATAGACATTGATCAATGGCAGCAGCAGCTCAGGGTGGGGGGGGGGGGGGTTACTTTACTACTGTTTTTGTTATTTATTGAGGGGGTGTATATCCCTGTTGTGTTACACCCTGACTTAACACATGTTAATTTGTTATTTTTGTACAGAGGGGAGGGGGATATGGAGGGTTGCTTTTCCAGACTGTGTTTTCTACTTAACCCTGTTGGGTTCCTGTTTTTCTTATTTTGTTGTTGATATTTTATGAAAACCTTGAATAAAAATTATTTATTTTTTTAAAATAAAAAAAATCTTTACATGTCTCTATATATGCATATCACTACAGCAGGGACTTTAAAATGGTAGAAATTAATTCCAACAGGGACATAAAAGTGTTGACCAAGAATCGTGACAACAGGAAATAAGGCCATCCAGACACCAAGCTCTGGAATTACCTCCCTAAAATTCTCTCGCTTTAAGTCAATCTTTAAAATTTATCTCTTTTACCAGGTCTTAGATCACAGGTCCTAATGTTTCCTCAGTTTTTTCACCCCACTGAGTACATTACTGGAAAGTGCTTTGGAATGTTTTACTAGGTTAAAGACACCTTAATGCCTGGCGCATGCAGACACGATGGGCTGAATGGTCTCTTTCTGGCACCGTAACTTTTCTATGGTTCTATTGTCCTTTGCCATCTGTGGATGAGCCTTGTACAAGCCTTGCAATAAGACGCAAATATAGGCATAGTGTGATTTTCAAAATTCACCAGGAATTCCAAGAAACCGTACAAGACGAATAATAGGGAAGTGGGGAACTGGAGATTGCTGGAGACGGACACGTTTTATGGAAGTGAGCACACTGTGTGGCAAATGCAGTTCAACACATATAAATGCAAAATTACTACTTTTCTGGAGTCACACACCAGCCAGGTAAAACCGGCAGATTTCCTTCCTTGAAGGACATTAGTGAATCAGATTGGTCTTTTACGACAATCGGTGACAGTTACTATTACTGAGCCAAGTTTTCAATTTCAGAATTTTATTCATTTGAATTTAAATTCCACCAGCTGCCTAGGTGAGATTTGAAACCACTCCCGGAGAGCAGAAGCCCTGGATTAGGGCAGCACGGTAGCATAGTGGTTAGCACAATTGCTTCACAGCTCCAGGGTCCCAGGTTCGATTCCCGGCTTGGGTCACTGTCTGTGTGGAGTCTGCGCATCCTCCCCGTGTGTGCGTGGGTTTCCTCTGGGTGCTCCGGTTTCCTCCCACAGTCCAAAGATGTGCGGGTTAGGTGGATTGGCCATGCTAAATTTCCCTTAGTGTCCTAAAAGGTTAAGTGGGGGTTGCTGGGTTACGGGGATAGGGTAGATACGTGGGCTTGAGTAGGGTGATCTTTGTAAGGGCCGGTGCAGACTCGATGGGCCGAATGGCCTCCTTCTGCACTGTAAATTCTAATTCTTAAAAAACCCACGCAAACACAGGGAGCGGCGTGGTCCAGTGAATCGCCCGAGACAGCCAAAATGGCGATTCACTGGTACCCCCGCGATTCTCAGTGCCAGATGGGCCGAGCGGCCTGCCCAAAATGGCAGGTTCCCCCCGGCACCGTCCACACCTGGTCGCTGCCGGCGGGAACAGCGCGGGAACGCTGGGGGGGGCGGGGGGATCAAATGGGGTCTGGCCCGCGATCGGTGCCCACCGATCGTCGGGCCGGCCTCTCCGAAGGAGGACCTCCTTTCTTCCGCAGCCCCACAAGATCAGTCGGACATCTTCTTGCGGGACGGACTCGGGGAGGACGGCAACCACGCATGCGCGGGCCTTTACGCGGCGCCAAGGCCTGTCGCGCGTAAATGACGTGGCGCCGCTCCTAGCCCATTTTCGGACCCTGAATCGGTCGGGATAGGGGCCGTTTCGCGCCGTCGTGAACCTCGACGGCGTTCATGATGGCGCGAACACTCTGTCTCCATTTCAGAGAATCGCGCCCAAGGTTCTGGATTTTACATACATGTAGAAAAGCAATGAAGTTATAATAAATCTATGCAAGATATTAATTAGATTAAATCTGTTGCACATCAAAATACTGGAGTCATGGAAAAGATGCACCTAAACAGAGAATATAGTTACAATGAAAGACTTCAAAGTCAGACTGAATTCAAGGAGCAAAGAGGATTAAAGGGAGCTCTAATAAAAGTTTTATAATATTCAGGAAAGTAATTAAGGCCTTTTCTATGGTTATATGGAAATTTCTATGGAAGCAAAGACTTTTTTCTCCATGCGAACCACCATTAAGAAAATGGATAACTAATGTGGTTACATGAAGCCCCATCGCGCAAGATTATAAGAGGGATTTTGATGGGCACTTTATTAAAAATTATTAAAGAATACAGGTTAAGGGCAGGAAAATGGAATTCAAGTAGGACAGTTTGTACAAAGAACAGAAGGGCCACCTTCTAATCTGAAATTTGTACAAAGTATATGGAACAAGGTGTAAAATATGTATGCATACCAACTGCAATTCAACAGTGTAGTTCTGATTGAACAGGCCAATTAACTCCCATCCCTCTATCCAAATATTTTATTTGGGAGGAAGAAAAAGCAGATGAAAATAGACACAATTGGAAAAACTTTTTTTTAAAGTACAAGGGCAAAGAAGGCAGAATAGAATTCTGTGGCAGGTCCAAAAATCAGGGTTTGACACCAGCATAAATTTTCCACAGGATCTTCCACTGATGACTGCCATGGCGGGTCGGGAAACCCGCTTATGGCCGGCATGAAATTAATTTGTCTTCCGCTAATGGGCTGCAGCTGGAGGCTCAATCAGAATCTTCTCCCTACGCCCTATTCTCCACGACGTCAGTGGGAAAACACGCTGGCCCAGAACACATATGGAACAACGCGGAGTGCAAAAGTCTGGACTTACATGAAGAATGCCTGAAGCTACCTCCAGGGTTCAGGAGGCCTGGACCATCACAGCAGTGGGTAGGGCGGAGCATCTATCAGGTGGATCTTTCAGCTTAAGTGTCATCGAAGAGGTCTATCCTGCAGCCTCAGGGTGTTGCTGGAGACCCACCTTCTTTCTTCAGGAGGTCCACCTTCTTTCTTCAACGGTAGTTCGGTGATGTTGGGCACTTTTAAAATATGGTACCCAGATATGATGGTGGGACACATACAATCAAGCCCCCCCCCCCCCCCCGCCATGTAATATAGCGCTAAACTCCCAGATACACAATTAATGAGATCAGGGCTGGGAGATATGACGTGGCTTCTTGTCAACCTCCGCAGCGAGAAACACTTTCTGTCCCTGCCCCCGCCCTGGACCTTAGTCCCAGATGGGAGAAGTCCGCCCAGAGACTTAACAAGGTCAGATGCATAAACCTTTAAAAAGGCAGGACGAGATAATGAAAAAAGACACATATACTGGATCAAAGAACAAAGGTGAAGTGGACATTGTTGAACCCAGAAACATCAAGCCAGAGCACGGGAGAGATTCACTGAGAGATAGCCAAGTGATGGAGTTTTTAATTATGATGAACGGAGACTCTCTCCATTCAAAGAGAGATATGGGATAAGGTGGTCAACGTCACATGAGCTTTGATACGGTAAACAGGAAAAATAATTTGCAGCAAATCTTTGGTTTGGCCACAGTCCCGTTTGAACATTTAGAAGAATGTCAGGCTGCGATACATGGATGGGGAAGAGTTTAACTGAGATGATAATCAAGAATCAGAGCCTGTAGTCATGATTAAAATAGTCCAGAAACTCACACTCGAGTTAAGTGATCAGATAGAGGTGTTCAAACTTGCAATGTGCTTTGGTATGGTTCAAAAAAAGAATTACTTGCACGATCAATGAACTGTTAATAAATTATACGACATAAATTTAAAATTACTGCCAAAAGAATGAAGAGGTTGAAGAGCTTCCTTCCTTAACATCGGATAGTTCGACAATGAAATGCCCCACCAGTAGAAGCAGAATCCGCAATAGCATTCTAAAATGTTCAAGGGCCAGGAAATGGAACAAAATGGATTCCTCTTTCGGAAAGCTGTCACAGATGTAATGGGCTGAATGGCCCAATTCCAATTTTAAATGCCCCGTGTTTTCAGCCAATCTTGGTTGATTAGTTCCAAGTTGGTAGACAGTATGACTACTTCAAACTAACATTGACAGAACAAAGATGTTTTGACATTGCTTCAGGCTGCATAGAGCAGGCTGCATAGAGGATTGCTGAATTTAACACAAAAATATTATACCGAAGCCAGCCTACACTTGTGTTAATGCTAATATACAAAAAATTGCATTTTAACCCATCAAGTTTTTCCTTAGAGACACATGCATCCTTTTCATTCATTATAATATGCATTGACAAAAATTCTAATTGCAGTTCAATTTGCCATAACTGCTATTAACTACAAATAAATACTCAGTCATTGAATAACACAACTAATTAGAAAAGCATTTAAAGAAAAAAAAACTAAATAATGGGGTGGCCTGTACATTCATCTTATTGTCAATATAATTTCTAATAACACACAGTGACTAGATAAAACACAAGAACTAAATACATCAATATTTATCTATCTGTAAGGCACTCAAATATGTATGTAAATATTGAACTTGTTTACTGATTTAGCATTTAGACATTTATTGTGTTTACATGGTCATTCTCCATACATTAAAGCGTAGACAAAACAAATACTCTCACATACATCGTACCTCTCACATACATCGTACCTCAACAGATCTTATCAAAAACAGCCAAAACACTTCACTGTACCATAAGCAACTCAAGTTTTCTATATAATACAGGTAAATTCACAGCCGATTTAAAGGCGTGATCAATTAATGTGTCCTGGAAGTGTTGGTCAAGTGGGTTTTGTTGGAGACGGCACCAGAGAAATCAGTCCTCTTCTTCAGATAGAACCGCCTGCTCTTCTGCTTCTCATCTCAAGGATGGTGCTACCTACCGATCATGCCTATCCCGGTATACTTTCTCTACTTTGGTGAAGGAAGAAAAGCGATCTCAAAGTTCAGGTGGGAATCTGGAGGAGCACAGGAGTCAACCACCCGGGGGCTGCCATAGAAGACCTGGTCTATTTTGACAGCCGGGTCTTTTTAACATCCTACTGCTCAATCAAAGCTGGTATCCAGAAGTAGCTCACCAGCTTTAAGCTATGAATTGCGGGTGAATCAACAATCTGCATGCAATCGGTACCTTAGAAATCATAGAATTATATAAAGTTCTCAAGGCAGAAAAAGGCCACTTGGCCCATCGCATCTGCATCGGCCAAAGAACAAGCCACCCAGACTAATTCCATTTTCCAGCATTTGGTCCATAGCCCTGCAGGTTATAGGACTGGAGGTGCACAATCCAGCCGCCTTTTAATTGAGCTGAGGGTTTGTGCCTCAACCACCCTTTCAGGCACTGAGTTCCAGACCCCCACCACTCTCTGGGTAAAAACAATTTTCCTCATGTCCCTTCTAATATTCTGCCAAACACTTTAAATATACTCGCCCCCCTAGTCATTGACCTCTCTGTCAAGGTAAATAGGCTCTTCCCATCCACTGTAGCCAGATGCCTCACAATTCTGAATATCTCAATCTCCCCTCAACCTCCTCTGTTCCAAGGAAACCTGTCAATCTAATCCTTCCTCATTGCTGCATTTTCCAGTGCTGGCAACATCCCCACAAATTTCATCTACCTTTCTAGTCAAAAGTACATCCTTTCCAACATCCCAAGGCATTTCATTAAATTGTAATCGGACAAAACTAGACACTGAGCCATACAAGGAAACAATAGGACAAATGCTGAAATGATTGGTCAAACAGGTAAAGATTTAAGAAGCATCTTTAAGGAGGGAATAGAGAGGTAAAGAGTTGGAGAGGCTTTGGGAGGGAAATTCAGAGCTTGGAGCCCAAACAACTGCAGGCATGGCCACCAATAGCAGAATACTGAACATGCAAAAGGGTCAAAATTGGGGGACTGCAAAGGTGGAAGGTTGTGGGGCTGAAGAAGGTTATAAATGGATGGGATAACGCAATATGTTTTTTTATAAATATTTTTATTAAGGCATTTGTATAAACATTAAACACAAACCAACACAAGAGTACGAACAAACAGAAACCTCGTAATAAATAAATAACTACTTGAACACCCCAACATCCCTGACATTCCCCTCCTCCCATCCTGCCTTCCCCATTTTAACCCCTTTATCACCCCCTTCCCACCCCCCCCCCCCCCCACCCCACCCCTCCCGTGCTCCCCCTGGACACCTTTTCCTTGAAAAATAGTTCACACTGTCGTTGCGTTGTCACAAGCGAACCCATCAACTGACCCTCCTAAGGCAAATTTAATTATGCTCAATCTTAGGAACTCCGCCAGGTCACTCATCCGCACCCCCGACTTCAGTGGCTCCAAGTTCCTCCAAACCAGCAAAATCCGTCTCCGGGCTACCAGGGAGGCAAAGGCCAAAACGTGGGCCTCAGGCAGCACGTAGGCGGTGGGTAGCACTGCTGCCTCACAGCGCCGAGGTCTCAGGTTCGATCCCGACTCTGGGTCACTGTCTGTGTGGAGTTTGCACATTCTCTCTGTGATTGTGTGGGTTTCACCCCCACAACCCAAAGATGTGCAGAGTAGGTGGATTGGTCATGCTAAATTGCCCCTTAATTGGAAAAATAAATTGGGTACTCTTAAAAAAATAAATAAATACAAAACGTGTGCCTCTCTCGCCCCCTGGACTCCTGGGTCTTCAGACACACCTTGCACATGACAAAGATGCATTAACTCTCCTCAGAGCCTCCTCCCACAACCCAGCCTCCATCCCCCCCAGCGCCTCCTCCCATTTCCGCTTGACCTTTCCTATCGGGGCTCCCTCTCAGTCCATTGGATAATGCAATAAGTTGATAAGGTGAGTGAGAATTTGAAATTGAGGGTTGTTAGGCCAGAAGCCAATGTAGGTCAGTGAGCAGAATGAATGTGTGAACTGGATTTGTGAGGATTCAGGCAGCGATGAGCTCATGTTCACACAAGGCACAACATGGGAATCCTTACGATACTGATGCCCACATAGGTGATGTTTGCTCAAGAGCATTTGATTCCTCCGACTCCAGCCCATCACTCCTTCCCTTAAAATGTTGATTTGGTAGATTCTTCGTTAGACACGTTACATGGTTTTCCAAAACATACCTGTCTCTGCACCTCTCACTCCACCTTGGGAAACCTCTCTCTATGATCTAGCCTTCAGTCAGCTCGCTGAATGTAATCCATTCTGGCTCAGCATTTGCTTGTGTTGCACTTATTCGTAATAAATACAAGTTATTGTTGTCTTGCCAAGCCTCATCGTTGCCAACAAGGCTGTGCCAAGGGTAATATTGGAGGGGGTTGAAGAGCAACACTGAACAGATTTAATGACTGCTTCCACATAAATTAAATTAAATGTCAGAAACAGAATCCAACAAGTTCTAGGATAGTTTGAGAAAAAAAAGACTTGCATTTATATAGCCTCACAATGGCATCACAGCCAATTAAGTAGTTCTGACATGCAGCCACTATTAGTGTAGAAAAAACAGTAGCCATGTTGCACACCATCGCTAATTCACAAATAGCAACATGATAATGATCAGATAATCTTCTTGTTCATAGGCAGACAAATGTTGGTCAGGACACTGGGGAGAAGCCCCTAACTCTTCAAATTATGTCATGGGATCTTTTCATCTCCTGCAGAGGGAAGACAGGACCTCAGTTCAACATCTCATCTGAAAGTTCAAAGCTTATAAAAAAGCTATTAAGGAAGTTTTTTTTAATATAAATTTAGAGTACCCAATTCATTTTTTTCAATTAAGGGCCAATTTAATGTGGCCAATCTACCTGTGGGCAGCACAGTAGCACAGTGGTTAGCTCTGTTGATTCACAGCGCCCGATTCCCAAGTTCAATCCCCACTTGGGTCACTGTGCGGAGTCTGCACATTCTCCTCTTGTCTGCATGGGTTTCCTCCGCGTGCTCTGGTTTCCTCCCACATGTCCCGAAAGATGTGTTGTTAGGTGAATTGGACATTCTGAATTCTCCCTCAGTGGAACCGAACAGGTGCCGGAGTGTGTTGACTAGGGGCTTTTCACAGTAGCTTCATTGCAGTGTTAATGTAAGCCTACTTGTGACAATAATAAAGATTATGATTATTACCCTGCACATCTTTGGGTTGTGGAGGCGAAACCCATGCAAACACCGGGAGAAAATGCAAACTTCACATGAACGGAGACCCAGAGCCGGGATCGAACCTGGGACCTCGGCACCGTGAGGCAATTGTGCTAACCACTGTGCTGCCCTGCTATTAAGGAAGTTGAGAAGTCATTCATGAAAAAGCTAACAAAATTAAACCCCAGGTGTTAATTAAACCCTTAGCTTCAAACCACTGGTTGCGGATGATAAATTCAGGGAACACCAACAACAAGCCAACTTCAAAACCGTGGCAAGCTAAAAGGTTTGCCCTTGTAAAATAACATCCCTGCAAACACCCCAAGTTCACTTCCAAATTACAAGAACAATCCAAACGCTGACGAATAGGGTTTTAGCGAACCTGCTCTACTATATGCCTAAATCTTGCTACGTCATGCCTCTCAGTTACTCCTACATGACAAATTACAAGGAATCTCTACATTCCAAACGCAGATTGTATTTAATACACAAGGCACTCCTCCACCATTAGCTCCTGGCATTATCTTTGTTTCCGTATCCATTTGGTCTGAACAAAACAAGTTTCAAACTACATTTTTCCCCACGTAACAGGAACATCTGCTATTCGTTTAGACAGATGGCGAGGTTTTTAGAGAGTAAGCCTGTCACAAGAGGATCGACCACTCTTAGTGCCAAGTTCATTTCATATCAACTATTGTACATGACAAAAAAAAGAGAACGAAAACGTGAAGGGGTTCCAACGATTCCTTTTCATGTCAAAACACTTCTGCTCTCCCCTCACCCTGGCCAGTCCCCTTGGTATGGCCCTCATCTCCACTCCCTTAAGTCTTAGGTATGCATACTGACGGATATGGAGGAAAACTGGTTTACCCATTCACTGCCAGATCTGGCGGACTACATAAAGCAACAATCAGACTTCCCATTCTTCTGCTAACACTTCCAGGATAATCAAGCAATAATAACCCCGTCCTGTTTGCTTCTACAACAACCCATCTTCATAAATGTGTCTCCCCTGACTCCTTAAGCAAGTGCAAGGAGTTCATGGATTTCTTGGTCATGAAAACTGCGACTATCCGTTCAGCTGCCCCTCACCCACTAGATCAAACTTCCTCAAAAGGTACCCCCTGCCTTATTCCTGAACACACATCATTCTCTAACATTTCGCTCATTTCCCCTCATGCCCTATTTCAAGTTAAACTTGACCACAAGAACCATCTTCTGCTCCCTTTACCCTATTCCTTGCAAAGTGCTGACCATCCAGTTGCCCTTCCTGGCTCTCATTTTAACTGATATTGTTAACAGTTCTCCCTCCTCAGGTACGCGTCTCCTCTCCCTCAAGTCAGACGTCAGCACCCCTCTCCTCAAAAGCACCAAACCTTGACTCCTTAATCTTCGCAAACTAATGCACCATCGCTAACCTCCCCTCCTCTCAAAATGTGTTGAACATGCTGTCGCCTCCTAAAGCCATACTCACCTTTCCCAGCGGTCGATGTTCGAATCTTTGCAATCATGTTTCCCCACCTGCTACTTCCGGAATGGCCACGATCAAGGTCACAAACGACAACTAGACATGTGTGCAGCCTTTGACACAGCTGACCACCCCATCATTCTCTAGTATCTCTCCATCAGCATCTAGCTGGTTGGGGCTATTACTCACCTGGTTCCATTCTTATCCGGTATTCATAAAACTATCAATAATTTTATTCGTTAAAAAGCCATCTGCTTCATTCATGACATTTAGGAAAGAAAATCTGCTACTCTTACTTAGTCTGGCCTTGACACCCTCTGCAAGCAACTCAGTAAAAGGACAATCAAAGATAAACAATAAATGCTGGCCCAGCCAGCGATGCCCACATCCCACGAATGACCAAAAGACCCAAGACCCGTTGGCTGTTCGATGCTTCCCACTTCCCCATAAAATTTCAGACAGGTGAGGAGGCAGCAGGAAGACCACTCGTTGGATTTTACATCTCACCCCCCTTACACCCCCACTCCACCTTCAAACCCACAGGCAGGGGAGCGTATAATCCATTCAAATAAGGCATTCATTATTCTAGAATATGGCCTGTTAAAGCCCAATTTGCGTAAGCTTCTTACAATCAAAGTTTACTGATGGATCGTACTCCAACAGCTCAGAAACAGCACACCTACTGCAGTAATATTATCCTTGGAGAGCGATTTAGCTCAGTTTTGAACTCGACTTGGAAAAATACACTTGCAAGTAAACTTACTTCTCTTTTAGTTTTACCCAGTTCTAGCTACCATGTGTGGCCAACACATTACAATTGTGACCAATTGAATTGCATGTCGGTTCATAGATCATAAAATCCCAACAGTGCAGAAGGAGGCCATTAGGCCCATCAAGTTTGCACCGATCCTCTGAAAGAACGTCCTACCCAGGCCCACTCCCCCACCCCATCCCTGCAACCCCATAACCCCACCTAAATGTTGGACACTAAGGGGCAATTTTAGCATGGCCAATCCACCTAACCTGCATGCCTTTGGACTATGGGAGGAAACTGGGGCAGCCGGAGAAAACCCACGCAAACAAGGGGAGAACGTGCAAACTCCACAGACAGTCACCCAAGGCCTGAATTGACTCGGGTCCCTGGCGCTGTGAGATAGCAATGCTAACCACCGAGCCACCATGCCACTCCTATGTCGATAGTAATGGGGTCAAAATTCCAACGCCACTACTGTGAATCAGAAGTACAAATGATCACCGTTTTCGTCCTTGCTGTGCCATCTAACAAGGTGGGTTAGGTAAATAAAAGGGTTTACTACCAATTTGACTCACTTGCCAATCAATGTAGTTCAAACTAGAAGGCATTGGACTAATCCCTACCTAAGAACTTGAGTGGGCAATCTACCACCCTGAAGAGTGCTACATTGTCGGCAGTGCAGTCTATTGGTAAGCCTCAATACCCAGATCCCATCCATTCATGCCAATGTGAGTGCAGAAATTAAAGATCTCATGGCATTATTCAAAGCTTGGAGTGTTGCTGGAAACCTGCCCAATTTTCATCAGCAAACACCACCAAAAAAGGTAAAATTACCGTGCCATTTAGCCAACCTCGTTGGTTGGGTGATAGAAAACATGCACAATGTCTACCACATCTGATGACGCAACAGTACTAATTCACTTTGGAGTTCACTAGTACAATGAGTGGTTGAGATGAATAACATGAATTCATTTAAGCAAATGCTAGATAAACATGTGAGGGAGAAAGGAATAGAAGGTTATGCTGATTGAGTTGGAATTGAAGAGGTGTGGAACCATGTTTGGGGGGGGGGGGGGTGCTGTCCTTTTAATTTGTGCATTTGTTTGATTTAGTTTCCTTGGTTATTTGATTTGCACCAAAATAGTTGGAAGCATCTTGGTGTTGAGCATAAACACCGGCATGGACCATTCAATGGACTGTTTCATCAATGTAAATTCTATGTAATTCACTGTGTCAATCACCAGGAGTCACCCTCAATAAGATAAGACGTAATATAAATGCAAGTGTTTCCTCCATGTATAAATCCGTGCTCCACTAATACAGAGCACACTGCTACACTATCATTTTGAAAACAGTGTGATTGCAACAATTTCCTTAACTAACAACAGTTCCACCAACTGAGGTTTTCATAAGTTGCACAAGCTCCACCCGAGTAAATGAAAGAAAAACAGCACTTGCAATCTCGAGAACAATTTCCATAATTAACTGCCTCCCATCAAATTGACAGATAGCTTCCTGGAACAACAAACTGCAGCTTCCTCCTCCAGCTCACAGCAGCTGTGCCGTGTCCATGAGAGACAAGCGTGTATGATTATGATTCAATTGGATCATGGAGCACTTCAACCCGCATCACAGTGTGCTTCGTGCCTCACCAACACCTTCCAGTGTAAACTTTACATTTGGGAGCATTCATATGAGCCGAGAAATCCAATGAATTCAGATCATTCAGGTTCTGACGATTCGGTCTTTCCACTGATATCCTCATCGTCAGTGGTACAGCTGACACTGGAAGGTCAACTGAGGGGGATGGTGGATCGAGTTTTAAAAGAAACTTGCGCTCCACCACTCTCTAATATATTGTTCGGACTAATTTCGTAGGTCTGGATTTTTACAGGGCAGCACAACAACTTTTGAAGAGATGCACTGCAGAATAGATCCCTCCTGCCCATGAGCAACATGCGCTCTAATATTTTGTTTGTTGTGCACACTCTGAATTGGACAGGACCCTTTACATTTTTTGTGCAGCAAGTTAAAGGGGCAGAGTTGCGAGAACTTTTAGGTTGCTGTGCATCTTCGAAGGAACGTTGCCCGTTAATGAACAAGCCCAAATTCAATCTTTTGGTCCACTGAGATGAAGGAGGGCCATTCGTGCAGCCCACTCACCAGCCTAGGTTGCCCATCACAGGTACCAAACCTGGGCATGTTGGCAAAAGATGGCACTGATTGGAGCTTATAATTACTTCCAGAACAGTGGTGGGCAAATTGCAGCCCCAGGGGCCAGATGCGGCCGGTTAGGGTTCTCGAGTATAGCCCATGAGACATTTTGTTGACTGTTACCCACGTTCAGAGTTGCCACATTCCGCTGGTTGCCATCTGGATACCTTTTTTCCTGCCGGTATGACTGAAGAGAGAAAGAGGGGTAGGTGAAAGAAAGAAAGAGACGGGACCACGATTAAAGTTTCTCTCTACAAGGAGGGAGGTATCAGAGAAGATCATAACTCATGCTCACACTTCTTCTGCAGCATGGATGAAAAAAAAGGAAAGAAAATTGAACGAATGAATAGCATTTCTACCGCACTCTTCATGACCTGAGGATATCCCAAAATTCTTTACAGCCAGAAAGATACTTTAGAAGTGCCCTAACTCTAGTATGAAATTCAATAGTAAATGTGCAGACTGCAGGCTCCCACAAACAGCAATGTGATGATTACCAGATAATATGTTTTTAAATTGTGTTCGCTGAACCATCAATATTGGCTAGGACACCAAAGACAACATCTAAATAGTGCCACAAGACAAATACATCCACCTGAGAGGACAGATGTGACCTCAGTTTAATGTTTCAATTAAAAGACGACACCTCAAGTAGTGCAGTGCACTTTCACTGCTGCACTGAAGTACTGGCCCGGATTACACCACCAAGTCTCAACATGGGGACTTGAACCTACAACATTTTGACTCCAAGCTTCCAGTGTTACCAGAGTTTGTTGCAATTTCAGAGCATTAATGGTATAAACATGGGGAAGATTATATGGCCACCCTAGACGTGACAGAATCAGTTCCAGAGTAAGAGTTATGTGTTATAATCTCCGGGTTCGCGCAGTTAACCTAAATCCCAAAGAGAAAATGATGAACTCCATTTCATAGGTGTTAAGTGGTCTGTTTACAGGAGCTGCTGTTAACACTGATACAATTTAAACAATGCAACTTAAAAACTGAAAAATGTGCGTGTTCAATAAAAGAAAGAAAATATGACTGTTGCTTTTATAGATCATAAATCAAATTGTGTGATGCCAAACCATGTAGAACAAAAAGACTGATATGAATGTGTCAAATTATGTGTGTGCAACTAGGATGTCCTAATTGATCCCCAGCCACTTCTAAATCATATCTCCTCACACAACACATTCTGAAAACCCATCACCGATACCCTTTGGTGACTCTCATTGGCTCCCGATTCCCCAGTGGCACCAGTTTCACATTCTCACCCTTGCATACAAATCCTTCTATTGCCTTACTCCTACTTAGCTTTGTAACTTCCACCAACACTGCAACTTATCCAGAACTGTCCATTCATCCACTGTTGGACTCTTTTTGCATCAACCACTTTCTATGTCCTCACCCCTTAGCCTTCTATTTACTAGAGAAAAGGGCCCCTTGGCCTGATCAATCTTTCCGGACAGTTCGAACCGCTCAGTTCTGGAATTTCCCTTGCACCTTTTCCCTTGCCTCTGTATGCTTTTCGGTCATATGGAGACCACAATTTGTACAAATTTAACTTGACTTTCTTGGTTTTCAATTAGGTTTCCAGAAAGGAACCTCAGTGCTTTGTTTACATGTTTATTTTAAAAGGCTTTATTGCTACTTTTATGAATGTGCACCCCTAGATTTCTTCTCACCTGACTAAATTAGTCTCTCAGACCACCTGCGCCCAAATCGGATTTATCACCTTGAGAGGAGGAAGGGAAAAGCCGTTTATAAAAGAAAACTCCAAATGCCTTGTAGGACTAAGTCACATCACTGGTCATACACTCGCCACTTCCATGTATAACCATGGCAACACAAGTGCTTGCAGTTATGTAATATGCATTTGGCTTTATATTCATTCGATAACGTGCCTGTAAATTTTATGTGACAAAGCTCTGACATCACCAGCATGCTCACTGGTAGCTTTCAAAAGGAAGCACAAAGGCAAGTATTGTTGCCTGACCAGTGAGCTGGCAGTGAAGCACATTATTTTCTTTCAATCATTTTACCTCGAGAGATAAAGATTGTGCTGGGATTACGCTCCTCTATTTGGCCACAGTCCCAATGGTATGGTGGTGCGCAAAAAACGAAAAGAGGGGCATGTCTGGGTTGCAATTTTCAAACTTCAGGGAATTTGAACAGAAGGGGGGGAAGGCAGGAAGACTACTTTCTCCCACCCCTTCCACTAAAATGAGCCTTCAGCCACCTCTGCCCTGCAAGCACGAGATTCATAACATAATGCTTCTGGAAGGTGTCAAAGACCAGGGGAAATGGAAGAATCTAGGGAGGCTGTCAGAATCCACTGTCTAAGAAGACAGTTATATAACCTGTAAAGAGTAATTGATTGCTATCTTCATTTATTTTTTTTAAACAGCTACTGTTTAAGGGTGGTTTTTACTTCAAAATAATTACATCCTGCAGCAAAGAAAGGATGTCACAATATTTCGATAACATTGGTATACTTAGATCTGCGTATTATAGTGCCATTATGCTATTTATCTCTTTCTCCAGTAATTGTAAAGCACTGTAACTAGGACGGAAAAAGAGCAGACTTTGGAAGATTATGGCATCGCCACTCCTCCTCCAGGGTTCTTTGGAGACTTCCATTTTAACCGCAAGAGAATTTTAAATGGAGAAAAATGGAAACTTTTTGACCAATAGTTAATAATCAACCCACTGGGTAACAGGGTCAGTTCCCTTTCCAATTGAAATGGGAATCTTGACTGCGGCAAGGACAAACATGTCGGACAATAATAGGAAACTATAGGACAGTTTAGTGACACAATATTCTTGCGCCACGAGGGCGGTCGAACATTTTTGATGGGAAGACTGCTAACTGTTCCACTTTGGTGTGGCGGAATCTTAAATTAAGAGAACGCTACTGGGTGATAAAACAAGGAGAAGTAAACAGAAACCACTTCATTGATGCAAACAAGACAGCGAGACGCAATGATCGATTTTTTTTTTTTTAAAAAGGGCATCTACATACAATACTCAGCTTGATTTGCAGGCAATTTGACATTTATGCATCTATAATACTCAGAAATGTATTCACATGTCACATGTTATGAGCATACACAAGTTCCTTCCAAAATACAACAGACTCCACTCTCGTCACTAAATGTTATAACATACTGGAGAATCTGGTAAAGATGGAGAGATACATGGTTAGAGGTCTAATGATGTTGTCACACACTGGGCATGCTCATAGTACATGAATCATCGACTCCCAGAACCCGTACAGTGCAGAAGCAGGCCACCTGTCTCATTGGATGTGCATCGACCCTCTGAAAGAGAGTCCTACCTAGGCCCAAATCCCTGCCCTATCCCCGCAACCTAACCTGCACATCTTTGGACACAAAGGCTCAATTTAGCATTGTCAATCTACCTAACCTGCACATCTTTGGACTGTGGGAGGAAACCAGAGTGCCCGGAGGAAACCCACACAGTCACGGGGAGAACATACAAACTCCACACAGACAGTCACCCAAGGCCGGAATTGAACCCAGGTGCCTGCCGCTGTGAGGCACTGAATTATGTTTACTTTTGTAACCCCTATTTTGGAATGAACTTGTGTACGCTCATAACATGTGACATGTGAATACATTTCGGAGCATTGTAAATACATAATTGTCAAATTGCCTGCAATCCACATTATAGATTCCACGTCTGACAAGCGATGCCCACATCCTATGAAAAGAATGTTTCAAAAACATTGCAGCAACAGACCCCATAGCACAAGGATCAGCTAACATCCACAGGTTTTGGTTTAAGCCTAAAAAGGTGCTCAGCTAATTGAGTAATATCAGCTATCATGTAAGGCATGGAATCACAGTGGTTAGCACTGTTGCTTCACAGATCGAGGGTCCCAGGTTCGATTCCCAGCCTGGGTCACGGTCTGTGTGGAGTTTGCACGTTCGTCCAGTGTCCGCGTGGGTTTGCTCAGGTTTCCTCCCACAAGTCCCAAAAGACGGGCTGGTTAGGTAAATTGGACATTCTGAATTCTCCCTCCGTTTACCCGAACAGGCGCCGGAATGTGGTGACTAGGGGCTTTTCACAGTAACTTTATTGCAGTGTTAATAATGTAAGCCTACTTGTGAAAATAAAGATTATTAATTATAAAAATATTTTTTTTAAACAAACATTTTATTAAGATATTTATGGTTTTATAACAACAAAGGATACAAATACAAATGTAAACATAATTCAGTGGGTAACAACCCCCCAACCACCAACCATACCCCGCCAACTTGGCCTATACACACACTTCCCAAGTCCCTCCATCTCTTCTCGCTGTACACGGCTAAACTAAAAACTAAACTAACTCTTCCACCCCCCCACACTTATTGTATCTGTTAAACAGTTTAGTTTTCCCCGAAGAAATCGATAAACGGCTGCCACCTCCGAACGAACCCCAATGTTGAGCCTCTCAGGGTGAACTTGATTTTCTCAAGCCTGAGAAACCCAGCCATGTCGCTAACCCATACCCCCAATTTCAGGGGCTCCAAGTTCCTCCAAGCCAACAAGATCCGTCTCCGGGCTACCAAGGAGGCAAAGGCCAAAACATCTGCATCTCTCGACCCCTGGACTCCCAGGTCTTCCGACACTCCAAAGGTTGCCGTCTCTGGACTTGGTGCCAACCTCATTTTTAGCACCATGGACATGACATCCGCAAATCCCTGCCAGAATTCCCTACGCTTCGGACATGCCCAAAACATGTGGACTTGATTTGCAGGCCCTCCTACACACACCAGTCCTCTACCCCCAAAAACCTGCTCATCCGGGCCACCGTCATGTGTGCCCAGTGAACCACTTTGAAGTGTATCAGGCTGAGCCTGGCACATGATGAGGCCGTGGTGACTCTGCTCTCCCATAGACCCGCTCTAACTCCTTTCCCAACTCACCCTCCCAGTTACACTTTAACTCCCCTATCTGGGTTCCCACTTATTCCAGAAGTTCTTTGTAGATTTACTATACCTTCCCCTCCCCCACCCCTGGTTTTAGAATCTACCTTGTTCTGTATCCCCTGTGGCGGTAGAAGCGGAAAGGTCGAAACTTGCCTTCGCACAAAATCCCTCACCTGCAGATAGCAAAACACATTCCCTCCCGGCAATGCAAATTTCTCCTCCAGATCCTCAAAACAAGAAAAGCTCCCATCAATAAACAGATCCCCCAGCCTCTCAATCCCTGCTCTGCCACCTCCGAAACCCCCCATCCAGCCTCCCCGGCACAAACCGATGATTACCACAAATTGGAGCCCACACAAATGCTCCCTCCACTCCCATATGCTTTTGCCCCTGTCCCCAAACTCTCAGAGCCGCCACTATCAGCGGGCTTGTGGAGTATCGGGCCAGCGGAGGTGCAGTTACCAGTGCTCCTAAACTTGTGCCCCTACATGATGTCGCCTCCACTCCCATACCGATCCCTTCCCCACTACCCACTTCCTGATAATGGCTATATTTGCCACCCAGTAATAGTTCCTGAAGTTCAGGAGGGCCAACCCTTCCCGTCCTCGGCTCCGATCCAGCAGCATTTTCCTTACTAGAGGGGTTTTACCCGCCCACACAAACCCAGAGATCTCCGCATTAACCCGCTTAAAAAAGGCCTTTGGGAACACAAACAGAAATCTCGGGAGAACAGTCATCTTTACGGACTGTACCCTCCCCGCCATTGACAACGGGAGCATGTCCCACATCCGAAAATCCTCCTTCATTTGTTCAACTAACCGGGCCAGATTTAATTTATGTAGCTGCTCCCATCCCCTTGCCACCTGGATTCCCAAGTATCGAAAACTCCCTCCCACCACTTTGAACGGCAACTCCCCCAGTCTCCTCTCCTGCCCCCTCGCCTGGATCACAAATACCTCACTCTTACCCATATTCAATTTATACCCCGAGAACCTGCCAAATTCCCCTAAGATCCGCATAATCTCTACTATCCCCCCCAACGTGTCAGAAATATACAGGAGTAGGTCGTTCACGTACAACGAGACCCTATGCTCCACCACCCTTGCCCCCCCGGACTAGCCCATCAGTCCTTTGACACTCTCAGCACCATCGCCAATGGCTCTAGAGCCAAGGCAAAAAACAGTGGGGAGAGTGGACATCCCTGCCTTGCCCCCCGAAGCAGCCTAAAGTAGTCCAAACTCACACTGTTCGTCCGCACACTCACCCCCAGTGCCTGGTACAGCAACCGGATCCAGTCAACAAAGCCCTGCCCAAACCCAAACTGTCCCAGGACCTCCCACAAATAATTCCACTCCACCCGGTCAAAGGCCTTCTCCACATCCATAGCGACCACTACCTCCACCTCCCTCCCCTCGGAGGGCATCATGACACATTTAAGAGCCTTCTAACGTTGGCCATTAACTGCCTGGCTTTGACAAATCCCGTCTGGTCATCCCCTATCACCACCGGTACACAATCCTCTCTTCTCGAGGCCAAAATCTTGGCCAGCAATTTGCCGTCAACATTTAGTAGGGAGATTTGTCTGTATGACCCGTATTGTTCTGGATCCTTCTCTCACTTCAGGATCAATGAGATCGAAGCCTGTGACATTCTTGGGGGAAGGACACCCTGCTCCCTTGCTTCATTAAATGCCCTCACCTGCAGCAGACGTGGCATCCCACAAAACTGCTTATAAAATTCCACTGGGTGGCCGTCCGGTCCCAGGGCCTTACCCGACTGCATAGCTTCCAATCCCTCTACTGCTTCTACAATCCCGATCGGGCTCCCAGCTCCTCCACCAACACTTCCTCCACTTTCGGAAACTCCAACACCTCCAAAACCTGCCTCATCCCCTCCACCCCAGCTGGGGACTCCGACTCATACAACCGACTGTAAAATTCTTTGAACGCCCCATTTACCCCTGCTGGGACCAAGATCGTGTTGCCCCCTCCTATCCTTCACTTTTCCTATCTCCCTGGCTGCCTCCCTTTTCCTGAGCTGGTGCGCTAGCATCCTACTGGCCTTCTCCCCATACTCATATATCACCCCTCTCGTCTTCCTCAACTGCCACACCGCCTTCCCTGTGGATATCAGACCAAAGCTCCATCTGCAGCTTCTGTCGCTCCTTCAACAGCCCTGCCTCCGGAGCTTCCAAGTACCTTCTATCCACCTGGAGTATCTCCCTAACCAGCCTATCCATCTCTGCCCACTCTACCTTCTCACTATGAGCCCGTACCAAAATCAACTCCCCCCTAACCACTGCGTTCAGCGCCTCCCATACCGTTGCTGCCGAAACCTCCTGTGTGTCATTTATCTCCAAATAATTCTGGATGGCCTCACTCACCCGCCCGCACACCCCCTCATCCGCTAACAGTCCTACATCCAATCTCCATTGCGGGCACTGACCACCCTCCTTGCTCACCCGTAAATCCATCCATTGTGGGGCATGGTCCGACACAACAATCGCCGAATACGCGGCATCCATCACCCCCGCCAGCAAAGCCCTGTTCAAAACGAAAAAAATCAATCCGGGAGTACTTAGAGTTCATGGGTTGTAAAAGAAAATTCCTTCGCCCTTGGGTATCCGAACCTCCACGGATTTACCCCTCCCATCTGTTCCATAAACCCCTTTAGTTCCTTTGGCGCAGATGCCACCCTCCCTGTCCTGGAACTCGACCGATCCAACCTTGGATCTATAACCATACTGAAGTCCCTCCCCATGATCAGCTTATGCGAGTCCAGGTCCAGAATCTTCCCTACACCCACCTCATTAACCACGCGTCATCTCAATTTGGTGCATAGATATTCACCAATACCACCGGCATCCCCTCCAGCCCTCCACTCACCATGACGTACCCACCCCTGATTCCGCCACTATTCCCCCTACCTCAAATGACATTCGCTTATTGATCAAGATACCAACCCCCCTAAGTTTTAGAGTCCAGCCCCGAATGGAACACCTGCCCAACCCACCCCTTTCTCAGCCTACTGATCCACTACCCTCAGGTGTGTCTCCTGCAGCATTGCCACGTCCGCCTTCAAACTCTTCAAATGCGCAAATAACGCGAGCCCTGTTGACCGGCCCATTCAGCCCTTTCACGTTCCATGTGATCAGCCTGTTCGGGGGGGGGCACCTCGTACCCCCCCTTCCGATCAACCATCACCCTTCTTAGGTCGCCCCACACCTCCACAGGACCGCTCTCGGGCGCCCACAGTCCTCGACCTCCAATTTGACTCCAAGCGGCAGTCTCTCCAGTTAGCAGAACAACTCCCCCTCCCTTCCTCCCCCCAATAACAAAATAGCAATCGCAACCCCCCTCAACAAACTGATTGCCTGCTCGCCCCCCACTGCGCTTTGGTGAGATAGCCCACCCAGCTAGCCTGGTAGCCCCCACCCATGGCGCCAAGCATCCTACCCCCACTGATCTACCTCCCCCTCGCTTGAACATACATATGCAAAACGTAACAATCACCAACAAACACAAAGAAGAAAATTCTACCCACCATCCCCCATTAAGAACAAAGTTAACCCGCATACAAAACTGAGCAACGGCCCAAAGATTGGTACAAAAACACGACATACACAGTCCAAAAAGAAAAGAAAGTTAGCAGCATAGGCACAGAATTACTCGCCCCCAAGTTCAATGTCCTCCATCACCTGCCAGTCCCCTGGCCTTAACAAAGTTCATCGCCTCCTCCGGCGATCCGAAATAAAGTTCTTGGCCCTCGTAAGTGACCCACAAACGAGCTGGGTACAACATGGCGAACTTCACCCCCTTCTTAAAGAGGGACGATTTCACTTTATTGAAACTCGCCCTTCTTTTAGCCAGTTCCGCACCCAAGTCCTGATAAATACGCAGCTCGTTATCTTCCCATTTGCAGCTCCTCGCCTGCCTGGCCCACCTCAGATCTGTTCCTTGTCCAGGAACCGGTGCATTCGTACCAACATCGCCCTCAGCGGCTCATTCTTCAGTGGCTTCTTCATAAGTGCTCTGTGCGTCCTGTCCACCTCCAAGGGTCGAGTAAACGGAGCTTCCCCCAGCAGCTTCTCGAACATACGCGCCACATTTGCCCCTGCATCCGATCCCTCGCTGCCCTCCGGGAGGCCAACAATCCTCAGGTTCTACTTGCGCGGCCTGATCTCCAGATCCTCCACCTTCTCTTGCAGCCTTTTCTGGTGGTCCTTCATCAGCTCCATCTCTGCCACCATCATAGCTGGTCATCATGCTCAGCAACCGCCTCTTCCACCTTGTGGATCGCCTGGCCCTGGACTTCCAATCTCTGCTCCACCCAGTCAATCTCCGTCTTAATCGGACCCAGGTACTCTTTTCTTTGCTTAGCAAAACTCTCCTGGAGAAAGTCCACCAGCTGCTCCGTTGACCACTGGGCCGGCAATTACAGTCCCTGAACCTCTGCCATATTTTTCTGTGCTGCAGACTCCACTTCCTTCTCAGACCACTTCTGGTCCACTAATCCATACACTGGTGGGGAATCATTCTCCTCCACCTCACCGATCTCCTGTTTTGACGATCAAATCCCACACACGTCGGGGGAAAAGGTCCCAAAGGGCCACCACGAGCGGGAGCTACCAAATAAGTGACCACTCACTCCATGGCCGCCACCGTAAGCCATTAATTATTAAATTATTAAAGGAATGAAAGAACGATTGCCTTTCAGAATGTCACAGAGTGCTATTCAACTGGCACAATACTTTCGAAACATAGTCATTATAATGTAGGAAACAGACTTCCGGGTGCGGCGATGACCAGCTAAGTCGCACGTTTCGGCAGCTCCCGGTGGAACGGACTTTTGGGCTCTTGATAGGAGCCCCAACGGCAATTTTAACGGCTAAAAACACCGTGCGGTAAACCAGAAGGGTGTTCCCCCTGGACACGGATGGAAAAAGGAGAGGAAAGTGGCCGGATTGCAGCGGATCCTTTGGAACAACGGCAAGGAAGGCAAGCAAAAACCAAGATGGCGTCGGAAGGTGGCAGTTTCATATGGGGCCCTGAACAACAAGAGTTCTTGAAATGCTGCGTGGAGGAGATAAAAAAGGAAATGAAGAAAGAGTTGTTGGCCCCGATACTACAGGCGATCGAAGGGCTAAAGGAGGAACAAAAGACCCAGGAGCAGGAGCTTCGGGTCGTGAAGGCGAAAGCAGCCGAGAATGAGAACGATATACAGGGCCTGGTAGTGAAGTCGGAGATACAGGAGGCACATCAGAAACGATGTGTGGAGAGGTTGGAGGCACTGGAAAACAACGCAAGGAGGAACAACCTGAGGATTCTTGGCCTTCCTGAAGGTGTGGAGGGGGCGGACGTCGGGGCATATGTGAGCACGATGCTGCACTCGTTAATGGGAGCGGAGGCCCCGACGGGTCCGTTGGAGGTGGAGGGAGCGTACCGAGTTATGGTGCGAAGATCGAGAGCAGGAGAAACTCCCAGAGCCATAGGGGTGAGATTCCTCCGTTTTAAGGATAGAGAAATGGTCCTTAGATGGGCGAAGAAAACTCGGTGCAGTAAATGGGAGAACGCGGTGATCCGCGTTTATCAAGACTGGAGTGCGGAGGTGGCGAGAAGGAGGGCGAGCTTTAATCGGGCCAAGGCGGGTACTTCATAAAAGGAAGATAAAATTTGGAATGCTGCAACCGGCAAGACTGTGGGTCACATATCAAGGGAGGCACCACTACTTTGAGACGGCGGATGAAGCGTGGACTTTTATTGTAGAAGAAAAACTGGAATGAGTGGATTATGAAAAAGAACGTTTGGACAAAGTGGTGGGGCGAATGTGGGGGGCGAAGAGGGGTTTTATGTTCTAATCCTGCGGTATGGTAACTTTTCTTTCTCCCACAGGTGGTGATGGGGGGAGGTGGGGAGGGAGAGGAGATGGGGCGTTGGCCATGGGAGGCGGGGCCAAGGGAGAAGCGCGGGCTTGGTTCCCGCGCTATGATAATTATGGCGGGAATAGAGAAGCAGGAAGGAGGGGGCGTCGCACGGTGCGAGCCGTGGTCACGGGGGGAAGCCGAGGTCAGCCAGAGTTTGCTGACTTCTGGGAGCAACATGGGGGGAGTAATTACGCTAGCGGGGGGTCTAGCGGGGGGGGGTGGGAGGGGGGAATTATTGGGTTGCTGCTGCTGGGGAAAGGGGGGAGTGGGTACGGGAGAGGATGGGCGGGGGGGCACCGCCTGGGGGAGATACAGCTGCGTGGGAACTGGGGGAGAAGCTGGAAAAAGACGATGGCTAACCGGCAAGGGGGGGGGGGGGGGGGGGGGGGTGGGAAGCCCCCCAACTCGGCTGATCACGTGGAACGTGAGAGGGCTCAACGGGCCGATAAAGAGGGCACGAGTACTCGCACACCTTAAGAAACTTAAAGCAGATGTGGTTATGTTACAGGAAACGCACCTGAAACTGATAGACCAGGTTAGGCTGCGCAAAGGATGGGTGGGGCAGGTGTTCCATTCGGGGCTGGATGCGAAAAACAGGGGGGTGGCTATATTAGTGGGGAAGCGGGTAATGTTCGAGGCAAAGACTATAGTGGCAGATAACGGGGGCAGATACGTGATGGTGAGTGGCAAATTACAGGGAGAGATGGTGGTTTTGGTAAACGTGTATGCCCCGAACTGGGATGATGCCAACTTTATGAGGCGAATGCTAGGACGCATCCCGGACCAAGAGACGGGAAAGCTGATAATGGGGGGAGACTTTAACACGGTGTTGGAACCAGGGCTGGATAGGTCGAAGTCCAGGACTGGTAGGAGGCCGGCCGCAGCCAAGGTGTTTAAGGATTTTATGGAGCAGATGGGTGGTGTGGACCCGTGGAGATTCAGTAGACCTAGGAGTAAGGAGTTCTCGTTTTTCTCCTATGTCCATAAAGTCTATTCGCGCATAGACTTTTTTGTGTTGGGTAGGGCATTGATCCCGAAGGTGAGGGGAACGGAATATACGGCTATAGCCATTTCGGATCATGCCCCACACTGGGTAGACTTGGAGATAGGGGAGGAAACAGGAGGGCGCCCACCCTGGAGAATGGACATGGGACTAATGGCGGATGAGGGGGTGTGCCTAAGGGTGAGGGGATGTATTGAAAAGTACTTGGAACTCAATGACAATGGGGAGGTTCAGGTGGGAGTGGTCTGGGAGGCGTTGAAGGCGGTGGTTAGGGGGGAGCTGATATCAATAAGGGCACATAAAGGGAAGCAGGAGAGTAAGGAACGGGAGCGGTTGCTGCAAGAACTTTTGAGGGTGGACAGACAATATGCAGAAGCACCGGAGGAGGGATTGTACAGGGAAAGGCAAAGGCTGCATGTGGAATTTGACTTGCTGACTACAGGCACTGCAGAGGCACAATGGAGGAAGGCGCAGGGTGTACAATATGAATATGGGGAGAAGACGAGCAGATTGCTGGCACACCAATTGAGGAAAAGGGGAGCAGCGAGGGAAATAGGGGGAGTGAGGGATGAGGAAGGAGAGATGGAGCGGGGAGCGGAGAGAGTGAATGAAGTGTTCAAGACATTTTATAAAAAATTATATGAAGCTCAACCCCCGGATGGGAGGGAGAGAATGATGGACTTTTTGGATCGGCTGGAAATTCCCAAGGTGAAAGAGCAGGAAAGGGTGGGACTGGGAGCACAGATCAAGTTAGAAGAAGTGGTGAAAGGAATTCGGAACATGCAGACGGGAAAGGCCCCGGGACCGGACGGATTCCCAGTTGAATTTTACAGAAAATATTTGGACTTGCTCGCCCCGGTACTGACGAGGACCTTTAACGAGGCAAAGGAAAGGGGACAACTGCCCCCGACTATGTCTGAAGCAACGATATCGCTTCTCTTAAAGAAGGAAAAGGACCCGCTACAATGCGGGTCCTACAGACCAATTTCCCTCCTAAATGTGGATGCCAAGGTCCTGGCCAAGGTAATGGCAATGAGAATAGAGGAATGTGTCCTGGGGGTGGTTCACGAGGACCAAACTGGGTTTGTGAAGGGGAGACAGCTGAACACGAATATACGGAGGCTGTTAGGGGCCCCACCAGAGGGTGAAACGGAGATAGTAGTGGCGATGGATGCCGAGAAAGCATTTGATAGAGTGGAATGGGATTATTTGTGGGAGGTGTTGAGGAGATTTGGTTTTGGAGAGGGGTATGTTAGATGGGTGCAGCTATTGTATAGGGCCCCAGTGGCGAGTGTGGTCACGAATGGACGGGGATCGGCATATTTTCGGCTCCATAGAGGGACAAGGCAGGGATGTCCTCTGTCCCCATTACTGTTTGCACTGGCGATTGAGCCCCTGGCGATAGCGCTGAGGGGTTCCAAGAGATGGAGGGGAATACT
Source organism: Scyliorhinus torazame (assembly GCF_047496885.1). NCBI lineage: Eukaryota > Metazoa > Chordata > Chondrichthyes > Carcharhiniformes > Scyliorhinidae > Scyliorhinus > Scyliorhinus torazame. The sequence goes on along the minus strand of NC_092708.1, from coordinate 202,489,905 downwards.
TAGGGGAGGAGAAGAACACCGGGTATCTTTATATGCGGATGATTTGCTACTATATGTGGCGGATCCGGCGGAGGGGATGCCAGAAATAATGCGGATACTTGGGGAGTTTGGGGATTTTTCAGGGTATAAATTGAACATGGGGAAGAGTGAGCTGTTTGTGGTGCATCCAGGGGAGCAGAGTAGAGAAATAGAAGACCTATCGTTGAGGAAGGTAACAAGAGACTTTCGTTACCTGGGGATCCAGATAGCTAAGAATTGGGGCACATTGCACAGGCTAAATTTAACACGGTTGGTGGAACAGATGGAGGAAGATTTCAAGAGATGGGATATGGGAGCACTGTCAATGGCAGGGAGGGTGCAGGCGGTTAAGATGGTGGTCCTCCCGAGATTCCTCTTTGTGTTTCAGTGCCTCCCGGTGGTGATCACGAAGGCTTTTTTTAAAAGGATAGAAAAGAGCATCATGGGTTTTGTTTGGGCCGGGAAGACTCCGAGAGTGAGGAAGGGACTCTTACAGCGTAGTAGGGATAGGGGGGGGCTGGCACTACCGAGCCTAAGTGAGTACTATTGGGCCGCTAATATTTCAATGGTGAGTAAGTGGATGGGAGAGGAGGAGGGAGCGGCGTGGAAGAGATTAGAGAGGGCGTCCTGTAGGGGGACCAGCCTGCAGGCTATGGTGACAGCCCCATTGCCGTTCTCACCGAGGAACTACACCACGAGCCCGGTGGTGGTAGCTACACTGAAGATTTGGGGGCAGTGGCGATGACATAGGGGAAAGACCGGAGCATTGGGGGGGTCCCCGATAAGAAACAACCATAGGTTTGCCCCGGGGGGAATGGATGGGGGATATGGAATGTGGCAAAGAGCAGGAATAACGCAACTGAAACATCTATTTGTGGATGGGAAGTTCGCAAGTCTGGGAGCGCTGACCGAGAAATATGGGTTGCCCCAAGGGAATGCATTCAGGTACATGCAATTGAGGGCTTTTGCGAGGCAACAGGTGAGGGAATTCCCGCAGCCCCCGACACAAGAGGTACAGGACAGAGTCATCTCAAAGAAATGGGTGGGGGATGGTAAGGTGTCGGATATATATAGGGAAATGAGGGACGAAGGGGAGACTATGGTGGATGAACTAAAAGGGAAATGGGAAGAAGAGCTAGGGGAGGAGATTGAGGAGGGGCTGTGGGCAGATGCCCTAAACAGGGTAAACTCGTCGTCCTCGTGTGCCAGGCTAAGCCTGATTCAGTTTAAGGTATTACACAGGGCACATATGACTGGAACACGGCTCAGTAAATTTTTTGGGGTGGAGGATAGGTGTGCGAGGTGCTCGAGAAGCCCAGCGAATCATACCCATATGTTTTGGTCATGCCCGGCACTACAGGGGTTTTGGGTGGGGGTGACAAAGGCGCTTTCAAAAGTAGTAGGAGTCCGGGTCGAACCAAGCTGGGGGTTGGCTATATTTGGGGTTGCACAAGAGCCGGGAGTGCAGGAGGCGAGAGAGGCCGATGTTTTGGCCTTTGCGTCCCTAGTAGCCCGGCGCAGGATATTGCCAATGTGGAAAGAAGCCAAGCCCCCAGGGGTGGAGACCTGGATAAATGACATGGCAGGGTTCATAAAGCTAAGAGCGGATTAAGTTCGTCCTAAGGGGGTCGGCTCAAGGGTTCACCAGGCGGTGGCAACCGTTCGTCGAATATCTTGCGGAAAGATAGTGGGGGGAAAAAGAAGGCAGCAGCAGCAGCCCAGGATTTGGGGGGGGGGGGGGGGGGGGTGTAGCCTGTGACAAGGCAGTTGCCAATTAGGGCTAGTTTTCATTTTTGTTATTTAATATTTATTTATTTTTTGTTTTTTGTTTATATATAAAAAAGGTCATTGTTATCTGTATTGTTATAATGTTGTGTAAAGGATGCACAATGTACTGTGTTGGTTGACCAAAAATTTTCAATAAAATATTTATTTAAAAAAAAATAATGTAGGAAACATGGCAGCCAATTTGTGTACAAAGACCCACAAACAGTAATGAGATAATGAAAAGAGAAACAGTAGGCAGAACTCACCCACTCTTCTTTAAAGTGTGCTATGGAACCTTTTACATCTGCCTGAGAAAGTAGACAGCGCCTCAATGTTACATCTTACCAAAGGAGAACACTTAGAAAATTACAGCACTGGAGCATCAGCCAAACCTCATGCTCAGATGTAGACTTGAATCCACAACCTTCTGAAACATTTGCAAAAACGTTTTTCAAACCCTACTTTGCTTATATGTAATAGGTCTCTCAATTATGTGAACTGTACCATCTTTCATCACCTGTATTATTTGGAGAAAGAAGGGCATGGTGGTAATGACACTGGACAAGTAATTCTGAGGCCCAGGCTAAGGCTCTGGGAACATGGGTTTGATTCCCACCACAGGAGCTTGTGGAATTTAAATGCAATCAATAAATCTCAAATATAAAACTAGACTCAGTAATGCTGACCACGAAACTATCAGGGATTATTGTAAAAATCCATCTGGTTCATTAATGCCGTTTAGGGGTGGAAATCTGATGTCCTTACTCGGTCTGGCTTACATGTGATTCCAGACCCACAGCAACGTGGTTGATTCTTGACTGCCCCTTTGAAATGGTCTAGCAAGCCACTCAGATCAAGGACAATTAGGGGTGATCAACAAAAACTGAAATCGCCAGTGATGCCCACATGCCTGAAAGAATAAAGAAATAAAGAACTTCTGAAAGATTAATACTTTTTATTACAGCACTGCTTTTTACAATAGCAGCAGTTCTTGTAGATCTTTGAGCTGTGTATTTGTTCAATTGAAAAACGTACTCAGCTAATCAAGATTTGGCATGGCTACAAAATTGAACTGTCCTCTGTCATCTAGGTTAGCATGGGACAAGAACCTTTCCCAGCATTCCTCTACCCCAGAAATGGGCAGATCATATCCAAGTCATCAGTACCAAATGAAGGAAAGCACCGCTCTGTCATGAAGAACTGGGGAGAAATAAAATGTTAAGCTCACTCTGATTAACATGACTACAAGAGCAGAGCAATGCAGGGATTCTGGGTCAATAATTCTGCAGTGACGCACAGTGGTTAGCACTGTTGCTTCACGCCGTTGAGGACCCGGGTTTGATCCCGGCCCCAGGTCACTGTCCATGTGGAGTTTGCACATTCTATCAGTGTCTGCGTGGGTCTCACCCCCACAACCCAAAAGATGTGCAGGGTAGGTGGACTGGGCACACTAAATTGCCCCTTAATTTGAAAAAATAATAATTGGGTACTCTAAATTATTTTTTAAATAATAATTCTGCAGAGACTATGCTATTTGCTGGGGCACAAGAATATAAAATACAATGCACTAAAGCTTTGCAGGTTTAACATCAAATACCAGCTTTGAAAAGGTCTAAACATGCAGGGCAAGTTAGCTAGACCTAGCTGTTAGTTAATGATTCAACACCCATACACACAGTATCTGGAAATTGAATCTGTGCAAGTCGGTGCATGTGCATTTACAAAAGAGGAATGGGCAGCAAAGGCAGCACCGCACCATTGTGCTCCAGGGTGCTGAACCAACGATTGGCAAAATGTGCAACAGTGCCCACGGTCACCCTCAGGCTCGGTTCCCATTTTCAACCTCTAGGGTATCTGATGAGCAGAAATCAGGCACTTATGTGCAAGAGGCCAGAGAAAGGGAACTATAAGCAAGAGAACAGATTATTCAGAACTGCAAACCTGACAATACCTGAATCAAAAGAGGTATATTGGTCAGATTTGTACAGCCACAGAACAGGCCATTTTGCCCAACTGATCTATGCTTGTGCTTATACTTTACACTCCTCTCATTACATTTACTTCATACATTTACTTGTTCCATACTGTAACCAAACACTGTTTGTCGATGTACCATTTGTCAATGTACTCCGTTGATCATTCTTTTTCTCTACTATGTACGTACTGTGTACGTTCCCTCGGCCGCAGAAAAATACTTTTCACTTTAGTAATGGAGAGGGATAGGTGTGTGCAACAGGGCAAGGTTTACAATTGGGGGAAGGGTAAATACGATGTTGTCAGCCAAGAATTGAAGTGCATAAGTTGGGAACACAGGCTGTCAGGGAAGGACACAAGTGAAATGTGGAACTTGTTCAAGGAACAGGTACTACGTGTCCTTGATATGTATGTCCCTGTCAGGCAGGGAAGAGATTGTCGAGTGAGGGAGCCATGGTTGACAAGAGAGGTTGAATGTCTTGTTAAGAGGAAGAAGAAGACTTATGCAAGGCTGAGGAAACAAGGTTCAGACAGGGCGCTGGAGGGATACAAGATAGCCAGGAGGGAACTGAAGAAAGGGATTAGGAGAGCTACGAGAGGGCATGAAAAATCTTTGGCGGGTAGGATCAAGGAAAACCCCAAGGCCTTTTACACATGTGAGAAATATGAGAATGACTAGAGCAAGGGTAGGTCCGATCAAGGACAGTAGTGGGAGATTGTGTATTGAGTCTGAAGATATAGGAGAGGTCTTGAATGAGTACTTTTCTTAAGTATTTACAAATGAGAGGGGCCATATTGTTGGAGAGGACAGTGTGAAACAGACTGGTAAACTTGAGGAAATACTTGTACGGAAGGAAGACGTGTTGGGCATTTTGAAAAACTTGAGGATAGACAAGGCCCCGGGGCCTGACGGGATATATCCTAGGATTCTATGGGAAGCAAGAGATGAAATTGCACAGCCGTTGGCAATGATCTTTTCGTCCTCACTGTCAACAGGGGTGGTACCAGGGGATTGGAGAGTGGCGAATGTCGTGCCCCTGTTCAAAAAAGGGAATAGGGATAACCCTGGGAATTACAGGCCAGTTAGTCTTACTTCGGTGGTCGGCAAAGTCATGGAAAGGGTACTGAGGGATAGAATTTCTGAGCATCTGGAAAGACACTGCTTGATTAGGGATAGTCAGCACGGATTTGTGAGGGGTAGGTCTTGCCTTACAAGTCTTACTGAATTCTTTGAGGAGGTGACCAAGCATGTGGATGAAGGTAAAGCAGTGGATGTAGTGTACATGGATTTTAGTAAGGCATTTGATAAGGTTCCCCATGGTAGGCTTCTGCAGAAAGTAAGGAGGCATGGGATAGTGGGAAATTTGGCCAGTTGGATAACGAACTGGCTAACCGATAGAGGTCAGCGAGTGGATGGCAAATATTCAGCCTGGATCCCAGTTACCAGTGGCGTACCGCAGGGATCAGTTCTGGGTCCTCTGCTGTTGTGATTTTCATTAATGACTTGGATGAGGGAGTTGAAGGGTGGGTCAGTAAATTTGCAGACGATACGAAGATTGGTGGAGTTGTGGATAGTGAGGAGGGCTGTTGTCGGCTGCAAAGAGACATAGATAGGATGCAGAGCTGGGCTGAGAAGTGGCAGATGGCGTTTAACCCTGAAAAGTGTGAGGTTGTCCATTTTGGAAGGACAAATATGAATGTGGAATACAGGGTTAACGGTAGGGTTCTTGGCAATGTGGAGGAGCAGAGAGATCTTGGGGTCTATGTTCATACATCTTTGAAAGTTGCCACCAAGTGAATAGAGCTGTGTAGAAGGCCTATGGTGTGCTCGTGTTCATTAACAGAGGGATTGAATTTAAGAGCCGTGAGGTGATGATGCAGCTGTACAAAATCTTGGTACGGCCACATTTGGAGTACTGTGTACAGTTCTGGTCGCCTCATTTTAGGAAGGATGTGGATGCTTTGGAAAAGGTGCAAAGGAGATTTACCAGGATGTTGCCTGGAATGGAGAGTAGGTCTTACGCGGAAAGGTTGAGGTTGCTAGGCCTTTTCTCATTAGAACGGAGAAGGATGAGGGGCGGGTCAGTTTTTAGAGGTTTATAAGATGATCAGGGGAATAGATAGAGTAGACAGTCAGAGACTTTTTTCCCGGGTGGAACAAACCATTACAAGGGGACATAAATTTAAGGTTAATGGTGAAGATATAGGGGGGGGGATGTCAGAGGTAGGTTCTTTACCCAGAGAGTAGTGGGGGCATGGAATGCACTGCCTGTGGAAGTAGTTGAATTGGAAACATTAGGGACCTTCAAGCAGCTATTGGATAGGTACATGGATTACGGTAGAATGATATAGTGTAGATTGTTAGACGTTTTAGTTGCTGTGAAATGAAGAGTGTAAAGTTCTTGTTCCTTTTCACCAAACACCATTTATTTCACTTCCACAGCCTCTGAACAAAACTCTTAACAACACACCACCTGACAGAGGCCACCTGAAGCCCCTTTACATATCAGTGTCAATTAATGGATACTTAACATAATGAGACAACTAATTGCAATGTCTCTTAACCCATTACTTAACAGAGATTAATTTGTTCTTAAGGGCAGCACGGTAGCATTGTGGATAGCACAATTGCTTCACAGCTCCAGGGTCCCAGGTTCGATTCCGGCTTGGGTCACTGTCTGTGCAGAGTCTGCACATCCTCCCCGTGTGTGCGCGGGTTTCCTCCGGGTGCTCCGGTGTCCTCCCACAGTCCAAAGATGTGCAGGTTAGGTGGATTGGCCATGATAAATTGCCCTTAGTGTCCAAAATTGCCCTTAGTGTTGGGTGGGGTTACTGGGTTATGGGGATAGGGTGGAGGTGTTGACCTTGGGTCGGGTGCTCTTTTCAAGAGCCGGTGCAGACTCGACGGGCCGAATGGCCTCCTTCTGCACTGTAAATTCTATGATAATCTATGATTAATCTAGGACAAAGGTTCGGCACAACATCTTGGGCTGAAGGGACTGTTCTGTGCTGTATTTTTTTATGTTCTATGTACTTTGGTACCTGTGACAACAAATCAAATCAATCACTCAATCAATCGCACCCTATCAATATACCTGTCTATTCCATTCTCCCTCATATTTATCTAGCCTCGCCTTAAATGCATTTATCCTGTTCGCCACAAATACTCTATCCAGTAGCAGTTCCACTTTCTGACTACTAGGTAAAGAGGTTTTGCCTGTTTTCCTTACTGGATTAATTAATTAGGATCTTAAGAGTTGCTCACAAGTGAAAACATCTCCTCTGCATAGAAAATAGGAGCAGGGGGACAGGGGGGAGGCCATTTGGCCCTTCGATCCGCTCTTCCATTCAATATGATCATGGCTGATCATACCTCAACACCACACTCCTGCGCTCTCCCATACCCCTCGACACCTTTTTAAGTCCAGAAACCAATCTATCTCCATCTAAAATATATTCAAGATTTGGCCTCCACAGCCTTCTGCGGTATAAAATTCCAAAGGCTCACCACCCTGCGAGTGAATAAATTTCTCCTCATCTCAGTCCTAAAAGACCTGCCCAGCATCTTGAGACTGTGACGTCTGATTCTGGACCCCCTAGCCAGAGGAAAGAACGTTCCTGCATTTAGTCTGTCCAACCCGGTCAAAATTCTAGACATTAAAATTAGATCGCCTCTCATTCTTCTGAATTCCAGTGAATGCAGGCCCAGTTGACACAATGTCCCCTCATATGACAATCCTGCCATCTATTCCATTGACCATCTTCAAAATTTTCATGACCTTTTATCAGGTCACTTTCAGTCTTCCCTTGATAAAAGGCCAAATGACAAATTAACTGCCCACTCTGAAATTGTGATAGGATAAGTGAACCTAAAAAATTAAAACAAGGTGAACACATTGTAAACAGGCAAAGGAAATTTAATAGATGGTTGGATCCGTACCCAGAACTTGTACCACAGGTTACCTTCTCATCATGGGTTATTACCTAATTGGTTTTTGACCAGCCTTTTCATTAGCAGAGAGTGATGGGATTAAAATATCTCCCTATACCTGTCCTTTCTGCAAAAATAAATGAAGAGATCATACAATTGTGCAGCACAGATGGCAGCCATTCAGGCCATTGTAAGAAATCTTCCTCAGGTGAGGAAAGAGCAGTTCTCCGAAAGCTAGTGATTCGAAACAAACCTGTTGGACTTTAACCTGGTGTTGTCAGGCTTCTTACAGTGCTCACCCCAGTCCAACATCTGCACCTCCACATTCAAGCCATCACACTATTGGTGGTTCCTTAAAGGAGCAACCCAATCAGTCCCATCTCTCTGCTCAAATCATTGCCCTGCATTTTTTTTATTTTCAAGTTCCCTCTTAACTTTTCTATTGTATATGATTCCAAAACATTTCCAGGCAGTTCATCCCAGATTATAAATTGCTGTCCCCCCTCGCCGCCCCCCCCCCCCCTCCCCCACCCTCCAAACCCCATCACCAGGACAATTGAATCTCACCATCCCTGGTATCAGTCTGGTAAATTACCTCTGCATCCTCTTCAAAGACTTGGATGTCCTTTTGTAACCATAACCCCATTGGTTAAACCTCAATGAAAGTGTAAGAACCACCAAATCACTACAGTGCAGAAGGAGACTGTTCGACCCATCGAGTCTGCACCAACCCTCTGAAAGAGCACCCTCCCTTTTTTTTTTTAATTTAGAGTACCCAATTCATTTTTTTCCAATTAAGGGGCAATTTAGCGTGGCCAATTCACCTAGCCTGCACATCTTTGGGTTGTGAGGGCGTAACCATGGAAACAAGGGTAGAATGTGCAAACTCCATACGGGCAGTGACCCAGGGTTGGGATTAAACCTGGGACCTCGGCGCCGTGAGACAGCGGTGCTAACCCTGCTCCACCATGCTGCCCTCATGAGCACCCTATCTAAGGCCTCTTCCCTGCCCTATGCCTGTAACCCCACCTAACCTTTGGACACTAAGGGACAATTAAGTGTGGCCAATCCGCCTAACCTGGACATCTTTGGACTGTGCGAGGAAACCAGAGCACCTGGAGGAAGCCCAAACAGACACGGAGAGAACATGCAAACTCCGCACAATGACCCACGATCAGAATCTAACCCTGGTCTCTGGCGCTGTGGGACAGCAGTGCTAAACACTGTGCCATTGTGCCACCCATTGTTGCATCCAATAGTTTATAAAGATGCAAACGAACATACAAAATAGGAGAAGTAGGCCATTTGATAAGATCATGGCAGTTCCGTGTGTGCTTCAAGTTCTACATTCCCACATATCCCCGATAACCTTGGATTCCCTTGTCTTGTCCCACAAGAATCTACGTACCTCCGCCTTGAAAATATTCAGTGAACCGACTTCCCCCGCCTGCTGAGGCAGGGAATTCCAAAGTCGCACAACCCTCAGGGAGGAAAATTCTGCTATTCTCTATCCTAAAAGGGTGACCCCTAATTTTAAAATGGTGCCCTGTGGTTCTGGACTCACCCACAAGAGATGACATCCTTTCCATGTCCATCTTGTCAATACCGTTCAGGATCTTATACATGTCAATCAAGTCACCCTTCAAAGCTGCAGTGGAAACAATCCCCATAAGACAATCTGCTCATTCTCGGTGCAATTCTAGTAAACTGCCTCGGAATTGCCTCCAATGCATTTATCTGCTTCCTTACATAAAGGTGAAAAAAATTGCACATGATATTCGAGATGTGGTATCTCCAGCAGTAGCGCACCCCTCCCCAATGAACTCAGTGTATTCTATGCTCGGTTCGAGCAGGAAACCAACGATCCGCTGTAGAGTGCCCCAGCACTCATTTGCCCTCCCATCACCCACCCCGGCACGACACCCATTCCCACCATCACAGCTTCCGAAGTCAGATCGGCCTTCCTGAAAGTGAACCCTCAGAAGGCAGCGGGTCCGGGTGGGATCCCTGGTCGTACACTCAGAGCCTGCGCGGACCAGCTGGCAGATGTGTTCGCGGACATCTTTAACCTGACCCTACTGCACTCTGAGGTTCCCACCTGCATCAAGATGACCACCATCATACCGGTGCCAAAGAAGAACCAGGCAACGTGCCTCAATGACTACTGCCCGGTAGCCCTGACTTCAGTCGTAATGAAGTGCTTCAAAAGGTTGGTCATGAAGCGCATCGCCTCCATACTACCAGAACGCCTTGATCCACTGCAATTCGCATACCGCCACAACCGGTCCACAGCAGACGCCATCTCCCTGGCCCTACACTCATTCCTAGAGCATCTCAACAACAAGGACCCTACATCAGACACCTACTTCTTGACTACAGCTCCGCCTTCAACAACATAATCCCAGTCAAGCCCATATCAAAGTTCCAAAACCTAGGACTTGGCTCCTCACTCTGCAACTGGATCCTCGACTTTCTGACCCACGGACCACAGTCAGTAAGAATAAACAACAACACCTTCTCCACAATAGTCCTCAATACCGGGGTCCCGCAAGGCTGTGTACTTAGCCTCCTACTATACTCCCTGTACACAAACGACTGTGTGGCAAAATTTGGTTCCAACTCCATTTACAAGTTTCTTGACGATACGACCATGGTGGGCTGGATCTCGAATAACAACGAGTCAGAATATAGGAGGGAGATAGAGAACCTAGTGGAGTGATGCAGCAACAACAATCTATCCCTCAATGCCAGCAAAACTAAAGAGCTAGTCATTGACTTCAGGAAGCAAAGTACTGTACACACCAGTCAGCATCAACGGGGCCGAGGCGGAGATGGTTAGCAGCTTCAAATTCCTAGGGGTACACATCTCCAAGAATCTGTCCTGGTCCACCGACGTCAATGCTACAACCAAGAAAGCACAACAGTGCCTAAACTTCCTCAGGAAACTAAGGAAATTCGGCATGTCCACATTAACTCTTACCAACTTTTACAGATGCACCACAGAAAGCATCCGATCTGGCTGCATCACAGCCTGGTATGGCAACTGCTCGGCCCAAGACTTCAAGAAACTTCAGAGAGTCGTGAACACAGCCCAGTCCATCACACGAACCTGCCTCCCATCCATTGGCTCCATCTACACCTCCCACGACTGGGGAAAGCAGGCAGCATAAGCAAAGACCCCTCCCACCCAGCTCACTCACTCTTTGAACTTCTTCCATCATGCAGGAGATACAAAAGTCTGAGAACACGCACGACAGGCTCAAAAACAGCTTCTTCACCACTGTTACCAGACTCCTAATGACCATCTTATGGACTGACCTGATTAACACTACACCAGTGTATGCTTCACCTGATGTCGATGTTTATGTAGTTACATTGTGTACCTTGTGTTGACCTATTATTTATTTCTTTTATTTTATTTTCATGTACTTAATGGTCTGTTGAGTTGCTCGTAGAAAAATACTTTTCACTGTACTTCGGTACACGTGACAATAAACAAAATCCAATCCAATGCCCTGTATAACTCAAGAATAACATATTTACTTTTATGTTCAATTCCACTCATAATAAAGGATAGCATTCTATGAGCATCCTTAATTACCTGCTGGAACCTCTACACGTTTTGTGACTCATGCATTAGAACACCTAGATCCCTCTGCACCTCCGAATTCTCCATTTAAGTAACACTCCATTTTTTATTCTTCCTGCCAAAGTGAACAACTTCACATTTTCCCACATTGTACTCCATGTGCCCGATCTTTGCCCACACACTCCATTCCATTTCTCTTCCTGCACCTCGTAGTGCACCAAGGCAAACATTTATCTGTTTCCACAGCTAGTAATTCACAGAACAGGTCGCTGGTCTGTCACCAGGGACTTGTAGCTTGAGGGGTGCCACTCCACATCAAGCGTGGATAACCAGAAGTCTCTCCCGCTCTTACCACCAGCCCTTTGGCGTGTTGGAAGGATTTGCATGCTGACACACTCACCTGTTTGACCGAGTTATGAATGAACCTTCCTGAACATCAAGTCCTGGAGTGGGACTTGAACCCGGAGCTTCTAGCTCAGAGGCAGGGACGCAACCCACCGTGGCTCAAGGTCTCGGTCACTCGACTTATATAGCTGTATTCATCTGTAAACTCCGTATGTCTCCTTCACAACATACTTTCCTACCTATCTTTGTGCCATCAGCAAATTTAGCTACCAAACCTTTGTTCCCCTCATGTAAGTTATTGATATAAATTGTAAAATTAATGTCACCCACTACACCACAAGCCTTTTTTTCCCACATTTCCACAATAGCCTTTGATGTGACACCTTATCAAATACCTTCTGGAAATCCAAGTACATCATGTCTACAGGATCCCCTTTTAACTACAGCACATGTTACTCTTTCAAAGAACTCCAGTAAATTTGTTAAATATGATTTCCCTTTCACAAAATCATGTTGATTCTTCCCGATTACCTAGACTCCTGATTACCCTGAGTTTCTCTAAGTGCCCAGCTATAACCTCATTATTGATCGATTACACCTTCCCCATGACAGATGTCAAACTAACTGTCTTACAGTTTCTTGTTTTCTGCCTTCCTCCCTTCTTGAATAGAGTGGTTATGCTTGCCATTTTCCATTCTGATGGAACCTTCCACAATCTAATGAATTTTGGAACCACGCATCTGCTGTCTCATCAGCCACTTATTTTAAGATTCTAGGGTAAAGTCCATCTGGACCCAGAGACTTGTCAGCCACAGCTCTATCAGTTTTGTCAGCATAGCTTCCCAAGTGATTTGTCATTTCACCAAGCTCCTCTCTCTCTCTTCCACCTCCTGATTTACAGCTATGGAATGTTACTTGTATCCTCAAGTATTTATTAATTTCATCCGCAATTTCCTTACTATCTGTTAAAACTCCTCATTGTCACTCCCTGGGGGCCAACACTCACTTTATTTACTCTTATCCTTTCTAAATACCTGTAGAAACTCTTGCTATCTATTTATAAATTTCTTGCTAGTTTCCTCTTGTACTCGAATTTCCTTTCTCCTGATTAATCTTTTAGTCATTCTCTGCCGTTCTTTATATTCGGGCTAATCATCTGACCTGCCAATCATCTTCACACAGTGATTTGCTTTTCTTTAAGTTTGATGATTTCCTTAACTTCTTTAGTTAACCACAGATGGCAGGTCCTGCCCTTCGAGTGTTTTGCATAACATCCTTGCTCATTCCCCCCCACCCCCATTTATGAAGGCTCCCAAATGCTTTTTTAATCTTTAGCAACTTGTCCAGCCATCTTTCTTTTCCGATTTGTCTCAGAAATCTTGGGCGAGCAAGCAGTAAAAAAGAGTTAGTGTCCTTGCTTGTGATTCCTAACTAGAGACCTTTGCTGGAAATGCATGTCAAGCTGCAAATGGGACCTGTTTGAAGGTCTCTCATTTGCATATAGCTTACCCAACTCTCATCGTTTAGGTTTATATAGGACAGACCACTTGATCTAGACACCATTGTTTTTGGACTCTGGATTCTTACCGAAGAAAGGGTCATTGGCGTGAGGAGAGAAGGGGGAGAAAATGAATCCTTAATCAAAAAAGACCAATGTCGTTATATAATGTTCAGAGCTCTGGTTCTTTTAAGTAAAATGAGCAGATTGTGAATCCTGACAAAAGGAAAACGTCACTCTAAAACTGTTCTTGCACATCACCAATATTGAAAGCAGCACGGTGGAGCATTTTACCAAGTCTACCAAATGAGCAGGTTTGGGCCCTGTATCTAAGGAAGGATGTTCCGGCCTTGGAAAGGTTCCAGAGGAGGTTCACAAGAATGATCCCTGGAATGAGGAATGGTTGAAGACTCTGGGTCTGTATTCATAGGAGTTTAGAAGGATGAGGGGGGATCTTACTGAAACTTATAGGATACTGCAAGGCCTGCATCGAGTGGACGTGGTGAAGATGTTTCCACTAGTAGGAAAAACCAGAACCAGAGGCCAAAGCCTCAGACTGAAGGGACAATCCATTAAAACTGAAATGAGGAGGAATTTCTTCAGCCAAAGGGTGGTGAATCTGTGGAACCCATTGCCGCAGAAGGCTGTGGATGCCAAATCACTGAGTGTCTTTTAAACAGAGATATATAGGTTCATGATTAATAAGGGGATCAGGGGTTGTGGGTAAAAGTAGGAGAATGGGGATAAGAAACATATCAGCCATGATTGAATGGCGGAGCAGACTCAATGGGCTGAATGGCCTAATTCTGTTCCTATGACTTATGGTCTAAGTTTATGCGTGAACTTGGTTATGGACGTTAAGATTCATACATGCTTCGACAGCAACTCAAAAACCAGAAAACCACCGAAGAAGGGTGAGAGCAGCAGTTCCTTGGGTACACCTCCAAGTCACATAAAATATATTAGACATGTATTGCCATTGTATCAAAATCCTGGAACTTCCTTGGAAGTCGACGTATCATTCAAGGTACAGCATCTCTTGTGATTAAATAATCACTTAATATTGCATTGGAATATTAGCTTCATTTTTGTGCATAAGGCCTGGAATGGACTTTCTTGAACTCACGTGGTGAGACATTTATTTGTGTTACAGCCACTTCATAACCCAGCTGGGAGCACTGTGGGAATACCTTCACTGTACGTACTTCAAAATTTCATGAAGAAGGTTCCCAAGACCAACAAGGAATGGGCAATGAATATTAACTCTGCGAGCCACATCCAAATCCTGAGGATCCTTGGCCTAGTGCAAAAATACTCTTCCACAGCCAAGTCTGCACTCGCTGTAAACCAAGATGTGACCTTAGGGATGAAACAAAATGGGACCCCTGGGATGAATGGTGAACAATAAATCTGTGCCTCGATTAAGATACACACTAATGAACAGAGATCAGCTGTCTTTGGTCTTCCACCACTTGAAAGACCAGTTATCTCAAGTAACACATGACAAATAGGGTTGATAAAATAAAATTCTACAGACTCGACAACAAGCAAAACAGTTTTTACTGAACTGCAGGACTCAACCTATATCTCTTTTGTTTCAAAATAATATCTCAAAATGACGACTCTTTCCTTTCACATTAAGCATCTGCTTTTGGTCAGCATCTACGGTGCAAGGTTTGAGTGTGAAACTGAATATTCACAAGAACATTCTAACACTTACATCTGATTTGCTGCCTAACTAAGCAAAGACTTAACCAAGAAATACTGAAGTAGTAGGGCCACAATTCTGCCCCCCATTTTAACATGGACAAAGAAAACATTTTTTTAAATGGGCAGTTATTGTTGCCAATTAAATAACATGGACAAGGATAACTGCATAGGGACTAAAACTGCACAACATCCTTTGAATCTAAGCATCTCGGGTGAAAATTATGGGCTGACCAGCATCACCATTTCAACAGACAACCAAGGCCATACTGATAAAAAAATTACAAAAGCGAGAGATAGATATAAATAGTGGACTGCCCTGCAACCAACATTAACATTTTTCATTCCGGAGACGTCTCTGCACCCACCTGCAGGCACCTGTCGACCTCAAAAGAGGGAATTCATCAACTTTGAGATAGCACCTACACACAAGCCAGAGAATTTAGACATGCCACTCCAGATCTCTCACCACCATTGGGTGAAAGCTTTCCCCTCACATCCTCTCTAAACATCAAACTTATTTTTCTAAAGCTATGCCTACCTCACCCCGAGGTTACATAACCGTCAACTAAGGGAAATAGAGCCTTCCTAACCACTCTATCCGAACTTCCCATAATTTTAAACACTTTTGATTTGATGTCTCCTCTACTTCAAAGTAAACAATCTTAGCCCTTCCAACCTTTCTTCAGAACTAGAATCCTTCAGTACAGGCAACATCCTCATAAATCACCTTCTCTAGAACAATCACATCTTTCCTATAATGGATCAGAGCCACACATAGTGTGTGGCCGAACTACTGTGATGTTTTAAACCATTCCAGCAGATCTTTGCAGGCACAAAATGAAAAGATTCAGCATGGTGAATATTGATGGAGAACAAAATTAAAATGATAAAATATTACAAAATTTCACTGCAGGCACTGTTTTACATAAAATACATTAGAATATGAAACATGATATAGTGCAAGCCTGTTTCTCACCTTCTTTATTTCTCTGGGGATCAGCAGCCAGTGTGCATCCATTGCAAAGAATGTCACATCAGAACGTTTAATCTATCCCTTAAATTGTAGAGTACTAAATGATTTGTTTGGAACATGGCAGACTTGAATTGTCACCAAAAATGTTTTACTGAGATTTTAAGAGACCCTAATTGGATAACAAACTTTGCAGAAATATTCCACAGACTTTAATAATATTTTTTTAAAATTAATAATAATAATCTTTATTATTGTCACAAGTAGGTTTACATTAACACTGCGATGAAGTTACTGTGAAAATCCCCTAGACGCCACACTCCAGCGCCTGTTTGGGTACACAGAGGGAGAATTCAGAATGTCCAATTCACCTAATTGTTTGATAAAGTTTCCCATGGCAGGTTGATGGAAAAAGTGAAGTCGTATGGGGTTCAGTGTGTACTAGCTAGATGGATAAAGAACTGGCTGGGCAACAGGAGGCAGAGAGTAATGGTGGAAGGGAGTGTCTCAAAATGGAGAAAGGTGACTAGTGGTGTTCCACAGGGATCCGTGCTCGGACCACTGTTGTTTGTGATGTACATAAATGATCTGGACGAAGGTATAGGTGGCCTGATTTGCAAGTTTGCAGATGATACCAAGATTGGTGGAGTTGCAGATAGCGAGGAGGGATGTCAGAGAATACAGCAAAATATAGATAGATTGGAGAGTTGGGCAGAGAAAAGGCAGATGGAGTTCAATCCAGGCAAATGCGAGGTGATGCATTTTGGAAGATCTAATTCAAGAGCGGACTATACGGTCAATGGAAGAGTCCTGGGGAAAATTGATGTACAGAGAGATCTAGGAGTTCAGGTCCATTGTACCCTGAAGGTGGCAACGCAGGTCGATAGAGTGGTCAAGAAGGCATACAGCATGCTTGCCTTCATCGGATGGGGTATTGAGTACAAGAGTCAGAAGGTCATGTTACAGTTGTATAGGACTTTGGTTAGGCCACATTTGGAATACTGCGTGCAGTTCTGGTCACCACATTACCAGAAGGATGTGGATGCTTTAGAGAGGATGCAGAGGAGGTTCACCAGGATGTTGCCTGGTATGGAGGGTGCTAGCAATGAAGAAAGGTTGAGTAGATTAGGATTGTTTTCGTTGGAAAGACAGGGGTTGAGGGGGGACCTGATTGAGGTCTACAAAATTATAAGAGATATGGACAGGGTGGATAGCAACAAGCTTTTTCCAAGAGTGGGGGTGTCAATTACAAGGGGTCACGATTTCAAGGTGAGAGGGGGAAAGTTTAAGGGAGATGTGCGTGGAAAGTTTTTTACGCAGAGGGTGGTGGTGCCTGGAACGCTTTGCCAGCAGAGGTGGTAGAGGCGGGCACGATAGCATCATTTAAGATGCATCTAGACAGATATATGAATGGGCAGGGAACAGAGGGAAGTAGATCCTTGGAAAATAGAAGACAGGTTTAGATAAAGGATCTGGATCGGCGCAGGCTGGGAGGGCCGAAGGGCCTGTTCCTGTGCTGTAACTTTCTTTGTTCTAACAAGCACGTCTTTTGGGGCTTGTGGGAGGAAACCGGAGCACCCGGAGGAAACCCACGCAGACATGAGGAGAACATGCAGACTCCGCACAGACAGTGACCCAAGCGGGAATCGAACCTGGGACCCCGGTGCTGTGAAGCAACAGTGCTAACCACTGTGCTACCGTGCCGCCTTTGAAGGTAATAAACAATACACACTGGCACATTTGCTGAAGGGAGGAGTGGGTTATTAGAATATACACCTGGCTGAAACCATGCATCTATGATCATAATGAATAGCAAAAGGCAGATTATTAGAACAAGGCCATTGCTCCACAAATTGATTGCAAACAGGAATAAAACCCATCAGGTGATCCAGGACTGGATGCGAATAAATAGTTTTCCAAATTAGGGATAGTGTAAGTTGAAGAGGTTGAGAGAGGTGGCAGAGAGGTAGAGCTCAGTGTCATCAGCACACATCTAGAACCTGACATTGTGCTTTTGGATAAGAAATTAGGAGGGGACTGAGGACAGACCCTTGGAGGACTCCAGAGGTAACGGTGCAGGGCAGCACAGTGGTTAGCATTATGACTTCACAGCACCAGGGTCCCAGGTTCGATTCCCGGCTGGGTCACTGTGCGGAGTGTGCACGCTCTCCCCTTTTCTGCATGGGTTTCCTCCAGGTATTCAGGTTTCCTCCCACATTCTGAATTCTCTCTCTGTATACCCAAACAGGTGCCAGAATGAGCCGACTAGGGGCTTTTCATTGCAATGTAAGCCTACTTGTGACAATAAGAAGTATAAATAAATAAATAAAAGGCTGTCACGATGATGGAGGAAAACTCAAAATTATGTACAGACATACCGAACTTTTAAGTAAGACCCGATTTTAAAAAGGGACATAAAGCCAAAGATGAAACAGGATGCAAGTTCAGGCTAAATTGCTGGTGGGTAATAGAGACAATGGAATTGCTTCGTTTCCAGACAGGGACACATCAAAATAACAAAAGCCAAACAGAAACTGGCATCTCTTGTGGAGATAATGGGAGCTAGTCACCATCTCAGCAGGAATTATATCCTGTAAGCAATGTCCCAGGTGGGTTTGTAGCTTTTCACGTTCCAGGAATATAGAAAAACTGGGATAAAAGCCAGCTGCAAAACTTGGTCAATGTCGATGAGTACTGGGTGTATTGGTGTGTGACACAAGAGGAAAATCAGCAGCAGACCGCTGCAAAGATTTTGCAGGTAACTAATTGCTGGAGCAAATCAAGTCAGCAAAGCCACAGCTGAAATAGAAATAGGGCACCTTCTCAGCTAAACTCTACAGCACTGGAATCTCAAAACCAGCTGTTCACCTGCTGAAGTCAGTGCTACTGGAATCACGAATTGCAAGGACTGCAACATCCCATCGTCTACTCCTCACAGACAAGTCAATGACTGATTTGCATACTTTTTCTTTTACTTACTTTTGGACGTGATTTTCATTTCCAATATATGTGCATGTGCTTTATCATTTTTCTCTGGTGTACCAACTAATAAACTCACGCTTTCTTTAACTCAAGAAAGCCGAGTTAAATTGGCTTAAAAAGTAAATATATTCAGCTGGGAAAAGGGAAGGGATTCTTCTGAAACCAACTAAGGGGATTGACGAAAGAAAGGGAGCCAGCACCCCCATCCTTACCCAGGGCATAACAATTTGAGGGTACCCCATCCAAAATTTAACAAATTGGGGGAACCTTGCATGGGGACTAGTCTCAACAAGGAAGCACAAAGTGAAATCATTGTAGCCCATTGTCTGGATATTACTCAATAGGTAAAAAATGGAACCAATCAAGAACAGGCACAGCAAAAAAAATTGTGAGCCTCCAGTACAATATTTTGTTGCAGAAATTAATGTATTTAAAAAAATAAATTTAGAGTATCCAATTCATTTTTTCCAATTAAGGGGCAATTTAGCATGGCCAATCCACCTACCCTGCACATCTTTGGGTTTTGGGGGCGAAACCCACACAAACATGGGGAGAATGTGCAAACTCCACACGGACAATGACCCAGAGCCGGGATCGAACCTGGGGCCTCGGCGCCGTGAGGCAGCAGAGCTAACCACTGTTCCACCATGCTGCCCTTGTTGCAGAAATTTAACAATGGATCAACATTATAAATCTCTAGCCCAGCACCAGTATTTTCCCAAATCCCTCCACTACCTCACCCCTTTCTTTTTCTGTAATATTCTCCAGCCACACAACCCTCAGCGATATGTGCACTGCTCTAAATTTGGCCTTGAGTACCCCTGATCTTAATTGCTCCGATAATGTTGGCCATACCTTCAGTTGCCGAGGCCCTAATCACAGGAATTCCCTCCCGAAATCTCCCACCTTCTTTCTACTGCTCCTTAAAACCTACCTCTTGTAGCAAATTACTCTAATATCTCCTTACGTGGACTCAATGTCAAGTTTTATTTTATAGCAATGCTGTGAAGCACCTAGAGACATTTTATAACATTAAAGGTGTATTATAGATACATGGTGTTGTTGCTATTTTGGTCGTAGATAACCACCTGAAGTATTAGAAATTACAGGCGCAATTTAACGGAAATGAAACAGAAAATGTCAAGCACGTTTAGCTAGATGTTTCCGGCACTGGCAGCTAAGAATGACCCCACTATTAATCCGGACTCTGCTGGGCCCCGCTTGACAGTGCAAGAGGAGATCTGGGCAATCTATAGACCCCCACCGTGGCCTCCAGACCCTCCTCAATAAGGGCGTCATCGAGCCCCGCATCACACCTCATGAGGACAGGGCACTCCCGGGCCCAATCCCCAATATGGGCAACTTGCCACCTGGGTACTGTCAGCCTGACACCCTGGCAGTACCCCTGCCAGCTTGGCAGTGCCACCTAGGCACCCTGGCACTGCCAGAGTGGCATGACCAGGGTGTCAAGGTGCCACTGCCAGGGTGCCCAGAGCCTGACCACCCAGGGGCCTCTGGTCGCCTGGGAGACCCCACCCCCCACAAATGTTGGCATACCTGGCCCACGTTTGTGGAAACCAGTTTTAAACAATGTTCGCTTCAATGGGTCTCTAAGGTGAGGCCGTTCAGTAGCCATTTTCAGGATGCTGGACTGGCTGGCGTTGCAGAGGGGTGCGGGGGCAGATGTCTTAGTCTTCGTCTTGCTGATTGCTCGCAGATGGGTCTTGTTGGGGTGGAGGTCAGCCTCTCTACCCTGTGCCTCGACGTGGCGGGGAGACCTGCTGGAGCTTTTAGCCCTGCAGAAGGTGAAATTTGTTCTAAGCGGAGGCGAGTGATGGGTTCTGCAAAAGTTGGGGTTGGGTCATTTTGCATTTTGACGAGTTAGTTACTGTTGACTGTGGGAAGGGTTTAATGTGTTGGGTGGGTTTTGTTGCTGTTGTAAATTGTAAAAAGATTGACTTCCGGTGACGGCGGGCGGGAACGGCAACGGCATTTTCAGGGGCTTTAAGCCCGGTCCCAGGGTCCGCGGAGGCGGCAGAAGCTGGGAGAAGGCACGGAGGAGGCACAGTGAAGACACAGGAGGAAAAAAAGAACAAAGAAAAATGTTGAGGGTAAGCAAGAAAACGGCCGGAAAAAAAACAGCTGGAGGTCCGTCGGGGAGTGGAAAGGTCACCGCGGGGTCACCAGGAAAAATGGAGGCTGGAGCACCAGGGGAGGCCGCACTGCTTACGGCTGAAGAAATAACTAAGGTGATGGCTGCGGAATTTGAAAAGCAGTTGGCGCAGATTGCGAAATGCATGGAGACGGTGAGGGAGGATATGAGGGAGGTTTTGAGTGTGCTGGTGGAGGAGGCGGTTTCCCCGGTGAGGACGGAGGTGGCGAGCGCAGTGGCGGAGGTGCGAGAGCAAGGGGAGGCACTGAAGGAAGTGGAGGCGCTGAAGGAAGTGGAGGAGACGTTATTGCAGCACGGTGATCAACTTGCCTCGATGGGGAAAGAGATGCGGAAGGTGATGGATACTAAAAAGGATCTGCGAGGAAAAATGGAAGACCTGGAAAACAGATCCAGGCGACAGAATTTGAGGATTGTGGGGCTGCCCGAAGGAGTTGAAGGACCGAAGCCGACTGAGTATTTTGCCGCGATGCTGGCAAAACTATTGGGGGAGGGGGAGGATCCCTCCCGATATGAACTGGATTGGGCTCATCGGTCGTGGAGGCCTGTACCAAAGGAGAGTGAGCCGCCAAGGGCAGTGTGCTTCTGTAGGTACAGGGTGCAGGAGAAGGTCCTGAGCTGGGCCAAGCAGAAGTGGGTGGTGCAGTGGGCTGGAGCTGGTATACGTGTATACCAGGACTTTACGGTGGAGCTGGCAAGGAGGCGGGCTGCCTTCAACCGGGTGAAGAAGGCACTGTACATTAACAAGGTGCGGTGCGGCATTGTATATCCAGCGAAGCGGAGGGTGACTTACAAGCTCAGGGACTTTTATTTTGGAACGGCGGAAGCAGCGGAGGAGTTTGCGAAAGCAGAAGGACTGTGGCAGAACTGACAAATTGAGGAATGGCTATGTGCCGATGTAACCTCATGACTGTATTTTCTTCTTTTTTGTATCACTGCGTGCGGGTGTAGAGGCTAAAGGAGCCAATGTTGTATATATTTGGACAAGGGAAGGGACGGGACTTTCACTCGAAATGAGGGTTCTTTGGGGTGTAGGTGGATATGCGGGGTTTGTGTGCTAAAAGGGGATCTTTGGGCCTTCCTAGGGCCGGGCAAGTGGGAAAGGGACCCGGGCGGGGGCCTCCACGCTGGCCGGTTTAAGCCGGCCAGTGAATGGGAGTGAGGTGGGGGGAGGGGCTGCGGCCATCGGAGCCTGGCAGAACAGGGTCCGAGTGGTCTAGCCGGGGTGGAAAGTTGGGGGGAAGGAACAGAGGTTGGGAGGAGGTGTTTTACAAGAGGCAGTGGACGGGAGGAGCTGGAGACCTGGAGTGGGGAGGTTGGTGGTGGTGGGGGGGGGGGGGGGGAATTGAAAATTTGGAATAAAAATGCCTTTTAAAACAAAATCTTGCGATGCGTGACAAGGCCGGTAAATCTTGTAACCTCCGGAGTCGGGCGCAACACAGCCCCGTTAAAGTGCGCCCCACATTCACACACTTCAAAAACACTATTCTCCTCCATCCCCAACAGGACATTTTGAAAGCCAGACTTAAAGAGAGCCTTTTAAGAAGCACTGCTGGGCTCTGGTGCACAGATCAATGGAAAGCGGATAGTAGATTAAAACCGCTCCCGAAAAGTGTTACGCTAACACAATCACATTTCAGCAATTTCACATCACTCAACTCTTAAATATTTTATTCCCACTGTCCCCTTCACCTGAAAAAAAGTACTTACTCACCCTGTCCTTTATAGGTTCCTGTTGCCCTTGCCCCAAGCAACAGAGCATTCCTGATCCAGAGGTTCAGTGTGAATAAGGTCCTGCCAATGACTCAAGTGCACACAACATCCAGTGCCTTCCGTTCTTACACGGGTTTTAACAGCAATCAACAAAGACTTCAGTCTCTCAAGCCTCAAATGTTGCTCTGTTTGCAAACTTTGTCCAACATCCAGGGCGAAAACCAGTAATCATTTTATGGCAACTTAATCGTAACTGTTACTTCGACTTTTGTTGATGTTATGGTTGCTAAACTGTTTACAAACTTCAGAATGGAAGTGGAGAGAAACTCACCAATACTGTTATTAACGCGGCTGCTCCCCAATTATTAACTGTTGCAATTGTCATCTGTAGTTAAGGGATTACAAAATAATTTTCCCATGTAGTAATTGCATGGTTCTTACTATTCTTTCATCTGTCCTTTCAAAATAAAGCATCACTGCAAGGGTGCAAACGTGTGTTCTCTTTTTCTCAGCTGAGAATGACTGGGGATTCTGAGAGCTCCTGGGTGCCAAATGGCCTTTCATCAAATATACCCTCTGTTTGTACAATCCTAAAGAAACTAAGAAAAAGTGAAATCCCGAATATTGGTCCTATTTTCCAACAAATCATGTTAATTTATTTACCCTTTCATAACAACCCCTTACTTCTATGTTAATTAAATATCAAATATCCTTCATTTTCACATTAAAAGCAATATACACTGATCATCCATCAGTAAACGGATGAGAAGAAAGGCGTTTGTATAATGCCTTTCGCAACCTTGGGACTTCCCAAAGTTCTTTACAGCTGATGACTATTGCGGAGGTTGAATGTTGTAATGTAAGAAACATGCCAACCAATTGGCATGCTGCGAGCTCCCACAAACAGCAAAGGGGTAAATACCAGATAATCTGTTTTACTGATGTTGGTTGAGGGATAAATAGATCAGGGCACTGGATGGAACCCTACTACATTTCTTCAAAACGCCGTGGGATCATTTGTGCCCACCTGAGAGGGCACACCTCATCTGAAAGACCATGGGCGGGATTCTCTGTCGGCTGCTGCCGGAATCGGTAAACGCGATTGGGCAGAAAATCGGTTTTGATGCCGAAAGCGTGGCGGACGCCGGTTTCACGCCAAATCGCAATTCTCCGGTGTCTTGACAGCAATGTCAATGCGTTACACTCCGCATGGACAGTAAATGCCGTTGTCATATCATTAGTGGGCCTGACCTGGTATTCTCCGGTGCCTCCAGAATGTTCCGTCTCCACTGGGGCGAATTTCCGACAGCTTGTGCTTTTAAAAATTGAGAAACAGGCGCCGTGACTACTGAGGGAGAGAGAGGGGGTATGGAAAGTGTCCAACATCGCCAAAGTTTGCTGACAGTCGTGCTCCTGGTCGAGGGGGCTTCTGCCAGGGCCGGGGGGGCCCCAGGCTGAGGGCTGTGGAGTCGGGGTGAACGGGCACGGAGCACCGCTGCCATGGCCTGCAAGACAGCCATGCAGTGGCGCACACTGCTGACTGCCCACTGTGAACTCAGTCCCACAGGTCATATGGATGTCCCCAGAGGGAACTCTTTAAGTGCCCTCTGACCCTGCCTACCCATCAGCGGGATGGGCGCTGTCATGTGAGTGCCCCTTTGAGAAAGGTTTGGTCTCTTATCATGTGACTTGCAGCACGGCTTCAGTGATGTCATTTTGTGGGTGGAGCAGGGCTGTGGCTGTCAGGTGAGAGGGATTTTCTTCTAGTTTCAGTTTTCATTTAGTTGCTTTGGACTGCAAAAGGAGAAAGAAGTGTTTCCTGGTTTTTCTCGGTTTTCATTTTAAAAGCTGTTCCAGTGAAAAGCACATTGGGTGTGGTAAACCGCCGTGGTAATTTTCAAGAGAGAGTTGTTTTCCGTGAGGAGTTTGAAACTGCTGTTTGAAACTGAATCTCAGGGAAAGGACCAGTCTCAGTCAAGTGAGAATACAGTGTGCTGGGCCAAGCCCTTGAAAGGGGTTTTGGTTTATTGAATTTTGTTATTGAATTGGAACAGCTATGGGGAAATTCATTAAGTGTTCTATACATAGATTACTGTAGCTGTTGTGTTGTCTTTATGTTTGTAATTGACGAAACATTCTTGCTGTGTTTATATATATATTAACTACATTCTTAGAATAAACCTTGTTTTGATTAAAGCACCTAGGAAGTCTGATGAATCACACCTGACGCGAAGGCTTTTGTGCTCATCCTACCAAATTCTTTTCTTTCCATAAATTTAGAGTACCCAATTCATTTTTTTCCAATGAAGGGGCAATTTAGCGTGGCTAATCCACCTACCCTGCACATCATTTTGGTTTGTGGGGGCGAAACCCACACAAACACGGGGAGAATGTGCAAACTCCACACGGACAGTGACCCAGGGTTGGGATCGAACCTGGGACCTCAGCGCCGTGAGACATCAGTGCTGCCCACTGTGCCACTGTGCTGCCCTCCATCCTAGCCAAATTCAACATAAAAGGTTACAGGTCAGGTGAACTTCATAATAAACTTTGGAGTTCCTAAGCCCTGGCCCATAACAGGCGCACTCCAGCACAACCAGTGCCATCTTGTTGGCTGGGACGTGTGCGCGTGGGGAGTGTAATATGTATATGCGACTGCAGTTTGTCAGCCTCCCAAGTGGCAATCACGGACCAGGCGAATCCTGCACCGTTTTTCATTGAAATCAATTGTGATCCAAGTGGCGCCTCTGCTAGCCCCTCCACGATTGCTGAATCGGGCCAGATGTGGCACCAGTTTTCCTGTCGTGGAAGTCCACAAATCCTGCCCCGGCACTATCAGTACTGCATTTAAATGTCGATCTTGAATTGGTGCTCAGATTTGTGGAGTGGGACTATAACCCCCAACTTCTGACTCAGATGCAAGAGACACTACTAAACAGGCTCCTGATTTTGTAGACTATTAGTTTGAGCTTTTCTGTGCTTGCAACAGTCTTTGTATTTCCTGGAAGAACCAAGTGATGCATAGATACACCCTGGGGTCATAATACTGTTGCAGAGTTTCTATGGAAGACGTTTCTATAGTAACATGAGGAATTCCTACATAGTAACTGTGCAGCAACCTGCCAGCTCTCAGATCTCCATCATAGCTTCTCTGAAGCTGGTCACAAAGGGGCCAATCTCACCTACCTGCCTTGTGGGAAGATGTCTACGCTCCCTTTGCAAGAATGAAGGGGGGCAGGATGGAGAAAATTGCAGTCACAAGTCTATGTCTCAGGAAACAAAACATTCGGGGTCAGCAATTGACAGATGGTAGAGAAACAGGGAGACAGACAAAATAGTCTGCTTGATTAGCACCCCAACCACCACAAACATGCACTCCCTCCACCACAGGCACACAATGGCAGCAATGTGTACTATCCACATGAGGTCCAAAATCGCTTAGGCGGGAAAGGTGGGAGAAGGAGGGGTGTGTTACGCACTGAATTATGTTCCATTTGTATCTTTTGTTGTCATAAAACCATAAATGCCTTAATAAAATGTCCGTTTAAAAACAAAAAGAGGTCCAAAATCAACTTGCTCAGGCTTACTCGCCCACATCTTTCAAATCTACAACCTCTGCTGTCCAGAAGGACAAAGGCATGTATGGGTAGCACAGTGGTTAGCACAGCTGCTTCACAGCTCCGGGGTCCCAGGTTCGATTCCCGGCTTGGGTCACTGTCTGTGCGTAGTCTGCATGTTCTCCCCATGTCTGCATGGGTTTCCTCCGGGTGCTCCGGTTCCTCCCACAATCCAAAGATGTGGAGGTTTGGTGGATTGGCCACGCTAAATTGCCCTTCGTGTCCAAAAAAGGTTGGGTGTGGTTCCTGGGGATAGAGTGGTGGTGTGGGCTTGGGTATGAAAATGAAATGAAAATCGCTTATTGTCACAAGTAGGCTTCAAATGAAGTTACTGTGAAAAGCCCCTAGTCACCACATTCTGGCACCTGTTCAGGGAGGCTGGTACGGGAATTGAACCGTGCTGCTGGCCTGCCTTGGTCTGCTTTCAAAGCCAGCGATTTAGCCCTGTGCTAAGGTAGGGTGCTCTTTCAGAGGGCTGGTGCAGAGTCGATGGGCTGAATGGCCTCCTTCTGCACTGTAAAGTCTATGATTCTATGTAAACAACACCACCTTCAGTTCCCCAGAATATTACTGTTCCTTCACTATCACTGGATCAAAATTCTGGACGACACCCCCCCCCCCCCCCCTCCTCAATCGAACAGCGGGGAAGTTGTCCTGATCCTTTGTAAACCACTGCATTGGTCACAACTAGAGTTTTGCATGTAGCTCTGGTCACTGCACTCGAGGAAGGATGTGAGGGTCATTGAGAGGATGCAGGAAACAGTTAATTAGTGGTTCCGGTGATGCGGTATTTTAGCTACAAGGTTAAGTGGGAGAATGAGGAACTCTTCTGTAATAGTCATTCTATAATGATTGTGACTGCAGCAGTTCAAGACGGTGACTCACCACAAACATCTCAACGGCAATTAGGGACGAACATAAGTCTTCCCAGCAGCACACACATCCAATGAAAGAATAGTCAAAATATTGTCTTCATAAAGTGGCTTTTTGCATGCATCCCTTCATCTGCCCCATGGTTACACAAGAGTTGCAAGAGAAAAAAAATCCTAAACCAGAAATATTAAAATAAAAAGTTTAAAAAGGTAACCCACAAGTATCACTCAAGCAAAACACGAGCTCAAAGTATTTTATAATCCAGAACTAGGGCCAAATTCAACAGCAGTGCAATTTAATTTCCTGTTCTTTTGTGAAAGATTTTCTCCTTCCTTTTCTTTGAGGTCCACATACACTTCAGCCCCTTCACTGAGAGATCATTTCTAAAAGCAAGGTCCGTGTAACGAGCCTGACCAACTCGTTAAAAGGTATCAAGCAAGCTGAAATCGAGGGCCGACAGTTCCTCAAAAAAAAAAGTAACTTCTACAAAAAGACTCATCAGCCATTGAATCCTGGCTGCTTGCTTTCCTTGGCAATATGTGACAATTTAATTAGTTTTTTAAAAATTGCACAATATACAGAATCATTACAGTCCAGAAGGAGGCCATTCAGTCCATGGCATCTACACCAACTCACCAAATTGATGCTCTCAAACAATTGACAGGGCGCCATTCTCTCACCTTCTCTCTGCAACCCTGCACATTCTTCATTTCAGATAAGTATAATTCCCTTTTGAATGCTTCAATTGAATCTGCCGACAGCACAGTGCCCTTTTTTTAAAAATGTATTTTATTACAAACATTTACAAAAGCAGGTTACAGCAAATAAACACCCCGGGAAACATACTTCCCAACATTCAACTGTACAGTCTGTACAGATTTTTCCTCTCTCCCCCCACCCCATCCCCCCCAAATTCCTCCCCCCCCACCCCCCTTGCAATGAACAGCTCCTCAAACACGGTCACAAACATCCCCCACCTTTTCTCAAACCCCCCTCAGAACCCCTGAACTCATACTTTACCTTCTCCAACCACAGAAAGTCGTACAGGTCACCCAATCAAGTCCCTACCCCTGGCGGCGACGCGACCGCCACTCCAGCAAAATTCGCCGCCGTGCAATCAGAGAGGCAAAGGCCACAACATCGGCCTTCCTCCTCTCCGGAAGCTCCAGCTTCTCTGAAACCCCAAATATCGCCAGCAAAGGGTCTACTCCGTCCTCCACTACCCTGGCTGAGACCACAACACTCCGCCCAGAATCTTCCCAATTCTTCACAACTCCAAAACATGTGCGCGTGATTCGCTGGCACCCGCCCACACCTCTCTCACTCATCTGCTTCTCCCTGAAAGAACCCACTTATTCTCGCCCGAGTCATATGCACCTGTGCACCACCTTAAATTGTATCAGGCTCATCCTTGCACAAGAGGAGGTCCCGTTTACCCTCCGCAGTGCCTCACTCCATACTCCCCAATTGATCTTCCCTCCGAACTCCGCTTCCCATTTCTCCTTGATCCTCACCACCCGCTCACCTCTCTGCTCCCCCGGCCACTTGCATATAACCCCAATTCTTCCCTCCCCTTCCACATCCGGAAGCAGCAGTCGCTCCAGCAGGGTGTATCCCCGCAACCTAGGGAACCCCCTAGGTTCTCATCTCTTATCCTCATTTCTCATCCTCCCTAAAGTGCAGCACCCAAAACTGGATGCAATTCTCCAGCAGAGGCCAAACTAGTGTCCTATACTTATTCAACATAACCTCCTCACTGTTGTACTCTATACCCTTATTAATAAAGCCGATTTATTGGACTTCCGGTTGCGGTGATGCCTTGCTAGCCACACGTTTCGGCGGCTCCAGCTCCGACGGACCTTCGGGCTCTTTTAAGAGCCCCAACGGGAAGTTTTTGTCGACGCAACCCGGTGTGGGGTGAGTGAGAAGGGAGTGTCCCCCCCCCCCCCAACGAAGGAGGAAAAAACCAGCGGCGGCGGCTGCAGCGCGAGGAATCGTTGACCAAAGTGACAGAAAGGGAGAAGCACAAGATGGCGGCGGAGAAAGCGCAGGCGACATGGGGGCCCGAGCAGGATGAATTTTTGAGACGGTGCGTGGAGCTGCTGAAGACGGAGGTGCTGACCCCAATGCTACAGGCAATTGAGGGGCTCAAGGAGACACAAAAGACCCAGGAGACAGAGCTCCGCGTGGTGGAGCAGAAGGTGACGGATAATGAGGACGAGATCCTGGGCCTGGCGGTTAAGACACAGACGCACGAGGCACTTCATAAAAAGTGTACTGAAAGGATCGAGGCCCTAGAAAACGGAGCGCGAAGGAAGAACCTTTGGATACTGGGTCTCCCTGAGGGTGTGGAAGGAGTGGACTGTGGAGCTTATGCAAGTACGATGCTGAGCTCACTGATGGGTGCTGAGGCCCCTACGGGCCCCTTGGAGGTGGAGTGGGCACATCGGATCCCGGCGAGAAGACCAAAAGCGGGAGAACCACCCAGGGCAATAATCGTGCGATTTCACCGCCTTAAGGATAGAGAAGAGGTCCTGAGATGGGCTAAAAAGGTGGGGAGTAGCAGATGGGAGAATGCAGTGGTACGGGTGTACCAGGATTGGAGTGCGGAGGTGGCGAGAAGGAGGGCGAGCTTTAACCGAGCCAAGGAGGTGTTGCATAAAAAGGTGATGTTCGGGATGCTGCAGCCGGCAAGACTATGGGTCACGTATCAGGAGAGACACCATTACTTCGAGACGGCGGAGGAAGCATGGACCTTTATTAAAAAAGGAGAAATTGGATCGGAACTGAGGGACTGATGCTGCAGGAAATGTTATTGTTAATGTTATGGTTGAAGTTAATTGAGAAGTAAATTGGGAAGGGGGGAGTCATTGGGAAATGTGGGCGCCGGTGAGGGGGGAAAGACGGGACATAGATGGAGAATGAGGAAGGGGAGGGGGAGGGGAAAGGGAGCTGCGCCACAAGAGGCGGGTCAGGTAAAGGGATGTTCCCGCGCCAGAAAGAATATGGCGGGAAGACAGGCGCAAGGCGGATGGGAGTTCCCCACACGGGGGGGTCGAGGAGTGAGCAGGAGTAGCCGGGGTCAGTTGAAGTCAGCTGACTTACGGAAGTAATATGGGGGGAGCAATCACGCTAGAAAGAGATCTAGCCGGGGGGGGGGGGGGGGGGACAACTGGGTTGCTGCTGCGGAAATCCAAAAGGAAATGGCTAAAGAGTGGGTGGACGGGGATGGTATGCGACGCTGGGGGAGCGAGTGGGAGCGCGGAGGCGGGATATGGGACTGGCCTAGAGAAGGTAATGGCTAGTCGACACGGGAGTGGGACAGGTAGCCCCCTAGTGAGGCTGATCACGTGGAACATGAGAGGCCTGAACGGACCGATAAAAAGGGCCCGAGTGCTCGCGCATTTGAAAGGACTAAGGGCAGACGTGGCTATGCTCCAAGAGACGCACCTAAAGGTGGCGGACCAAGTTAGGTTAAGGAAAGGATGGGTGGGACAGGTGTTCCACTCAGGACTAGACGCAAAGAACAGAGGGGTGGCCATTTTGATGGGGAAACGGGTAGCATTTGAAGCAAAGAACATCGTAGCAGATAGCAGAGGTAGATATGTAATGGTGAGTGGCAGGCTGGAGGGAATGGAGGTCGTGTTGGTTAATGTATATGCCCCGAACTGGGACGATGCGGGATTTATGAGACGGATGCTGGGGCGTATACCGGACCTGGAGGTAGGAAACTTGATTTTAGGAGGGGACTTTAATACTGTGCTGGACCCAGGGCTAGATAGATCCAGCTCAAGGACCAGAAGAAGGCCGGCAGCGGCCAAGGTGCTTAAGGGGTTTATGGACCAAATGGGGGGAGTGGATCCATGGCGATTTCTTAGACCTAGGGCTAGGGAGTTCTCCTTCCTCTCCAATGTCCATAAAGTGTACTCCCGGATAGATTTTTTTTGTTTTGGGAAGGTTGTTGATCTCTAGGGTGGAAGAAGCTGAGTATTCAGCCATAGCGGTTTCGGACCATGCCCCACACTGGGTGGACCTGGAATTAGGAGAGGAAAGGGAGTAGAGAGCACTCTGGCGATTAGATGTGGGATTGATGGCGGATGAGGGAGTGTGTGCAAGAGTGCGGGGGTGTATTGAGAGATACCTGGAGGTCAATGACGACGGCGAGGTCCCTGTGGGAGTGGTATGGGAAGCACTAAAAGCGGTGGTCAGAAGAGAGCTGATCTCCATTGGGGCCCACAAAAGGAAAACAGAGGCCAAGGAAAGGGAAAGATTACTGGGGGAGATTTTAAGGGTGGATAGGGAATTTGCAGAGACCCCGGAGGAGGGACTGTACAGGGAGAGGAGACGACTCCAGACAGAGTTTGACCTTCAGACCACCAGAAAGGCGGAGGTGCTGTGGAGGAAGGCACAGGGGAGGAGGTATGAATATGGGGAAAAGGCTAGTCGCCTGCTGGCTCATCAATTGCGAAAGAGGGCAGCAGCGAGGGAGATAGGAGGAATTAGAGACGAAAAGGGAGGCACGGTGCGAAGAGCAGGAAAGATAAATGAGGTGTTCAAGACCTTTTATGAGGGACTGTATAGGTCTCAACCCCCAGAGGGAGAGGAGGGGATGCGGCAGTTCCTGGATCAATTGAGGTTCCCGAAAGTGGAGGAGCAGGAGGTGGTAGGCCTGGGGGCACCGATTGGGGTGGACGAGGTTATTAAGGGACTGGGAAGCATGCAAGCAGGGAAGGCTCCGGGACCAGACGGGTTCCCGGTGGAATTTTACAGAAAATATGTGGACTTGTTGGCCCCGTTGATGGTGAGGACGTTCAATGAGGCCAGGGAAGGAGGGACTTTACCCCCGACAATGTCGGAGGCGACGATATCGCTAATTTTGAAGAGGGATAAAGATCCGTTGCAGTGCGGGTCCTATAGACCTATTTCATTATTGAATGTGGACGCCAAATTGCTGGCAAAGGTACTGGCATCGAGGATAGAGGACTGTGTCCCGGGGGTGGTGCACGAAGACCAGACAGGGTTCGTGAAAGGGAGACAACTGAATGTTAACGTGCGACGACTATTAGGGGTGATAATGATGCCCCCAGTGGAGGGGGAGGCAGAGATAGTGGCGGCAATGGATGCAGAGAAGGCATTTGATAGGGTGGAGTGGGAGTATTTATGGGAAGTGTTAAGGAGGTTTGGGTTCGGGAACGGGTTTATTAGCAGGGTCAAACTTCTTTATGGGGCTCCAACGGCAAGTGTAGTTACGGGTCGACAAAGATCGGAGTATTTCCGACTATATAGGGGAACATGACAGGGATGCCCGCTGTCTCCATTGTTGTTCGCGTTGGCAATTGAACCTCTGGCCATGGCGTTGAGAGACTCCAGGAAATGGAGAGGGGTGATTAGAGGTGGAGAAGAACACCGAGTCTCGCTATACGCAGATGACCTATTGTTATACGTGTCGGACCCAGCGGGGGGAATGATAGAGGTTATGCGAATGTTGAGGGAGTTCGGGGATTTCTCGGGGTATAGGCTAAACATGGGGAAGAGTGAATTATTTGTGATACATCCAGGGAACCAGAGTAGAGAGATAGAAGGCTTGCCTCTAAGGAAAGTGGAAAGAAACTTCCGATACCTGGGGATTCAGATCGCTAGGAGCTGGGGAACCTTGCACAGACTTAATCTGACACGGCTGGTAGAATAAATGGAGGAGGACTTCAAGAGGTGGGACATGCAGCCTCTGTCGCTTGCGGGCAGGGTGCAGGCAATTAAGATGATGGTCCTCCCGAGGTTCTTCTTTGTATTTCAATGTCTCCCTATACTAATCACTAAGACCTTTTTCAATAAAATAGACAGGAGCATCACGAGCTTCGTGTGGGCAGGGAAAGTTCCGAGAGTAAGGAGGGGGTTCCTTCAGCGTAGCAGGGACAGAGGAGGATTGGCACTACCGAACTTGGGCGATTACTATTGGGCCGCCAATGTGGCAATGATACGTAAATGGATGATGGAGGGTGAGGGAGCGGCGTGGAAAAGACTGGAGAGAAAGTCCTGTAAAGGGACGAGTTTAGAGGCGCTGGTGACGGCGCCGCTACCGTTCTCGCCAAAAATGTTTACCACGAACCCGGTGGTGGCGGCAACATTGAACATCTGGGGACAGTGGAGGCGACAGAGAGGGGTGCGGGGTGCCCTGGTGGGGTCCCCAATTAGGAACAACCATAGGTTCGCCCCAGGAAGAATGGATGGAGGATTTCAGAGCTGGCACCAGTTGGGAATTAGGAGGGTGGGAGATTTATTTATAGATGGGACTTTTGCGAGCTTGGGAGCATTGGAGGAAAAGTATAAGTTGCCCCGGGGAAACTTCCTGAGATATATGCAGGTGAGGGCGTTTACTAGACAACAGGTGAAGAAATTTCCGCTGCTCCCGACACAGGGGACTCAGGACAGAGTGCTTTCAGGGGGTGTGGGTCGGAGAGGGCAAGGTGTCAGAGATATACCGAGAGATGAGGGAAGAGGGGGAGGAGTTGGTGGGCGAACTAAAAGGAAAGTGGGAAGAAGAACTAGGGGAGGAGATAGAGGAGGGTATGTGGGCTGATGCCCTAAGTAGGGTAAATTCCTCTTCCTCCTGCGCTAGGCTTAGCCTGATTCAATTTAAGGTGCTACATAGAGCACACATAACGGGAGCAAGATTGAGCAGGTTCTTTGGAGTGGAGGACAAATGTGGGAGGTGCGGCGGGAGCCCGGCAAACCACGCACATATGTTTTGGGCGTGCCCGGCACTGGAGGGGTATTGGAAGGGAGTGACGGGAGTGATTTCGAAGGTGGTGAAGTCCGGGTCAAACCAGGCTGGGGGCTAGCTCTATTTGGAGTTGCGGATGAGCCGGGAGTGCAGGAGGCGAAAGAGGCCAACGTTGTGGCCTTTGCGTCTCTAGTAGCCCGGCGTAGGATCCTACTCATGTGGAAGGAGGCAAAACCCCCCGGACTGGAGGCCTGGGTAAACGACATGGCGGGGTTCATTAAACTGGAGCAGATAAAGTTTGCCCTGAGAGGATCGGCTCAAGGGTTCACCAGGCAGTGGCAGCCATTTCTCGACTACCTAGGGGAATGTTAGAGGGAAGACAGATGACCAGCAGCAGCAACCCGGGAGGGGGGGGGATTTCAGTTTAGTTTATGTCAAAAGGTTATGGGGTTTAGTTATTTGTGTATTGTTAGAAATTTCTTTACTGTTACGTTTGCTTTGTAAGAGGGCAAAAATTGTTGTTTGGAAAAAAATTTCAATAAAATATATATTTTTTAAAAAGGCAATTTATTAATACCTTATTAATATAGTATGCTTTATTAATCGGTCTCTCAACCTGGCCTGCCACCTTCAATAACATTTGAGCATAAACACACCAGTCCCTCTGCTCCTGCACCTCCTTAGAATTGTACTGTTTGTCTTATATTGTCTCTCCATATTCTTCCTACCAAAATGAAACACTTCACATTTCTCAGAATTGAACTTCATCTGTCACCTATCTGCACATCCTACCAAATTATCTATTTCTTTTTGAATTTCTACACGATCCTCCTCACAGTTCACAACGCTTTCACCTGCAAACTTTAAAATTGTGCCCTGTACACCATAGTCTGGACCTTTAAGGATCCAAACACTACTGACCTTTGGGGAACTCCCCTTCCACCAGCCCAAAAAACATCCATTACTTTCTGTTTGCTGTCGCTCAGCTAAGCCCATAGCCACACTGTTACTGTTCCTTTTATTCAATGAGCTGTAACAGGTCTGTTGTGTGGCACTGCATCAAATGCCTTTTGGAAGTCCATGTACACCACATCAACTGCATTCCCCTCATCAACCATCTCTGCTAACTCTTCAAAAAACAAGATAGTTAGATATTATTTTCTCACAAGGTATCCATTCTGACTTTCTTTAATTAACACACATTTGACCATGTGGCTATTAAGTCTGTCCCATAATTAGTGTTTCTGGAAGTTTCCCCACCAGTGAAGTTGAACCAACTGGTCTGTAGTTGCTGGACTTATCTTTGCACCCTTTTTGAACAAGGGTGTAAAGTTTACAATTCTCCAGTCCTCTGGCACCACCCAGAGCCTAAGGAAGACTGAAATTTTATGGTCAGTGTCTGCACAATTTACACTCTCACTTCCCTTGGGTATTCGTGAATACATCTTATCCAGTCCTGGTGCCCTATCCACCTTATGAAGAAATAGATAGATAACCTATCCGAAACCTCCTCATTACTTTTGCACCCTTCTAATGTCTGAATTACCGCCTTTCACCATGGCCTGGGTAGTATCTTATTCCTCGGCAAAAGCACATGCAAGTATTCATTTAATATCTCGGCTATGCCTTCTGCGTCCATCCGTAAATATCCACGTTGGTCCCCAATTGGCCCTACTGCTCCTTCTACCATCCTTTTATTACTTAAACACTTTGGGATTACCTTTTAAGCTGGATATAGTCGAGCAGAAACTTATAGCCAAGTTCCGCACATGAGTGCTGCCTCAACCGGGACCTGGGATTCATGTCGCATTACATTCATCCCCCACCATCTGGCCTCGCAAAATCCTACCAACTGTCCTGGCTTGAGACAATTCACACCTCTTTAACCTGGGATTGCCCCATCTCTGGATCTGTAAAGACTTAATTACCTGCAAATGCTCGCATTCTAAGCATTGACTTGCATCTTTGAATTTGTCTATATATATGTTTCTGGAACATACCTCTTCATTCACCTGAGGAAGGACCAGTGCTCCGAAAGCTAGTGTTTGAAACAAACATGTTGGACTTTAACCTGGTGTTGTAAGACTTCTTACTGTCCACTGAAGTTGGCTTTGCCCCAGTCAATTATTCCTATTCTGGATTGTTCTTTGTCATTTTCCATAGTCGGCCTAAACCTCATCATACAATGATCACTGTCCCCCAAATGTTCTCCTGGTGACAGTTGATCCACTTAGTCCAGCTCAATCAACATTCTGGGGTTACCATTGATCAGAAACTGAGCAGTGCTATTCATATTAACACTGTGGCTCCAGGGCAGGTCAAAGGCTAGGAATCCTATGGCGAGTAACTCACATCTTGATCCACCAAAGCCTGTCCATCAACTACAAGGCACAAGTTAGGAGTGAAATGGACTACTCTCCACTTGCCCGGAAGAGTGCAATTCCAACACTCAAGAAGTCCAACATCATCTACGACAAAGCATTGCACTTGATTACTCCCCCTTCCACAAGTATTCAATCCTCCACCACAGGAACAATGGCAGCCGTGTGTACCAACAAGATGCACTGCAGGAATTCACCAAAGTTCTTTCGACAGCACCATCCAAACCCATGACCACTAGCATCTAGATGGACAAGAGCAGCAGCTACCTGGGAGCCCCACCACCTGGAGCTTCCCCTCCAAGTCATTCACCATCCTGACTTGGAAATAGATCACCATTCCTTCACTGTCGCTGGGGCAACGTCCTGGAACTTTCTCCCTAACATCACAGTGGGTATACCTACAGCTCAAGGACTGCACTGGTTCAAGAAGGCAACTCACCACCACCTTTTGAAGGATGGGAAATAAATGCTAGGGATGGGAAATAAATGCTCGCCAAACTAGTGACGCCCTCACCCCGCAAAATTAATTTAATTTTAACATAAATTTAGAGTACCCAATTATTTATTTTTTTCCAATTAAGGGACAATTTAGCGTGGCCAATCCACCTAGCCTGCACATCTGTGGGTTGTGGGGGTGAAACCCACGCAGACAAGGGGAGAATGTGCAAACTCCACACAATGACCCAGGGCCGGGATACAGCAAAATGAATTTTTTTTTAATTTCCAAGAACCAGGTCCAGCAGTGCCTCCTTTCTCATCGGACTAGCCAAATACTGAAGAAAATTTTCCTGAACACAGTCTAGGAACCCTTGTCCCTCACTGCTCTTTACACTTGTGGTAATACCAGGTATTGCAGTACCCGAGAGGTGGATGACCATTGGTTAGACCCAGGAGTCTACCATTGGCTGATTTACGTAGCTCCGCCCTGAGAGGTGGAGTATAAGAACCGGTGCCGTCCCAGCAGCCTTCACTTCCTGTATCGAAGCTGCTGGGGAAGAGTTCTAGCAGATTAAAGCCTTCAGTTATGAATCACTTCGTCTTGAGAGTAATTGATTGCACATCAACACTACTATTATCCCAGCCTACATTTGGATAATTAAAGTCGCCCATTATAATTACCCTGTAATTCAGGCACCCTCTTCTAATATCTTCGTAAATTTGTTCTTCTATCTATATCCTTCCCATTAGTTGGCAACCTGTAAACAACACTGAGGAAGGCAAATGCGCATTTCCCCTCCCTCTTTGTTCGAGCCAAATAATCAGTCCTTGACCCCACTCTGAGAAATCTCTCTCTACATCATTGCAATGCTCTCCTTAATCAATCCCGCCACCCCTCCCCCATTTTTCTTCCTTTCCTTTCTTTCCTGAACACCTTGTTTCCAGGAATATTTAACACCCAGTCCAGTCCTTCTTTGAGACAGCTCTCTGTTGCCGACACAACAACGTATTTACAAATGGCAATCTGTGCTTGTAATAATCTTATTTACGACAACACTATGTGCATTCGCATACATGCACATTTACCCTGATTTTGATTTTATTTCTCCTTTACTCTGACCCCACCTATTAACTTACTATTTCTTATTCTAGTGCTATCTACCTCACCCAGCATTCTAAACACCATGGCATTCCTCACTGATATTATCTTTTGTTTCCCACACCCACGTCATTTTAGTTTAAACACTCCCCAATAGCACATGCAAGGACCTCAGTCCCAGCTCTATTTTGGTGCAATCTGTCTGGTCTGCATAAGTCTCATCTCCCCTTGGGCTGGTCCCAATGCCCCAAGAATCTAAAGCCTTCCCCCTGTACCATCTTTCCAACCATGCATTCATCTGCTTTATTCTCTGATTTCTATTCTCCCATGTGCATGGTACTGGGTGTAAACCTGGATATCACACAAATAGACGTAAATAGGTATGATGTAATCGGGATTATGGAGACATGGTTGCAGGGTGACCAGGGATGGGAACTGAATATCCAGGGGGTTTCAGTATTAGCAAGGACAGACAAAAAGGAAAAGGCAGTGGGTTTGCATTGCTAGTTAAAGAGGAATTTAACACAATAGTGAGGAAGGATATTAGCTCTGACAATGTGGACTCTAGATGGGTAGAGCTGAGAAACACCAAGGGGTAAAAAACTTTACTGGGCGTTATATTGACCCCAAAACAGGTCGCACAGTGGGTAGCACTGTTGCTTCACAGCTCCAGAGTCCCAAGTTCGATTCCAGGCTTGGGTCACTGTCTGTGCGGAGTTTGCACATTCTCCCTGTGTCTGCATGGGTTTCCTCCGGGTGCTCCGGTTTCCTCCCACAAGTCCCGAAAGACGTGCTGTTAGGTGAATTGGATATTCTGAATTCACCCTCTATATACCCAAACAGGTACACAGGAATGTGGCGCCAAGGGGCTTTTCACAGTAACTTCATTGCAGTTTTAACGTAAGCCTACTGTAACAATAGAGATTATTATTATAAAACTGCAGTGGGGGGGCAGCACGGTGGCGCAGTGGGTTAGCCCTGCGGCCTCACGGCGCCGAGGTCCCAGGTTCGATCCTGGCTCTGGCTCACTGTCCGTGTGGAGTTTTGCACATTCTCCCCTTGTTTGCGTGGATTTCGTCCCCACAACCCAAAAGATGTGCAGGCTAGGTGGATTGGCCACGCTAAATTGCCCTTTAATTGGAAAAAATTAATTGGGTACTCTAAATTTAAAAAATAAATAGATAAATAAATAACCTCCCTACAAAATAAATTCATTAATTAAACTGCAGTGGTGATGTTGGGAATGGCATAAAACATGAAATTAGAGACGCCTGTGATAAAGGAACATCTGTAATTATGGGTAATTTTAATCTGTAAACCGATTGCGCAAACCAAATTACCTACAATACCGTAGAGGAGGAATTCTTGGAGTGTGTACGGGATGGTTTTCTGGACCAATACGTTGAGGAACCAACTAGAGAACAGGCCATCCTAGACTGGGCATTGTGAAATGAGAACGGAATCATTAGCCATCTAGTTGTGCGAGACCGCTTGGGGATGAGCGGCCATTATTTAATAGAATTTTTCAGCAAGCTGGAGAGTGAAGTAGTTGATTCTGAGACTAGAGTCCTGAATCTTAATAAAGGAAACTATGATGATATGAGGTGTGAGTTGGCTTTGATCGATTGGGGAACGTTACTTAAAGGGATGACAGTGGATAGGCAGTACCAAACATTCAAGGAGCACTTGCAACAAAAGTGCAACAATTGTTTATTCCTGTCTGGCACAAAAGTAAAATGGGAAAGTTGGCCAATCCATGGCTTACAAGCAAAATTAGAGATAGTATTCGATTCAAGGAAGAAGCATAAGTTGGCCAAGAAAAACAACAAGTTTGAGGACTGAGAGCAATTTAGAATTCAGCAAAGTAGGACCAAGGGATTGATTAAGAAGGGGAAAATAGAGTATGAGTAAGCTTGCAGGGAACATAAAAACTGACTATAAAAGTTTCCATAGGGGCATGAAGAGTAAAAGATTGAAGACGACAAATGTAGGTCATTCACAGTCAGAAACAGGGGAATGTATAATAGGAACAAAGAAATGGCTGAGCAACTAAATACATACTTTGTTCCTGTCTTCATAAATGAGGACACAAATCAGATACCAGAAACGTTGGGGAACGCAGGATTTAGTGAGAGAGGAACTTATGGAGACCAATATTAGCAGAGAAATCATGTTGGGGAAATTGATGGGATTGAAAGCTGATAAATCCCCAGGGCCTGATGATTGACCTCCCCGAGCACGAAAGAAAGTGGCTCTAGAAATAGTGGATGCATTGATGGTCATCTTCCAGATTCTGTGGAGTCTGGAAAAAGTTCTTGCAGATTTGTGGTGTAGCTAATGTAACTCCACTGTTTAAAAAGGGAGACAGAGAGTAAACAGGAAATTATAGACCAGTAAGCCAGACGTCGGTAGTGGGGAAAATTATCAAAGATTTTTTAGCTGAGCATTTAGAAAACAGTGGCAGGATCGGACAGAGTCAGCATGGATTTATGAAGGAGAAATCATGCTTGACAAATCTACTGAATTCTTCGTGGATCTAGAGTTGACAAAGGGAAGCCAGTGGATGTGGTGTATTTTGACTTTCAGAAAGTCCGGCATAAGAGATTATCGTGTAAAATTAAAGCGCATGGGATTAGAAATGGTGCGTTGCGATGGATAGAAAAATGGTTGGCAGACAGGAAACAAAGAGTAGGAATTAACAGGTCGTTTTTAAATTGGCAGGCAGTGATTAGTCGGGTACCGCAGGGATCTGTGCTAGGACCCCAGCCATTCACAATATATATATTAATGATTTAGATGAGGGAGGAACTTCCGGTGGCGGCATATAGGAGGAAGTTGCACGTTGGATGGCTCCTGTTAGAGGCTTGATTTTTTAGAATTTAATGCCCCGATCCAGGAGCAACTTTTTGACAAATAAGTGCAGAAAGGCATAAGGAAGGAGGGGATGTCAAAAAACCAAAGAAAGCCGTCGTGAAGAGGGGTGCGAGCGAAGGTTCACCGTTGAACGAAAGGGTCAGCTTGGCAACCGGAAAGAGGGTGGAGGCTGGGTGGGACCGCACTGCTCACGGCAGAAAAGATGTACGAAGTGATGACTTTAGAACCCAAGGAGCAGTTTGCAAAGCACATGGAGGTGATGAGGAAGGAGACGATGGAGGTGTTGAGGAAGGAGACGATGGCGGTGCTGAAGGTGCTGGTGGAGGAGGCGATTGCCCCGGTGAAGGCGGCTGTGTTGAGGACTTCGGCGGAGGTGTGGGAGCAGGGTGACAAAATGAAGGGCATGGAGCAAGCCTTGTCACAACACAGCCGTCAGCTCACCTCGATGGGTGAGGAGTTTCAGAGGATGGTTGAGGCCAACAAAGGTCTTAGAGCCAAGTAGGAGGACCTGGAGAACAGATTGAAGCGGCAAAACTTGAGGATCGTGGGCCTGACCGAAGGGATGGAAGGCCCAAGGCCAACTGTGCACTTTGCCAAGATGTTGGGGGAGCTGTTGGGGGACGGGGAAGATCCCTCCTGGTACAAACTGGATTGGTCAGGTTAGTCACATGGAACGCGACAGGTCTGAAGACAGCAGTGAAGAGGCCGGGGGTGTGTGCGCACCTAAAAAGTTTATAGGCTGATGTGGTTATGCTGCAGGAGACCCATCGGAGGGTGAAGGATCAGGTGAGGCTTAGGAAGGGCTGGGTAAGCCAAGTATTTAAATCGGGGTTTGACAGCAGGTTTGCAGTTTTGGTCAATGAGAGTGAGGTTCCAGAAGAAGAAAGTGGTGGAGGCCAGGGAGGTAGATGTGTGATAGTAATTGGGGCATTGGAGGGAAGGTCGGTGGTGTTGGCAAGTGTGTATGGTCCTAACTAGGATCATGGAAGGTTTGCGAGGAAGGTGTTTGGGGCTATTCCGGACTTGGATTCGCATGAGCTAATAGTGGGAAGGGACTGGAACTTGGTGCAGGAGTCAAGGCTGGATAGGTCACAGCCGCGCTCGCTTGCCCAATTGGAGGTGGCGCTGACTGGGCTTATGAGGGAAATGGGAGGGGTGGACCCGTAGAAATTCTTTCCACCGAGGGAGGGGGAGTGCTCATTTTTCTCTTCGGTTAACAAGATTTATTTGAGGATAGACTTTTTTGTGGTAGGGAAGGCTCTGCTGGCTGGGATTAGGGAATCAGGATATTCGGTGATAGCAATTTCGGATCACGTGCTGCATTGAGTGGAAATGTTCTTGGAGAAGGGGATAGTGCAGAGACCGGGATGGAGAATGGACGTGGGGTTGCTGGGGACCGAAGGCTTTGTGAGAATATCAGGAGGGTGATTGAGGAGTACATGGGTTTTAATTGCACGGGGGAAGTATCGCAGGAGGTGGTATGGGAGGCACTGTAGGCTGTGGTGAGGGGCGAGGTGATATCGTTTATGGCCAAGGTGGATAAAGAGGAGAGAGGAGAGAGTAGAGTGTCAAAGGCTGATAAGTGTTGGAAGTGGACAGAAGTTACACAGGGAGTACAGCTCCAGCACTTTTGGACAGCAGGAGGGAGCTACAGGCTAATTTTGATCAGTTATCCACAGGGAAGGCAGTGCACCAACTGAGGCAGGCAAGGGGAGCGATTTAGGAGTATGAGGAGGAGGCGGGGGAGCATTTTGGCAGGCCAATTTCAGAGGGATGCGGCGGTGAGGGAAATTTTCCAGGTGCAGGATAGGGCGAGGAAATTGGTGGTGGGCTCGGACCAGATTAATAGGGTGTTTGAGGAGTTCTATGAAAATTTGTATAGGTCGGAGCCACCGGGAGAAGACCAGGGGATGCTGGAGTTCCTGGACGGTTTGGACTACCTGAGGTTGGGGTAAGGGGATAGGACCACACTGGAGAGGCCGATAGGGGAACAGGAGGCTATTGGGAGGATGCAATCGGGGAAGTGGGAGGAGCAGGGTCAGATGGGTTCCCAGTGGAGTATTACAAGAAAGTTAAGGACAAATTGGCGCCGCTGATGGTGGGGATGTTTGAGGAGGCGATAGGGAAGGAGGTGCTACCACAAACATTGAGGCAGGCCTCAATCTCTTTGTTGTTATAGAAAGATAAGGGCCCGACGGTATGTGGGTCGTACAGGCCTATACTGCGACTGAATGTGGATGCGAACGTATTGGCAAAGGTTCTGGCGGCTAGGTTGGAGGGGTGCCTCCCGAAGGTGATAGGGGAGGACCAGATGGGGTACGTAAAAGGAAGGCAGTTATTCTCAAATATTAGGAGGGTATCACGTGCAATCATGAGCCGGTTGAGGGGAAGGAGACAGAGGTGGTGGTTGCACTGGATGAGAAATAGCATTTGATTAAGTAGATGGAGGTATTGATTGCGGTTCTTGAGACGTTTGGGATTTGGCTGAGATTCACAGAGTGGGTACGGCTGTTGTATAAGGAATTGAGGGCGAGTGTCTGCACAAACAATACCAGTTTGGTGTACTTTGCTCTGCACTGGGGGACCAGGCAGGGGTGTCCTATGTCCACTCTGTTATTTGCATTCGCGATTGAGCCTTTGGCCATCGGTTAAAGGAGCTCAGGATTGTGGAAGGGAATAGTGCAGGGTGGGGTGGAGGTGGAATATAGGGCGTCTCTGTACACGGATGATTTATTATTATATGTAACAAAGCTGAGTGCGTCGATAGGAGATATAATGGAGCTTCTCCGAACTTCTAGGTCTTTATCAGGGCATAAGAAAAGAGTAAGAAGTCTTACAACACCAGGTTAAAGCCCAACAGGTTTGTTTCAAACACTAGCTTTCGGAGCACTGCTCCTTCCTCAGGTGAATGAAGAGGTAGGTTCCAGAAACATATATATATATAGATAAATTCAAAGATGCAAGACAATGCTTAGAATGCGAAATATTCTTAGAATGCGCCGGCCCCCTCATTGTTGGAAGAGGTTTTGACGGCAGGGGGAATGGGGAAGGGGGTGTTTTCGGTGATCTACAGGAGGGTGAGAATGAGCCGACTCTTTGAGGGAGTGGAGGATGTCTGTGAGCGCTGTGGGAGGAGCTCCACGAACCACGTACATATATTTTGGTCCTGTCCAAAGCTGGAGAAATATTGGAGGGAGGTTTTCAATGCCATCTTGGGGGATAATGCACGTGAACCTGGAAACAGGCCGCTAGAAGCCATTTTCAAGGTGCCGAACCGGCCAGGTCTGCAGGGGCAGATGTTTTAGCCTTCGCCTCACTGATTGCCCGAAGGCGGATCCTGTTGGGGTGGAGGTCAGCTTCTCCACCCTGTGTCTTAGCTTGGCGGGGGGGGAATCTACTGGAATTTCTGACTCTCGAGAAGGTGGCGTTTGAGCTGAGGAGGATGAAGGAAGGGTTCTACAATTCATGGGGACTGTTTATCATGCACCTTCGAGAATTTGTTGCCATCGAACATTAGGGGAGAAGGGGGGCTGGGAGTTTGTCGTTCTTGAGTACACTGTTTATGGATTGACTGTTAGTTCTCTTTCTTTTTGTTTTTACTTGGAATATACAGGTAGTATTTGGGTTTGTATATTGAAGGGGATGTTGTTTGAGGGATTGG
The DNA here is from genome assembly GCF_047496885.1 of Scyliorhinus torazame. NCBI lineage: Eukaryota > Metazoa > Chordata > Chondrichthyes > Carcharhiniformes > Scyliorhinidae > Scyliorhinus > Scyliorhinus torazame. Next base: position 202,445,574 of record NC_092708.1, on the reverse strand, counting down.
CACCGTATTTGTTTTTGTTTGAAATTAATGAAAATGAAAATCGCTTATTGTCACAAGTAGGCTTCAAATGAAGTTACTGTGAAAAGCCCCTAGTTGCCACATTCCGGCGCCTGTTCGGGGAGGCTGGTACGGGAATTGAATCATCCTGCTGGCCTGCCATGATCTGCTTTAAAAGCCTGCTATTTAGCCCAGTGTGCTAAACCAGCCCTTGTGTTTTCTTGTGTTGTTTATTTGATGAAAATGCTGAAAATGAATAGAATACATTTTTTTTTTAATGATTTAGATGAGGGAACAAAATGTAATATCTCCAAATTTACAGAATGACACAAAGTTCGGTGGGAGGGTGAGCTGTGAGGAGGATGCAGAGATGCTTAAGTATGATTGAGTGAGTGGACAAGTTGAGTGAATGGTCGAATGAATGGCAGATGCAGTATAATTTGGATAAATGCGAGGTTATCCACTTTGGTAGCAAAAACAAGAAGGCAGACTATTATCCGAATGGCCACAAATTAGGAGAGGGGAACGTGCAAAGCCACCTGGCTGTCCTCGTACACCAGTCACTGAAGGTAAGCAGGTGGTAAATGAGGCAAATGGTATGCTGGCCTTCATTGCGAGAGGATTCGAGGATAGGAGCAGGGATGTCTTGCTGCAATTATACAGGGCCTCAGTGAGGCGACATCTGGAATATTGTGTGCAGTTTTGGTCTCCTAATCTGAGGAAGGATTTTCTAGCTATAGAGGGAGTGTAGCGAACATTTACCAGACTGATTCCTGGGATGGTGGGACTGATGTATGAGGAGAGATTGAATCGGTTAGGATTGTATTCACTGGAATTCTGAAGAATGAGAGGGTGATCTCATAGAAACCAATAAAATTCTAACAGGACTGGACAGGGTAGATGCAGGATGTTCCCGATGGTGGATGTGTCCAGAACCAGGTGTCTCAGTCTGAGGATACAGGTAGACCATTTAGGACAGAGATGAGGAGAAATTTCCTCACCCAGAGCGTAGTGAGCCTGTGGAATTTGTTACCACACAAAGTAGTAGAGACCAAAACACTATGTTTTCAAAAAGCAGTGAGATATAGCACCAAGGGCAAAGGAGGGCAAAGGGGACCAAAGGATATGGGGGGGAAGCAGGATTAGGCTATGAATTGGATGATCAGCCACGATCATAATGAATAGTGGAGCAGGCTTGAAGGGCTGAATAGTCTCCTCCTGATCCTATTTTCAATGACTACTAAATTCTGACTGCAGGACCACATCCCTCATTCAGTCTATGTTGCTTGTCCCAATTTGTACTGCAACTGGAGGCCCTTGACCCTCTCCCCTCAGGGTGCTCTACAGCCGCTCAGTGACATCCTTGGCCCTGGCAGCAGGGACACAACACACCATCCTGGATTCACAGCTACGGCAACAGAAATGTCTTTTCTATTCCCCTGACTATTGGATCACCCATCACTGTTGCTCTTCCAGTCTTCATTGTACCCCGCTATACAGGTGACATAGGCGCGGCAAACACTTTATTTTTATTAGAAGTCTCAGCTTGATTAAGTGCAGCGTTACGGCATTGCAGAAATGTACATCTGCTGTAGAACACAATAATCTGATTGCTGTTTGCTAACTTGTCTGTCACAAACTCCCCACTAGTGGCCGTTGCCATTTTATCCAATCACAAATTCACAGCTGGTCAGCTATTGATGGCTGCTATTCTCCTTTTATTCACACAAAAGGAAGTTCAAAAACACAAAAGCTCCCCATGTGTTCATAATCATAATATTGTAACACAAAAAGAAAATGGTTTGAAATATTCCCTTTGCTCCCAAGTTTTAGTATTCCTCCTGCATTCAATTGCCAGCTGGCAATAGGCTACTATTAAAATAGACTAATCAGATATTTAAAATAGTCAAGACCTGCAAGACAAAAATGTGAGGAGGGGGTGGAGAAATGAAATGAAAATCGCTTATTGTCACAAGTAGGCTTCAAATGAAGTTACTGTGAAAAGCCACTAGTCAACTTCACTGAGTGAAACTGAACAGCCACAAAAGGAAACAGGATCAATCAAGTGTACGTCATTCATCAAAACAAAAATCTAATTTACAACACAGCACTGGAGTAGAACTCACACATCACTCAAGAATGGCAGTGTACAAAGATATGATCTGCTGTAATACAAGTGACAAGATGAGACACACAAATTTAAACAATATAGTTCAGAATTAGGAAACCTGATAAACTCCAATCAAGGGAAAATCTCAAATACTGAAACTGGATTATAGGACTGTATTACATAGATCTATTCCATTAAAACCTTAACATAATTACTTACATTAGCTAAATACTTATTCCTTTTGTTTACAAACTCTGATTTAGGAGGAGTAGGCCACTTGGCCCCTTGTGCCTGCTCTGCCATTCAATAGGATCTGACTTTTTTCTTTTAAATTTAGAGTACCCAATTATTTTTTCCAATTAAGGGGCAATTTAGCGTGGCCAATCCACCTATCATGCACATCTTTGGGTTGTGGATGCAAAACCCACGCAGACACAGGGAGAACATGCAAACTCCACATGGACAGTGACCCAGGGCCAGGATTCAAACCCGGGTCCTCAGCGCCGTAAGCAGCAATGCTAACCACTGTGCTGCCCTCTGATCTGACTTTAACCTCAACTCCGCATTCCCACCCAGTCCCCCAAGATTAAATGGCAAAAGGAATGTTGGTGCAAAGCAAAAGGAGCTGGCAATGGGACAAGAAAAAAAAAAAGAGTATAAAAGAGATGTAAATGGGAATAGCAGAATCATTAACAGCTGTTACTGAACACAAAATGGGCGCAAAGGTGACAATGGAAAATTGTTGAATTTAATGTTCAGTCCAAATGGCTGTTAATTAAAAAATGGGGTGTTGTTCCTTAAGATTATGTTGAATAGACTTCCGGTGGCGGCTACGAAGGAGTAAGTCGCACATTTGGTGGCTCCCGCTCGGGTTGGACTTTTGGACCTTTTCCCCCGATTTTTTACCGGACTTGAATTGAAGAATTGATGACAGAGGCAATTGTGAACTGAATTCCCACATCGGTGCATGGAGAGGAGGACTAGAAGTGCTCGTAAAGGCAGAAACAGAACGACAGAGAAGGCTTGGGCTGAAGCTGCAGTGGGAAAAAGCATGGCGGAGGACCGGACCTCTGGCTTGTCGACCCAGCGGTCAACGGAGCAGTTGATGCAAGTTATCCAGGAGGGCTGCGCCAAGCAGAAGCAGGACTGCTTGGACCCGATTCAAGAGGCAATTTCACGGCTGGAACTTAGATTGGATGCCCAAGACCGGGCGATCCAGAAAGTAGAGAAGGCGCTGGCTGACCAGCAGGAACAGAGTTGGAGGTGGGGATGTTAAGAGACCAGCAGAAAAGGCTCCTGGAGAAGGTGGAGGACCTAGAGAACAGGTCCCGCCGGCAGAGCCCGAGGATCGTTGGGCTCCCGGAGGGATCCGAAGGAGCGGACGCCGGAACATATCTAGCGGCCATGTTCGAGAAGCTGCTGGGGGATGGGGCATTCCCCCGATCCTTGGAGGTGGACAGGGCTCACAGAGCGCTTGTGAGGAAGCCGCAATTGGGAGACGAACCCCCCCCCTCCCCGAGGGCAATGGTGGTGAGATTCCACAGATATCTGGATAAAGAGCGTGTTTTACAGTGGGCCAAGCAGACACGGAACTGCAAATGGGACAACAGTATCCTACGGATCTATCAAGACCCGAGTGCGGAGGTGGCCAGGAGAAGAGCAGGATTCAATCAGATCAGGTCGACCCTTTTCAAGAAAAAGGTGAAGTTCGGGTTGTTGTACCCGGCCCGCCTCTGGGTCACATACGAGGAACAACATTTCTATTTTGAGTTGCCAGAGGAAGCGCTGGACTTCGCGAAAAGGAAAGGACTGGTGTTGGACTGAGAACTTTGAACTTGGAATTTGGCTGTAGCGTTTTGCAAAGAAAAAGTTTCTTATCTCTAGTTTTTTTTTTCCCGGACATTATTTGTGATGCCTGCTGTATGGATCTGGGACCAGCTGCAGAGCTGAGTGAGGTAAAAGTTTGTATTTGCACTGTTGGGGGATGGAAGTGTGTTTGTTCAGATGCTGGATCTTTTGCTTGACCTTCTCCTTTGTTTGAGTTCAACTAGGGTTTTTTTTTCATCTGTCAGATAATTGTGTTGGGATTGTTTTTCATTTGAATATGTATGTATGAGCGGGGTGGGGGGCGAGGGGGGGGGGGGGGGGAGGGACTATAGGTGGGAGATTGTCTGGCGCCAGGGGCGAGGGCCACCAAGCTAGCTGGGCGGGCTAGCTTACGGAAGCATAGTGGGGGCGGGGGGGGGGGGGGGACAGATGTTAGGCTTATCAAAGGGGTTGATTTATTTAGTGCTGTTACTGGGGGGGGGGGGGGAATGTTCTGCTGACAAGGGAGGGACTGTTGCTGAGGGACAGAGGAGGTCGTGGGCAGAGGCTGCCTGGGGGCGGGCCGGTGGAAGCGCAGGGCATGGGCTGGTGACTGGCCCAAGAGAGGGGATGGCTGATCTGTGAAGAGGGAGGGGTGGCGAAGAGCTCCCCAACTAGACTGATCACCTGGAATGTATGACGGCTCAATGGGCCAGTCAAGAGGGCACGTGTGTTCGCGTATTTGAGAGGGCCGAAGGCGGACGTGGTAATGCTGCAGGAGACGCACCTTAGAGTAGCTGATCAGATTAGGTTAAGGAAAGGTTGGGTCGGGCAGGTTTTACACTCGGGACTGGATTCAAAGACCAGAGGGGTCACAATCCTGATCAACAAGCAAGTGGTGTTTGAGGCGGGTAGAATAGTTTCAGATGGGGCAGGCCGGTGGGAATCCAGGAGGAGAAAGAAGCAGACGTTCTGGCCTTGGCTTCCCTGGTAGCCCAGAGATGGATACTATTAGCTTGGAGGGACTCAAAGTCCCCAAAGACGGAGACCTGGCTTACTGACATGGCGAGCTTTCTCTGTCTGGAGAAAATCAAGTTCGCCTTGAGAGGATCACTGTTCGGGTTCGCCCGGAGGTGGCAATCGTTCCTCGTCTTCTTTGCAGAAAATTAATCGTCAGCAGAAGTTTAGTTTACAGTAGAGGGTTAATAAAGGTGGGACCTGCAAGGGAGGTAGCAGGCTTTTTTTTAGCACTATGTTTATAGACTTATGTATATTGTTTATTTTGTCTTTGTTGTAAAACCAAAAAAACCTCAATAAAATTTTATTTAAAAAAAAGATTATGTTGAATAGTGTAATAATATTATAATAATCGGTTATTGTCACAAGTAGGCTTCAATGAAGTTACTGAGAAAAGCCCCTAGTCGCCACATTCCGGCGCCTGTATCCAGCATCCCTAGGGAGGCTGGAACGGGAATTGAACCCCCACTGCTGGTCTTGTTCTGCATTACAAGCCAGCTGTCTTAGCCCACTGTGTTAAATCAGCCCCTGTGTAGATGGCCGAGGACGAAGAATTCAGAGTGGGAGTGGGCAATCAACCGAAGGCTTGGGGTCACACTTGCATACCGAATGGAGGTGTTCCACAAAGCAGTCACACTCTCCGAATTTAGACTCCCCAATAGAGAGGACTCCACATCGAGAGCTGCGAGTGCAATATTCCAAATTGAAAGTTGCAAAAAAAGCACAATTTGATAAGTGTTTCACCTGGGAGGACATTTTGGGGCCAAGGATGGTGAGACAGGAGGTAAAAGGGCAGATATTGCATCTCCTGCACTTGCGTGGGAAGCTGAAGAGTGGACCTATTATCACAGAGGGAACAATCCGTTTGTAACATCCAAAGGAGAGGAGGGGAGGAAGATGTTTTTGATGGAAGCAGCACTCTGGGGCGTAGCAGAAAATTATCCATTGAAAATGGAAGCTGGTGGGGTGGAAGGCGAGGGCAAGTGGAAACCTACATTGATTCTGGGAGGGAGAGGGAAGGTGGGGAAGCAAAATTATGGGGAATGGAACAGTGGCCACAGAATCCCATAGGATGCAATCCTCAATTGAGAAGGGAAAATACGTCAAAATCCCTGGTCGAACAGAATAGTCAGAATAGATGCAACAAAGATGGAGAAACTGAGAGAATAAAATAGAGTCCTTAAAGAAGTGGGGGGGGTGCCTGGAAGTGCAATCCAAGTGGCTGAGGGACTTAGCAGGCTTATAATGAAATTTAGCAGATAGGTTATCCCTAGAAATGAAGACAGAGAAGTGATGGCAGGGGTGGGAAGAATTGGACGTGGAAAGCATGAAGATGAGAAAAAGGTGGACATTGAATAGAGTTGATGAGATTTTCCAGTTTCCGACAAAAGCAGGAAATCACGCTGATAAAGTCATCATTGGACTGGAAAAAGGGTGAGGAATGGAACAAAACAAAACCTTCTACACATCCCACAATCAGGGATTCACCTGAGGAAGGAGCAGCGCTCCGAAAGCTAGTGACATCGAAACAAACCTGTTGGACTTTAACCTGGTGTTGCAAGACTTCGTACTGTGCTCACCCCAGTCCAACGCCGGCAACTCCACATCATCACAATCAGGGAGGCATAGCCAGGAAGCTCATATTCAACGAGGTAGCATGGCGTTTAGCACAATTGCTTCACAGCTCCAAGGTCCCAGGTTCCATTCCCGGTTTGGGTCACTGTCTGTGCGGAGTCTGCACGTTCTCCCCATGTCTGCGTGGGTTTCCTCTGGGTGCTCCGGTTTCCTCCCACAGTCCAAAGATGTGCAGGTTAGGTGGATTGGCCATGCTAAATTGCCCTGAGTGTCCAAAAGTGCCCTTAGTGTTGGGTGAGGTTACTGGGTTATGGGGATAGGGTGGAGGTGTGGGCGTGGGTAGGGTGCTCTTTCCAAGAGTCGGTGCAGACCGAATGGCCTCCTTCTGCACTGTAAATACTATGATTCTATGATCCCATTTGAGTTCCCATGGCAACACCTTTTATTCGAAGAAAGTGAGAAAAGTTGAAGGAGAAGTTGTTCGATGTGAAAACAAGTTCAGCAGGACAGAGGATATGTGAAAACAAGTTCAGCCAGACAGAGGATATGTGAAAACAAGTTCAGCCAGACAGAATATCGTGGTTGGTATTTGGGTGGCAGCTGTCGATATTGATTCTGTGAATCCCAGATACACCACCGCCAGACCCATCTTGTTTTTTCACTTGAACCACTTCCATCTAATTTTGACTCGCACCATCATACAGAATGTAATTTCATCTCTTCTCTCATCCACTCTTTATTGGCCACAGAGGAATTCAAACTCGAGGTGCAAGGAAAACTGGTTTATTGCAAAGTAAACAATATACACAGTGCACTTCAGGTCCCAGCCAGGACTACATATGCTCT